>NC_143542.1:327500-655000 GCF_031878675.1 Megascapheus bottae | reverse complement strand
AGCCCCATGACCCACAAAAAAGAAAGAAAGAAAAAAAAAAAGAAAATGTCATCCCAGCCTGATCCTGGGGAGCTCTATAATGAGGAAGCCCACGCTGACCAGGCAGGGACCACCCTGTACAATGCCCTTGCTGGAGTATATTGGGGGTGTGCATTATTCATGAATAATACTTGGGCATCAGCAGCATCCACTCAACATCTTTCCTTTCTCTCCTCCCCACTTCTTGTGACAGTACTAGGCCTTGAACACTGCTTGATTATTCTCCCTTGGCTATTTTGCTCAAGGTTGGCATTCTACCACTTGAGCCACAGCTCCATTTCCAGCTTTTTGCTAGTTAACTGGAGCTAAGAGTCTCACAGACTTTTCTACTAGGGTTGATTTCAAACCTTGATCCTCAGATCTCAGCCTTCTGAGTAGTTTAGGACAACACTACCCTTCCTCCTTCCCCTAGTTTCAAGAGGACCAATTGGGGACCAATCATTCCCCAGTCCCACTCTGCTAGCCTCGGGCTAAGGCCAGTGCTTTGACCCACCTGAAGCTCAAGTCGTCTGCAACATGAGAAAGAGGGCAGGTCCCTGGGCTCTTGAGGAGGATATGTGCTAGGGAACCAGAGCCTAGAGCCCTTGACCCTGTCTTTGCCCATGTACTGGAACCCAGGGCAAACAGCCACGGACACAGGGCCCAGGAACCTCCCGTGAGTCTTAAACTATTACAAATGCTTTTTGTTATCATCACTTATCACCTGCTAACACCAGGGCATTATTAATGATAACATACAAAGATCTGAAAGAGTAGGTAACCTCTCCCAATAAATGGTCAGGATAACAGCCACCAGCCTAAGAGTCACACCAACCTTGCCTCTGGTGGACATGGAGCTGGGGCTTACACTGTCTGAACAAACTTTTACTGCTCATGAAACAAAGTAAACTATGGACGCACAGTGTAACTTTCAGACAGCTACTGATAGAGGTGCTCTAGATACAATTATGGTAATTACAGTTAGCTAGCTACAGCCAGCTACAGTGTTTACAGTCACACCATTTACACAGCTCACCATACACAGTTATGGCATATTGTGAGCAATGACTTAGCTTTAACACAGGAAACTCACTTCCTTGTTGTTCCTCACTGTCCCCTTGCTTCCAGGACTGCACTCTGCAGTCCCGGTCTTCTTTTACTAGAGGTGCTGACCAATACCTCTGCCCCCCGTGCCACTGTAGAGGACCCACGGAGAGACTGAAAGGCCCCTGGAGCAAAGCTTCACTTGGATGAAGTGGAGCTCCCTCTCTTGGAGGTACAGCCTGCACAAGCCTCCTCCTTCCAGCTGCCCTCAGGACAGAAGCTCAGAGCTAGTGCTCCCAGCCCTCAGGTCCCCGGAGTTGCCTGTGCACCTCAATGGAACACAAGCTTCCTGGGAATCACACACTAGATGCTACAGTATGCAAATTCTGAGGCAAACGGAGGGGAAAAGGCCAATGTTACACATGGTAAGCAGTGTGGCATCGAGCACGCCATTTATCATAAGGGAAATAGAAGCCACGCCCCCTCAGATGACTGTCATCTTAGCAGCAGTACGAGTATGGAAGGGCTGGTGGAAACAGGAAAGGGCCAGCCTTTACGGGCAATCATGTGGTGATTGACTGGGAATCTATGGCCTGACCCAGCAATTGCTCTCCTAAGCGTTACCCCAAAGAATAGAAAGTAAGACACACACGCATGAGCATGGCTTTACTTACACAGCATTACAACAGCCCTAAAGGTGGAAACAAGTGGCCATCTACAAGTGAGAACAATGTGGCCGATACAGCAAAATACTACTCAGACATAAAAAGAAGCAAAAAATTGACACACACCACAATGTGGATAAATATGGAAAGCACACAAATGACACAAGGCTATAAGATCCCGGGTCAGGAGAAAGATGCAAGTAAGTAGTTACGATAGAGATCCTAACAGTCTCACTCATAAGGTGGCCAAGTTTACAGCCAGCTAGCAGGAGCTTCAGGACATAAACAATATATGACCAGTGTTTAAAAAGTCCTGGGGCTTGAACTCAAGGCATGAGCACTGTCCTTTGGGCTTTCCTCAAGGTTAGCACTTTACTTTAAGCCACAGCACTAATTTTTCTATGTATGTGGTACCAAGGAATTGAACCCAGGTCTTCATGCATTCTAGGCAACCACTAGGCCAAACTCCCAGCCATGACCAGTATTTTTGTTTTTTGTTAAATTGTGGGTCATGGGGCTTGAACTCAGCCTGGGCACTGTCCCTGAGCTCCTCGGCTCCAGGCTACCGCTCTACCCTAGAGCCAAACCCCACTTTCCTTTTTAGAAGTAAATTGGAGATAAGAGTCTCGGGTCTTTTCGTGTCTGGGCTGGCTTTGAACCTTGACCCTCAGATCTCAGCCTCCTGAGTAGTTAGGATTACAGACATGACGAGTGTTTTGATGTGGTAAAAATATACATTTCTTAAGCCAACAGGGGTTTAAGGACAGTATAAAGTGAGGGAAGTTGATGATGGCTCCCCACACGGATAGATGCACAGATACCTACACTTGGTATATGACACAGACAGATGCCAACCTTGTCCTACTGGGAACTGACCAATCATCAAAAAGTGCAAGAAGCTGGGAGCATTAGCCTGCCTGTAATCCTAGCTATTCAGGAGGCTGAGATCTGAGGATCTCAGTTTGAAGCCAGCCCAGGAAAGTCTATAAGACTCTTTAAGTACCTAAAACATCGAAGTGAAGCTGTGGCTCAAGGGATAAGGCAGTAGCCTTGAGCTGAAGAGCCCAGGGACAGTGCCCAGGCCCAGAGTTCTAGTCCCACGACAGACCAAAAAAAAGGTTCAGGAATAGGCTATTGCCCAGGCCCTGGGTTTAAGCCCTGATCACCCCCATCCTCTCCATCCCCCTCCCTAAGAAAAATCCCTTTGAAAAGACAATAATTATAGGAAGAATCCTGCTCTGGGAATCTTCCCTGGGAAGATGACTGACAGATTTGCTAAAGCTAAAACAACTCATTTTGAAGGGTGCTGGAATCATGCCTGGAATCCTAGTTACTCCTAGAATTGTGGCTCAAGCCAACCCATGCAATAAATTCTGTAAGACTTTTTTGGGAGGTAGGTTGTGAGACTTGTAAACTTGGCCTGGGCACTGTCCCTGAGCTCTTCAGCTCAAGGCTACTATCCTATCCTTGAGCCAAGCCCCACTTCCTGTTTTCTAGAGGTTAACTGGAGATAAGAGTCTCAGGTCCTTTTGTGCCTGGGCTGGCTTTGAACCTTGATTCTCAGATCTCAGCCTCCTGAGTAGCTAGGATTACAGACGAGAGCCCACCTTGCCACCTTAAATTCTATATAAGACTCTTATCTCCAATTACCCAGCAAAATGCTAGACTGAAGGCATGGCTCAAGTGGTCGAATGAAAAAGCCAAGTGAGAGTACATGGCCCTGAGTTTAAGCACTAGTATCACCCCCTATTACAGCCAATCCAATTTCTCAAGATATGAGACAAAGAAAGAAGGGAAAAGAGGGGGGGGGGGAGAAGAAGAAGAAGAAGGGGGGGGAAAGGGAGTGTGATACCCATGATATCTTTGAGAAGAAGAGACAAGTGACTCAGGTTACAACTAGACAATCAACAGGTTCCTGGTGGAAATGGGATCTACTGTCTGGCAGGGAAAGCCTGTTACCTGGGTGACGTCATCAAAGAGTCGCTGAGCAAAATGGGAAAGAATGTCGTCTACAGACTTCGCGTTGCCAAACTGGATCACAGTCCCTGTGGCTTCAATAACAGCCACCCTGACCTTCCAGTGCTGGTGGGAGATGGTCTGCATCAGGGGGCCAATCAGAGATTCCGACTGCATGTGGAAGTGGTCTGCAGGATAGGAAGGCTACTGGTTACCAGGGTATCCCCCCATGAGCCTCGCCACAGCCCAGCTCTGCAGCCACCACCACAGGGCTGTCTTCCTCTGACCATTCAACATAAACAAACAAACAAACCCAACTGGGCACTGTAATTCTTACTCATGAGGCTGAGATCTGAGGATTGCAGTTTGAAGCCCGTTAGGGTAGAAGAGGCAGTGAGGGATTCTTATCTTCAATTAACCAGCAAAAGGGTTAAAAGTGGAGGACTAGCTCAAGTGGCAGTGTGTCATTCTTGAGTGGAAAAAGCCAAGTAAGAGTATAAAGCCCAGTTCAAGTCCCAGAACTGACACAAAACAAAACAAAACAACCCACTCATGATCAAGAGGCCTTTCTGCTGGTTGACTTTCACATTTTTCAAGGCTGGCTTTCCTTTGGCCATCGATTTTCAGCTTTAATGGGGGGTTCATTCCACACTAGTCAAGGTCCTACATCTCTGCAATCCTAGACTCAGACAAAGGGGCTGTCCTCATCAGATGGAGCTTTTGGAAACATGGAGTTTGGACTAAAACGGAAGAGAAAGGCTGCCTCCTTCCACTTAAGGACGACAGTGGCCCAAGCCACATGTGGATGAAATAGAGGGCTGGGGACAAAGCGGAGGGTCTTCAAGCCAGTTCCATAATCTTTTCCAACAAAGTCACAGAATTGGGCTGGGAGTTTGGCCTAGTGGTTAAAGTGCTTGCCTAGCATGCACGAAGACCCGGGTTCGATTCCTCGGTACCACATACATAGAAAAAAGCCGGAAGTGGTGCTGAGGCTCAAGTGGTAGAGTTCTAGCTTTGAGAAACCTCAAGGATAAGTGGTCAGGCCCTGGGCCCAAGCCCGAATAAATCCCATTAAAAAGTATGTCTTCACTTCCTGGGAATCGGGGCGGGACCTACAGGTGAGAGCGCTCAGGAGAAGAACTCCTCCTGCAGGTCATGAACATGGGCAGGGAGCCAAGGTCCCCCGGGATTTCATCTGGCCTGGGTTGGAGTTTGCCAGGAGAGGTCGCCAGAGTGGATTGAACGGACTGAACCGGAGCAGGCTCATCAGGTAGGGAGCTCACCGGCGTGGATCGCGGGGCTTACCCGGCGTGGCGCGCGCCAGGGCGGCCGCACACTCGCAGCTCTCCCGGCGGACGGCGGCGAAGGGGTCCAGCAGCGTGCTGCGCAGCGCCCGCACCGTGTCCTCCAGGTAGGGCGCGAGCGCGGCGCCGCCCAGGCTCACCGCCAGGCCGAGGAGCTGCACGAGAGCCAGGCGCAGCTCCTCGCAGCCCTCGGGAGGCGGCCGCGTGGGCTCCAGCCGGACCAGGCGCGCGGCCAGCGCCGGCAGCAGGCGCGGCAGGGCGTCGTGAGGCCGCGCGGCGCGGCGCAAGCCCAGGTCCAACAGGTGCACGGCCAGCGCGCGGCAGCCCTCGGCGGGGTCGGCCAGGAGGCGCAGCAGACGCGGAAGCAGCAGGCCGGCCCAGGGGCCCTGAAAGGTGACGGGGTCGGAGCCGGGCCCCGCCGCAGTGTCCAGCGCGCGTTCTAGGGCCTCTAGCGCGCGCCGCCGCCCCATCTTGCTGTCAGCTTCCAGCCCTGGCAGCAGGCGGCCCAGGGCGCGGCTTAGTTCGCTCGCTGCGGTCGCCTCCGCGGGGCCCGCAGCCATCCCTACGTCCGCCGGCGCCGCCATCTTCCCGCGCGTGGCGTTGTCACCAAGGGAACCAGCGCACTTCACGACTGCTGCGGCCGCGGATTACGGCAGGATTTCCGGCAGGCGTGACTGGATCGGTCGCTCGCGACAGCGCACGGGCCTCGGCCCGGGAGCCGGTGAGAGGGAGGGCAAAGGGCCTGGGAGCTTGGGGCGTGGCTGTGGGCGGGGCGTGGGCGGGGCGCTGAGTCCGCGCTCGGCGGAGGGGCGGGGCGAGCTGGCTCCCTGGACGGGTCTGGGGCTCTTTTGGAGGCGCCCTCTGGTCCTTCCACTCCAGCCCCGCCTCCCAGTCCCGCAAGCTGTGGCTCACCAGTCCTCAGGGGGCTAAGGAGGCTGTAGCTACAGCGTTTAAGTTCAGCTTCTCCAGGGACAGACGGTTCACTTCAAGATCAGCCCAGGCAGAGGTGACCAGACCCTGACTTTTTTCTTTTCTTTTCTTTTTTGGTGGGTCTTGGGGCTTGAACTCTGGGCCTGGGCGCTGTCCCTGAGCTCTTCAGCTCCAGGTTACCGCCCTACCCTTGAGCCAGGCCCTATTTCCTGTTTTGTAGAGGTGAATTGGAGATAAGAGTCTCAGGTCCTTTTGTGCCAGGGCTGGCTTTGAACCTTGATGCTCAGATCTCAGCCTCCTGAGTAGCTAAGATTACAGGCGTGAGCCACCGAGCTCAGCTGACCCCGTCTTATAAACAAACTAAAGACAACAGTACAGGACACTGATGGCTGTAGCCTATAATCCTACTCACACAGGCCAGGGGACCATAGAGAGTACTAATGCTAAGGGATCATGAGCCTTCTGAGCCAGACTGGGGCTGGGATGACCCCAGTAATTGGCTGGATCCCCAAATATGGGCAACCCAAGCAGCTCCCAATCCTATACTTGATTTTAGGGACTGGACTTCACTTTGAATGACACCCTTCTCTTTTAGTGGTTGATATTTGTTTTGCCAAATGCTGCTGTTAAGAGGTGATGGCTGTGTTTTAAAATATGAGTAGGAAGCCCTCCAAAGCCTTGGTTCTTTCTTTCCTCAATTTCCTCAAGTACTGGTTTGGAGGGATCCCAGTAGCAGATCAATCCTCGCAGTTTCCCTGGAGATGTATCAGCAGCTAACCAGATAACATGGACTATAGGTAACCAAGAAGCTGCTGAGAGAAGAAATTGCCTGGGCAAAGGCCCTATGGTAGGTGTCAAGGACACACAAATTGATAATCCCAGTGTTTTAGAATGTGAGCTTCTTTGGATCTTGTTTGGAGGATTGTGGGGCACGTCACATCAGGGAAATGGGCTCATTTCCTGTTTTGGTACTCAACCTGCCTGTTCACCTGGTTGGAAGGCTTGGCTGTGGTTTGTGATGTAAAGTAAGGCTACCTCTGGGATTGGCCCCAACGGATCTCGGACAGCACCTACCTCCCCCTGCCCTGCCCACCTTTATGCTGATAGGCTCCTGCTTCCTATACTAACCCATTGTATTTTCCCAATAAATGAGTCTTTGCCTTGACGAGTCTCCCTGGAGCATCTGATTGTCCTCCCTCCCGTGAGGGAGTGCTGGGTGCAGGCGACCAGTCTGCCCTTTCCTTTCTCAGCCTCATCTTAGTCAGGGCGTGTTCTCTCTATCCCTCTTGCCAGTCAGGTGGCAAGAAGGACTAAAAACCCCGACAGAGGATCTTTGTGTTGAGGTCATAAGAGAGGTCCCTAATCCAGGAAGACTCCCACTCTCAGGAGAAGAGGAATGGGTGACCGATGTGCACACTGGGAGAAGGTCTTGTGAATATGAACACAGCCATTAACAGGCCCAGGAGGGAGGCTGATATTGTCCCTTGAAGGAAAGAGAAGTCTCTTGTGAGCAGCAAGGGGTTGCAGGGCCTTTGTCTCATAGCAGTAGGGCTGAGGAAGGGTCTAGGTGGTTTAAGGGATCAGGTTTTACATCAGGTATTTTTTTTTTCTTAGTATTTTTTGGGGGAGGTAGTGGGGATCGAATCAGGGACATTGCACTTGCTAAGCAAGTGCTTTGCCACTGAGCTCCATCCAGCCCCAGGTTTTTATTGTCAAAGGCCCTCATAGCGCCTATCAAGGGACAGATTGAGATGGGCCAGAGAAGATGGCCAGGGAGGCTCCTAGAAAGTTCAAGTGGTAGAATGCATGCCTGACAACTACAAGCCTCTGATTTTAAACCCCAGGAAGAGAGGGAGAGGGAGAGAGGGAGAAGAATGGCAAGGGAGAGAAAGAAAGGGAAGGGGAGGAAGAGTGCAGGAATAGGAGCAAGGAACATGAGTGTGGTAGGTGCCAACTTTTCCCAGCCTTTCCCAAATAAAAACCCCAAAGGTAGCTCCATAACTAATAAGGAGAGGAGCTATACCCACACTCCACCATTTCCCCCCTGTGACGCCATCTTCCCTTCTCCCCCCACAGGCTCACCTGACCTTGTCACACACTGGAATTCCTGTAAGCTGTCCAGCCTACAAAGCCGATGTCCTGAGCCTCCTGACCCCAGTGGTGTCACCCATTGGCAGCAGCAGCAGGGATTGAGTGCCCCCCAGCTCCAGAGAACAAAGCCTACCAGGAAGGCACAGCAAGGTCCCCAAAGACAAGTCCAGCTTTAGAAAGCCAGACCCCAAAAGTAGACCAGAATCTAAATGTCATAGCTGAATAGAGCAGCTGCCCCATAGTGCAAAGGGTTTTTAAGAATTGGGACTCTTCAAGTATAGGAACCCAGAAATTCAGAGGACATTTGAAAATCCCTGTTGTATCAAGAACAGGCGAATTTGAAGACCAACAACTGACATAAAAGACAAGATGACTCTGTCATTGGTATTAGTGTTAGAAGTGGGAGACTTGGGAGAGGCCAAGATTGTCAGGTAGAGCCCCCATGGCTGAGCCCTGTGGCTTTACAAGAAGAGGAAAACCAGCAGACACAGTGCGCACGTGCAGATGCACATATAAGCACACGTATGCACACACACATTCCCAGTTTCACCATGTGATTTCCTGTGCTTATAGGAAGATAATCACCACAAGTCACTGCTGTATCTTAGATCTCCAGATCTAAAACAGAAATGATTCTCTTTTCAAGGGGTGTGTGTGTGTGTGTGTAGCTGCATGTGCACAACACTTGTAACACTAGATCGTGACCTCCAGGCCTGGGCACTGTCCCTTAGCATTCTCACTCAAGGCTGGCATTTGACAGCTTGGAGATGGAATCTCACAGATTTTTCTGTCCTAGTTGTCTTCAAACCTCAATCCCACTGAATCTCAGCCTTTTGAATAGCTAGGATTACAGGTGTGAGACACTGGTACCTCACCAGTCTTCCTTAACTGTGGAACTTTAAATATATATATATTTTTTGGGGGGGGGCGGGAGTTTGGCCTAGTGGTAGAGTGCTTGCCTAGCATGCACGAAGACCTGGGTTCGATTCCTCAGTACCCCACATACATAGCAAAAAGCCAGAAGTGGTGCTGAGGCTGAAGTGGTGGAGTGCTAGCCTTGAGAAAGTCCAAGGACAGTGTTCAAGCCCTGAGCTCAAGCCCAGGACTGGCAAAAAAAAAAAAAAAAAAATATATATATATATATATATATATATGTATATATATATATATTGGGCTGAGAGTTTGCCCTAGTGGTAGAGTGCTTGCCTAGCATGCACAAAGACCTGGGTTTGATTCCTGCCGGGGCCTACCGGCAGCAAATTGGGGTTCCTGAAATAGGGGGCAGGGACTGGAAAAATTAGAAGACAGACAAACACATCGGGTCCGGGAGGTCTGCAGCCCAGGCAAAAACTGCAGCGCCCCGTTTATTCTCAACTCAAAGTTTTTATCCCTTCTCGAGACCAGGGCACTGCCAGGTGTTACATCCAGATGGTTAATCAGGGAACTGTTGGGGGTTACATTCATATGGTAAATCTCAGATCAATTGAACAGGAGAAGGCCAAAAAACAATGAGACAATCAAGCAATTATCTGATGCAAATCAAAGTACAGTTTGATTCCACTCTTGCTCCCGACAGATTCCTCAGTACCACATACATAGAAAAAACTGGAAGTAGTGCTATGGCTCAAGTGGCAGAGCTTTAGCCTTGAGAAAGCCCAAGGACATTGTTCAGGTGTTGAGTTCAAGCCCCAGGACTAGCAAAAAATAAAGAATAAAAAATAAATTGTGTTTAGGCTGGCACCAGTGGCTCACGCCTGTAATCCTAGCTACTCAGGAGGCTGAGATCTGAGGATCACAGTTCAAACCCAGTCTGGGCAAAAAAGTCCATGAGACTCTTATCTCAAGTTAACCATCAGAAAATGAGAAGTGGTGCTGTGGTTCAAGTGGTAGAAAGCTAACCTTGAACTGAAGAGCTCAGGGAGAATGCCCAGGCCCAGAGTTCAAGCCCTACAACCGACCCTCCAAAAAATTATGTTTAGGGCCTGGAATGGGACCTAGTGGTCGAGTGCTTACTTAGCAAGAATGAAGTATTTCTTGGTACCACATACACAGAAACACCTGGAAGTGGAGCTATGGCTCAACTGGGCAGAGCACTAACCTGGAGCAAAAACTGCTCAAGATCAAGCCCCAGGACTGGCAAAAAAAAAAAAATGTTTAGCCAGGCACTGAAGACTCATGTCTATAATCCTACCTACTCAGGAGGCTGAGATGTGATGACTGTGGTTCAAAGCCACCCTGGGCAGGAAAGTCTATGAGACTCTTGTTTCCAGTTAACCACCAGAAAACCGGAAGAGGTGCTATGGCTCAAAGTGATAGAGCACTAGCCTTGAGTAAAAGAGCTCAGAGACTGCGCCAGGCCTTCAGTTCAAGCCCTACAATTAAAAAAATCTATGTTTGAACTAAAAATATGACCAAACCTGTCTAAATTTCTATGTGTTTAATTTCCTTCACTATATATGTCTTAAAGGAAATGAGTGGCCAGTCTCCATAGATACTGTATATTTTAATATGTCACCAGTGTAAAGAAACTGATTTTAACAATGCTTGGTTTGCACGTTCATTCTTCCAACTTGACAAATATTTATCTGATGTGTGACATTTCCAGGTGTTGGGCAAGGCCCCAGGAGAGTAGAAAGATGAGCCCAGAGGGCCAGGAATGTGACCTAGCAGTTCCTCTTTCTTGGGAGCAGGGAATTGGTTGGTGGTCAGTGATACCTACAGGAATACCTGTGAGCTGGGAGCAGGTGACTGCCAGAGGTTTGCCTTGGGATGCAAGTTGAAACGGGATTTCCTTTAAAAGGATCTTATTCAATGGGTGTGCCCGTGGTGTGGCCCAGGGCAAGGGAGCCACATGGAAGGAAGGCTTCTGTAATCCTGAGCACAGCCTCCACTTGTAAGCATAGGCCAGGAAGTGGCCAGCACTGCTGGGGCTCATAGGCAAGGCTGGTGCCCTGTGGCAGGAACTGGTAATGTGGACAGGTGAGTATGACATGTGAGTTGGAGGATAGCTTTGGGGACAGGTGTGTGAAGACTTAGGGTGGATGTTTTTCCTCTATACCTGGGCCCCACACCCTCTTTTCTGGTATGGAGACACTTCCAGGAAAGAAAGAGCAAGCCTATGTCCCCACACTGGCAAATGGAGACAAAATAAGGTTCTGGGCAATAGAAAATGAAGGGGGGAAAGGCTCACACCAGCACACCTGTAATCCTAGCTACTCTAGAGGCTGAGATCTGAGAATTGTGGTTTGAAGCCAGCTGGGGCAGGAAAGGCCATGCGACTCTTACCTCCAATTAACCACCAAAAAGCTGGAAGTGGAATTGTGGTTTAAGTGGTAGCGCGCCAAACCTGGAGTGAAACAAAAAACATCAGGAAAACAAACAACAACAACAACAACAAAACTACAGGATAAGCATTCAGGCTCCAAGTTCAAGCCCTTAGTTCTGGCACAAACAAAAACAAATAAAAACAGAAACTTAAGAACATTCCTTTTCCTATTGCTACTGGTCTTGTGGATGTCCAAGCTACTGGGGGCCACACCTCCAAGTGACCACAGCCCAGACCAGCAAGGAGGAGGAGGGTGTTCCCTTGGGGGGCAGGATGGGGGTCCCCTGGAGCCTCCCCCGGCCCCAACAATGCTGGGTTCACCCGTGGTGACTCCTTCACCCCCAATCCACGGCAGAAGTGGAGGGGGTGGGGGGCCGGGTGCGGTGGAAGGCCAAGCGGAAGGGTGACAAGGGGGAGAGGAAGGCCAGCCAAGAGCAAGGGGACCTGGGGGTCGGAGGGGAGACGCGGGCGGAGGGGGGGGGGACAGGCGGGGCGGGGCGGGCGCAGGGCGGCGCCGCGTGGTTGCGGGGGGGACCCGCGGCCGCCGCCTTCGCCATCCCAGCGTCCCTGCGCCCCGCCGTCCCTGCGCAGCCGCCTCGGACCCCGGAGTCTCCAGGTACTGGGGTGGGGCGTCCGGGTTGGGGGGTCTGCGTGTGGATCCCCCCCCCTCCCGTCCTGCCTGGAGCTGGAGGAGGTCCCCGGCGGGCCGCGGCACACCTGGGGAGGAGGGAGGCCCGCAGCCTGGGCGCAGAGCGCGGGCCTGGCAGGACACCCGCTCGCCCAGCGCCCCCGACTCGGGCTGGGGGCGGCGCCATCGGCTCCTCTCTTGGGCCTGGGGCTCTGGGGCTCCCGGGAGCGCTGTCTTGGGAGGGTCCCCACCACACAGAGGCCAGGCCGAGCTGGGGGACTGGGGAAGGTGGGGTTGGGCATCTTGTGAAAGCTCCGGAGCTTCTGGGCCTTCGGGGTCCCAGCCCCCTGCACACACACACACACACACACACACACACACACATGCACACACACACGCACGCACACACACACACACATGCACACACACACACATGCAGGGACACACGCGCGCGCGCACACACACAGGGACATACGCGCACACACACGCGCGCACACAGGCGGTGACCAGGGCCATTGTGACTGGACCTGCTATTCCAGGTCCACCCCCAGCTGCTTTCCATTCTTTTTTTTTTTTTCCTGCCAGGCAGGCCTTCCTAACCTTTGACAACATCTCAAGCACCCCCATCTCTGGCCCCTCCCCTCCCTAGGTCGTGACAACATTTTCATTTCACATCTGTGTTTAGGAGGCGTGTGTGGGGTGTGTGTGTGTGTGTGTGTGTGTAAGAAAATGAAATCATATAAAGGCCAGAGAAACCAATATGACACCTTGGGGTGCAGTGTCCCACACTCCTCTCATCACAGACTCCTCAGAAGCAGAATAAGGGTTCCAGATCAGATCACCAAGAATGTCCATTTGAACATTTTACATCCCCACAAATGTCTATTCCATGGTTAAGGTGTTTGGGCGTTGTTTATTAAACTAGAGATTTAGCTCCCTCAAATACAAGCTCTTAAATAACTGTGTGTGTGTGTGTGTGTGTGTGTGTGTGTGTGTGTGTGTGTGTGTGCGCGCGCGCTTACTGGGGTTTGGGCTTGAACTCAGGGCCTTATATTCTTTTTTTTTTTTTTTTGCCAGTCCTGGGCTTGAGCTCAGGGCCTGAGCACTGTCCTTGGACTTTCTCAAGGCTAGAGCTCTACCACTTGAGCCTCAGCACCACTTCTGGCTTTTTTCTATGCATGTGGTGCCGAGGAATCGAACCCGGGTCTTCATGCATGCTAGGCAAGCGCTCTACCACTAAGCCAAACTCCCGGCCCCAGGGCCTTGTATTCTTGCTTAGCCTTTTCACCCAAGGCTGCCTTTGAACAGAGATCCTCCGTTCTTAGCCTCCTGAGTAGCTAAGATCACAGGTATGATCTACCAGCACCTCCCTTATACCCGCTTAATACCACATATTTCTCAGCCCCAACAGTGCACTCCCCAGGTTCCTACTAAGGCCTATGTGGTTTTCCTTTCTCTCCACAGGAAGGAAGATTTCCTATTCATCATGGCCTCTCCCTCCTCTTTCCACTTGGAGGAGGAGGACAGTCTGAAGGGATGCGAGCTCTACGTTCAGAAGCACAGTATTCAGCAGGTGCTCAAAGATTGCATTGTGCACTTATGCATCGCCAAGCCAGACCGCCCCATGAGGTTCCTCCGGGAGCACTTTGAGACGCTTGAAAAGGTCAGTAGCTCTCTCCACCTCCTGATGTTGTCTTGTTATTGCTGTTCTACTACTGGGTTTGAATTCAGTGTCTCTCCACCTCCCTTGGCTTTTCCATTCAAGGCTAATACTCTAACCACTTGGGCCACAACTCCACTTCCTGCCTTTTGCTGGTTATGAATTTTTCTGCCTGGGCTGGCTACAAACTGTGATCCTCAAAGCCTCCTGGGTGCTAGGATTACAGATGTGAGCCACCAGCACCTGGCCCCCTGTATTATTTTGCAAGTCCTGGGGCAGTGGTTGCCAGCTTCCCTTCTTAGATACCCTCTGACAGTGGAAAATCTTTTTAGAAGATGAAATCAAAGCATACTTGGAGCTGGCACTGCTTTGTGTAGCCTTGGGTTCCTTGGGTCTCTCTTGGGGTATGGGCGTCTCAGCCATCAAGGAAGCCCTGCCTCTGCTTCAGGGGTTCAGGACCTTACCAGCTCTCATGGGAGGTGATCCACCTGTTTGGGTAGCTTGTGAGTCTTGCTGGCAGTTTTCAACCTGATGGGACACCCGCTTAGACCTATTAGGTATGTGTGGGTATCCTGGGGAGGAGCTCACATATTCATTCTAGTTCTTAAGAGAAAACCTCCTATAACTCATTCCTCCTTAAATGAAGCCCGACCCACTCCATCTGCCCTGACTCCTGTATCTGGGGCCCCAAGCTGCTTCCCTCTTCCAGGTTGACTCTGCAGTTTCTCCCTATACAGATGATTTTTTTTTTTTTTTTTTTTTTTTTTTTTGCCATTCCTGGGGTTGAGCTCAGGGTCTGAGCATTGTACTATCCTTGGGTTTTCTCAATATCAGAGCTCTACCACTTGAGCCGCAGCACCACTTCCAGCTTTTTCTATGTATGTGGTACCGAGGAATCGAACCCAGGTCTTTATGCATGCTAGGCAAGCACTCTATCACTAGGCCAAACTCCCAGTCCTTTTCTTCTTTTGTTTTTTGCTCTCCCTTAGCTTTTTCACTCAAGCTGATGCTCTAGCATTTGGTTCACAGCTCAACTTCCATTGTTTTGCTGGTTAACTGACAGTAAGAATCTCACAGACATTTCTGCCAAGGCTGGCTTAAAACCAAGACTCTCAGATATCAGCTTCCTGAGAAGCTGGGATTATAGGTGTAAGCCGTCAATATCTAACTTAAAAAAGAAAAAATTGGGGCCGGGAGTTTGGCCTAGTGGTTAAAGTGCTTGCCTAGCATGCATGAAGACCCGGGTTCGATTCCTCAGTACCACATACATAGAAAAAAGCCGGAAGTGGTGCTAAGGCTCAAGCGGTAGAGCTCTAGCCTTGAGAAAGTCAAGGACAGTGCTCAGGCCCTGAGCTCAAGCCCAGGACTGGCAAAAAAAAAAAAAAAAAAAAAAATTGCCAGGCATGTGTGGTGGCTCGCATCTGTAATCCTAGCTACTCAGGAGGTTGACATCTGAATGATTACAGTTTAAAGCCAGTCCAGGCACTAAAACCTATGAGACTCTCATCTCCCATTAACCACTAGAAAATAGGAAGTGATGCTGTGGCTCAAGGGGTAGAGTGGTAGCCTTGAGCTGAAGAGCTCAGGGACAACACCCAGGCCCAGGGGTAGGGTGGTAGTCTTGAACTGAAGAGCTCAAGGACAGTACCCAGGCCCAGAGTTCAAGCCCCATGATCCACGACGAAGAAGAAGAAGAAGAAGAAGAAGGAGGAGGAGGAGGAGGAGGAGGAGGAGGAGGAAGAATAGTGCTGTGGCTCAAATGGCAGAGCGTTAGCCTTGAGCAAAAAGTATCCAAGGACAGTGCCCAGGCCCTGAGTTCAAACCCCAGGACTGGCAAAAAAAAAAAAAAAAAAAGAAATCTCCTTAGACTCCAGCCCTGCCTGAATGTTTTCTCCTTCCTTGGGTAGATAACAACAACAATAACATCAACAACATTGTCAGGGGAGGGTGTGCATACCATTCATAGGCAGGAAGTTGACAGCCTCCTGCTCAGTTTGGCACTTGCCAAAGCTGGAAAAACCATTCTTGTGCCAGGGCAGGTAAAGCCCAGATCACCTCAAAGAGTGAGGCTCCATCTGCAGGTGGCATCTTTGGTTCCCACAGAGAGCTGTCCTCACCAGCCTGAGGCAGTCAGACCTGACTCCTGTCAACTTAACATGAGTCCCTTATGGGAACAGACCATCACAGCTTAGGACATTTTAAAGTGGTTGCAGGGGTGACGGGAGGTGTCTGTGACATTCCAAGCCACATTGTCCCAAGCCACATTGTTAGCAGAATCACATGATCTCATTATAGTCTTTGGCTTACTAACCTAATAGTTCACATTGGCCATATGGAAAACAAAACAGAAGTCGGGTACAGTGACTCATGCCTGTAATACTAGCTACTTGGGAGTTGGATATTAAGAGGATTTGAGGTCTGGGCAAAAAAAGTTTACCAAATCCTACCTCAACAGTAAAAGCTGTGGGGGCCAGGAGTTTGGCCTAGCATGCACGAAGACCTGGGTTCGATTCCTCGGTACCACATACATAGAAAAAAGTCGGAAGTGGTGCTGAGGCTCAAGTGGTAGAGCTCTAGCCTTGAGAAAGTCCAAGGACAGTGCTCAGGCCCTGATCCCAAGCCCAGGAATGGCAAAATAAAAAAAAAAGCTGTGTGTGGCTGTCATCTGAGCTACCATGGGGAAGTAGACATAGGAGGGTCCTGTGTGAGCATTGATGGCTCATTCCTATCATCCTAGCTCCTCCTAAGTTTTCCCCCTTGGGGTGCACACCCAGTTATGTGTCTCTTATGCAGCCTGCCGATCTATCGATCGATCGATCGATCTATCTATCTATCTATCTATCTATCTGCCTGGTTATCTGTCTATCTGGCTATCTGTGTATATTTATTTTTGTATGTGTTTATGTATCCATCCATCCATCCCTCCACCCAGGCTGGCCCTCTATTACTTAAAACATTGAAACGTATCTCCAGCCTTGCTGTTTATTGCCAGTCCTAGGGCTTAAACTAGGCCTGGGTCTCATCCTTGAACTCTTTTGCTCAAGGCTGGTACTCAACTACTTGAGCCACAGCTCCACTTCCAGCTATTTTTAGTAGTTAACTGGAGATAACAGTCTCGAAGACTTCCCTACCTATGCTGGTTCTGAATCTCCACTCTCAGATCTCAGCCTCCTGAGTAGCTAGGATTATAGGTGTGAGCCACCAGCACCTATTCATTTGCTTGCATTGTTAGTGTGTTTTCTGTCTTTTTTTTTTGCCAGTCCTGGGCTTGAGCTCAGGGCCTGAGCATCGTCCTTAGACTTTCTCAGGGCTAGAGCTCTACCACTTGAGCCTCAGCACTACTTCTGGCTTTTTTTTCTATGTATGTGGTGCTGAGGAATCGAACCCAGGTCTTCGTGCATGCTAGGCAAGCACTCTACCACTAGGCCAAACTCCCGGCCCTGTGTTTTCTGTCTTTAGGTCCCTGGTTGACTATGAAGACTGTGAGTTCATGGTGTCTTTTGTTAGTTCAGGGAAAAAAATTTTATCATCTCAGTAAACATAGCTGTAACCCTATTTCTCTCTCTCCATCTGGAACTCTAATTTCATGTATATTTGAGCTTCTTATCCAGATTTCAGATCCTCTTCTGTGCTTTCCTCCTTTGTCTTTCCTGTTGTATCTTTGTACTTCAGCCCAGATGTTTTCTTTTGACTTGCATTCCAAGTTATTCGTTTTCTCAGCTGTACTTCTCATCTGCTATTAAGTCCATCACCGAGTTATGAGTTCCTGTTATTGTGGGTTTTTTTAAATACTTGATCTAGAATTTCCATTTAGCTTTCACTAATTTTTTCTTGTTTCTGTGCCAGCATTTACAACCTCACCTTTTATTTCCTCAAATATTTGAGCAAAGCTATTTGCAAGTCTGTATCTACTAGTGATATGATGTTTATTCACTGTAGGGTCTGTTTATATTGTCTGTTGTTTCTCTGAGTTTCTAGTCATATGACCTTGTTTCATTACATGTGAGGTTGTGTGTGTACATAGTGGGATCTGAACCGAGGGTTTCACATTCATTCAGCTTATTTGCCTGGATGGTTCTTTACCATTTGAACCACAGTTCTACTCCAAGATTTTTATTACTTAATCGGACCTGAGAGTCTCAGAGACTTTCTTGCTTGAGCTGGTTCTGAACTATGATTCTCAGATCTCAGTCTCCTGAGTAACTAGGATTACAGGTATGAGCTACCAGCGCTTGGCTATGGCTGGTGTATTTTGTCTGCCTTCCCACCTTCCTGCCTGCCTGTCTGCCTCCCTCCCTCCCTCCCTTCCTCTCCCCTCACTCTCTCCTTCTTTCTTCCTTCCTTCCTTTGTTTCTTTGTTTGTTTTTTTGTTTCTTTTGCCAGTCCTGGGGCTTGAACTCAGGGCATGGTCACTGTCCTTGAGCTTTCTCAAGGCTACCACTTGAGCCACAGCACCATTCTCAGCCTTTATTGTGTGTTCAGGGAATTGAACCCAGGGCTTTGTGCATGCTAGGTGAGCACTCTACCACTAGGCCGCACTCTCAGCCCCCCCCTTCCTTCCTCCTTCCTTTTTTCCCCCTCTGTCTTTCTTACTTTCTCCCTCTCTCCCTCCCTCCCTCCTTCCTTCTTTCCTTCCTTCCTCTCTCTCGCTCTCACTCTCCTTTCTGTCTGTCTGTCTGTCTCGGTACTTGAATTCAGGGCCTGAGTGCTGAGGTCTTAAGCTCAAGGCTAGCACTCTACCATTTTGAGTCTCAGCACCACTTCCGATTTTCTGGTGGCTAATTGGAGATAAGAGTCCCTCTTCTGCTATATTTTGTGTAGGATTTCACTTTTTCTCTAGGTCATTCTGGATGATGAGCCTCCTATTTGCACTTCCCAGGTAGCTGGAGTGACAGACCCAGCTTGTTTAAAAAGGAAACTCTCCGAAATTTTTATCTTTTGTATCTTTTTTTTTCTTCCCCATCATAGGGCTTCAACTCTGGGCCTGGGCATTGTCTCTGGGCTCTTCTGCTTAAGGCTAATCCTCTACCACTTTGAGCTACAACACCACTTCTTGTTTTCTGGTGGTTAATTGGAGATCAAAGTCTCATGGATTTTTGTAACCAGGCTGACTGCACCACGATCCTCAGCTCTCAGCCTCCTGAGTAGCTAGGATTACAGGTGTGAGCTACTTTTTTTTCTTAGGCTGGCTTCTATCTTTGATCCTTCCCATTTCTCCCTCCAAAGTAGCTAGGATTCAAGGCATGAGCCACCTCTCCCAGATTCATACTGAAATGTTTAGAACGCAGTTATATGACATCTGAGGTTTGCTGGATGCAGGCACCCAGCTAGGGTCCTGTTCTTAGTCACCTCTGATACCTTAGCCGATGGCTTCTGCAGGGCAAGTTGGTTGGTTCCTGGAGCCAAGAGCATACTCCATCTGCCCTAGGATGTCTGTTTTCTAGGAATCTTTTGCTTTCTTTCCTTGACATCTCTAACCTTATCCTCCCTGTCATTGTAGAGTTACATACGCACATATTTTAATGTTACTCTCATTTTAGTGGCGCGTCTGGGTGGAAGTCATATGCCACCTACCTGCTATCTTCTCTCTTGAAATCCCATCAAAGATTTTTTTTTTTAAAACAACTGTCTAGAACCTCATGGAACAGTTGCGGGTTTGGTTTTGCTGAGTATCCTA
Source organism: Megascapheus bottae (assembly GCF_031878675.1). Taxonomy (NCBI): domain Eukaryota; kingdom Metazoa; phylum Chordata; class Mammalia; order Rodentia; family Geomyidae; genus Megascapheus; species Megascapheus bottae. The sequence goes on along the minus strand of NC_143542.1, from coordinate 635,702 downwards.
TGACATATGAAGACACAGTTAAATGGAATGAGCCAGGGTACATGCAAAGCAGGTGCCACATGGGGTGAGTGAGCTCTGTTCCCAGCAACCCACAGGACCAAGATTGGCTGCTTATGAGCAGAATCTGTCACCTTGTATTGTCAGTTTGGATGGGGACAGGGGACAGACTGCCCCTTAGGTACCTGGATAGGTGCCAGCTGCCAGGCTAACGGGGAGCGAGGCTGTGGTGGGATCTCAAGCCCTTGCTCAACTTCTTCTGCCTTGATGGGACACCAAGTGATGCTTGTAGCAGAGAAGGCTGTTATCTGTGGGACTCTGGTATCTGTGGCTGCCTCTTCTCTGGCCACTGCAGGTGTCTGCAAAATTGAGGCTCAGGACAAGTAACACCCACAGCTAAGACCCCTCTCTGGAAGTGCAGGGGAAGGTACTCATCACCAATGGCGGAAACTCACATGGACAGAGGACAGATCTATATGACCTAAAGTATGAACCAGTCTCTCAGGTCCCATTGTTCTTCCAGAAACTGTATGGTAACATTTGCCCTCCGAATATAGCCCTTCATTTACTTGGATTGTGCTTGCACCAGCCATGGAACAGTCCTTTCCTTATGTATATAAAAGATTATGTTTGCACATCCATTTGTGCAAATAAAGAATTGCATTTGCACCAATCATAGTACAGCCCTCGGCAAATAAAGATTATGTATATATCAATCAGGACCCAGTTCTTTGTGCAAATGAAGGATTGTACTTGCACCAATTTTGGCACAGTCAGGAAAATGAGTAACTTTGTACCAATCAACTACATAGCTCTTCATGCAAATAAAGGGTTATAGTAGCACCAATCATGGTGTAGCCTCTATGCAAATGAAGGATTATGTATGCACCAACCATGACATAGTCCTTCAGGAGACACAGTCTTTCAGGTAAATAAAGGACTAAGTGTACACCAATCACAGCACAGACTTTCATGCAAATGAAGGATTGTGCTTTGACCAATCATAGACCTTCTGCTGGGCCACAGGGGAAGTGCTGGTCCACCAATGAGTCCTCCAGCTCCACCACACCTGTTGTGTAGGTTTTCTGCTTTCCTGGAAGAGTCACTGTGTGTTTGGCATCACCCTGACAGCTGTTTCTCTCCTTTCCATTCTTCCTTTGCTCCACCCAGGAAGAAAACCGGGAGATCTTGGCCCGGCAGAAGTCGAACTCCCAGTCAGACTCACATGATGAGGAAGTGTCCCCAACACCCCCAAATCCTGTGGTGAAAGCACGCCACAGGCGGGGAGGAGTGAGTGCCGAAGTCTACACAGAGGAGGATGCTGTCTCTTATGTCAGGAAGGTGAGCCCCTTCCCAACCCCTCCCTTAGTCCTGACAGTCCTGGGAACCTCAGTTTTCTTTCGATCCAGAGGTCAGAGCCACATGGCATAGGAGATGTGATTGTGACTAGGGTAGAATTCACTATCGTCTCTGCCAGTGAGAGTTTAACATGCCTTTGGGGTAGTCTTTGTGAGTTTAGGAATAGGGGTATATGCCTGTCATCCTGCCTCTTGAGAGGCTGGGGCAGGAGGATCATGAGCTTAAGGCCCAGCTATTTATTAAGGCCCAACTTAAGGCACGTTGCCTAGCTGTTATTGGTTGAGAAGGGGGTCTTAGTAACATTTGCTGGTGTAGACCTAAAACAGAAATTCTCTTGATTTCCATCTTCCAAGTAGCCAGAATTACAGGCAATGTGAGAATGGTTTTGATGCCCTGAGTTGAAACACCAGTACTTAAGATAAAAGCAAAACATAGCCCCAGGGACTGGCTGTCTTCTGGTACCTTCTAGGTGGTTGGGAATCCTAGCAGAGCCAGTTAACAATGATCCCAAATTTTAGATAATGTCCAGGCTGCCTCTTGAGCCAGGTTTCTCATCTTTTATTTATTAAGAAATATATATATATCATTTATATATATGTATATATACTATATATAGTATAGATACTATCTATATAGTATATGTAGATATCTATGTAGTATATTACCATATATGCCATATATACACTATATACTATATATTCTATATAGTATATATATGCTATATATACTATCTATAAAGTATATGTATATAATATATAGTATACAATATGTGTACACACATATACATATATATATATATGTATATATATAGTGAAATGTCTCTCACACTGGGTCTTTTTAGCATCACCTGAGCTCAGCACAACACCAAGGACAGAATCATTAGATTTCAAGTCATGGCGGGGGTTCCCAGGGCCAAACGGAATCTAGGAAGTGAACACTGGCCCAAGCCTTTTCCTTCTATGATGGACCAGGATTCTGACCCCATCCTGACCTCACTGGCTTCCCCACAGGTCATTCCCAAGGACTATAAGACCATGACTGCGCTGGCTAAAGCCATCTCCAGAAACGTGCTCTTTGCCCACCTTGATGACAATGAAAGAAGGTAGGTCACTGGTTGTCACTGGTTGACATTGGCCTCCCCTCTAAGCCTCCAGTGGAAGTCACCAGGCAAGTCATAGAGGTTTTTGGCTCCTGGAGAAGAGGGTCACCACTTTCTGGAACTAAAGCAGGTATGAAACACAATGCCTCCTGTATCCCTGACCCAGTTCAGGAGACACATTTGGACCCTGGCCAGGGTCAGAGTTCTTGAATCTCAGGTCTGGACCTCTCCTCTCTGATACTGAATCTGTCATATGAAGACATGGTCACTGGGCTGCATATTCCAGCATCTTCCATATGCCAGTCATGCCTGGCCTTTACTGAGACTACAGGATGCTGGGTCCCCTTCCTGTCCTCGGGGCCACCAAGTCTCAGCAATGGGCAGAAGCTATATTATTCGAGAGCAAGAGACGCTACAAGTCATGAAGTGTTCAAAGGTCATGCTCAGGAAGTAGAGCCAATAAATAATTAGAAACATTAAGCATGAACTCAGTCAAATGTGCTTCTTTAGTGTCACCTGGGGTGGCTTTTACACACGCCGAAGTCCCTGGGGTATATTGTATGATTGCTTGGTGTCATGTCTCTGGTTCCTGGGTATTTGGGGCCCACTCCCCCCTTTTTTTGTCAGGGACTTGAACTCAGGGACTGGGTGCTGTCCTTGAGCTCTTTTGTTGAAGGCTAGCTCTCTACCACTTTGAGCCACAGGGCCACTTCCAGTTTGCTGGTGGTTAGTTAGAGATAAAATTCTCACAGAGGGCCGGGAGTTTGGCCTAGTGGTTAAAGTGCTTGCCTAGCATGCACGAAGACCTGGGTTTGATTCCTTGGTACCACATATATAGAAAAAGCCTGAAGTGGTGCTGAGGCTCAAGTGGTAGAGCTCTAGTGTTGAGAAAGTCCAAGGATAGGGCTCAGGCCCTGAGCTCAAGCCCAGGACTGGCAAAAAAAAAAAAAAAAATTCTCACAGACTTTACTGCCCAGACTGGCTCTGAACTGCAATCTCAGATCACAGCCTCCTGAGTTTCTAGGATTACAGGCATGAGCCACCACACCCAGTTAGGACACTTTTTCCCAGTCATTTTCTTTTGGAAAGCTCTTCAGTCACCACTGATTTGAACTCAGATTTAAAATCAGTTTTTCAGCCAGACACTGTAGCTCATGCCTATCAACCTAACCACTCAAGAGGCTAGGATCTGAGGATCATGGTTCAAAGCCAGCTCAGGCAGGAAAGTTGATGAGACTCTTGTCTCAAGTTAACTAACAAAAAAGCTAGAAGTGGAGCTGTGACTGAACTAATAGATCATTAGCCTTGAAAAAAAAAAGCCAAGTGAGATTAGGAGGCCCTGAGTTCAAAGCCCCAGGGCTGATAAAAACAAATAAATAAAAAGTAAAATAGATTTTTCAGCTGGTGGCTCTGTAAATCCTAGCTACTCAGGAGGCTGAGATCTGATCATCAAGGTTCAAAGCTAGCCCTGAAACAAAAGGACCCGAGGCTTATTGTCAGTTAACCTCTAGAAAACTGAAAGTAGGGCTTGGCTCAAGGGTAGGGTGGTATCCTTGAGCTGAAGAGCTGAGGGACAGCGCCCAGGCTGAGTTCAAGCCCCATGACCCACCAAAAAAAATTTTTTTAAAAAGGGCTTTTCAGCCAGGGCCACCCAACACCCAACACCACTAGACATCAGGTGTTGACGAGGTGACTGCCAGTCTGGAGGGCATCTAAGTCCTATTGGGAGCAGTTGGTAGTAAACCTGCCCCCCCCCCCATATTCAGCCCAGCCCTCTTGAGCCATTTAGTACAGTTTTGACAATTCAAAGTAGAGGTAGGGAGCTCTGGGCCTGTAGGAGGAGGTGACCAGGGATAGACAAAACACAATGGCATCTGGCTGGGTCTCCCTGGCCCTGTCTGTCTGAGTGGGCATTTATGGCTAAGGCAGGTTCCCTGTAATACTCTAGAATTGTGTGACCGGGGAGGCAGGTGGACAGGCAGGAGAGGAAGCCAGGCCGGTGCGTCTGCTTCCTTGAATCTGTTGTTTTTAGCTTTCCATGGCCACATGATGGGCTCCTCCTCCTGGCTATAGTCTCTAAAGGAACTGGCAGAGGACTCAGGAAAGTTCCAGAAGGGAGTGGGCCAGGAGGCACTGTCTGCTGACCTTTCCCCCAATGTCTCCTCTGTGTGTCTTCTAGACACTCCTGTTTCCAGCTTTCTAGACACTAATTTCCAGCTTTCTGGAGGCTGTGGTTAGGGAAGGATGGCAAGATCCCTTCTCAGTCTGGGGGCACATGGGAATATTGCCCTCAGCTGCTCTTCCCTGCCCCCAGTCCTCTGAGTCCCCACAGGCAGATGGGACAAAGCAGAAAGATTCCTTGGCTAAGGACCCACTTGTGAGATGGGGGTGCTTTCTTGATAATGGACCCTTTTTCTATATTCTGGCTCAAGACTGACTGAAAAATATTTATTTTTGCCAGTACTGGGCTTGAACTCAGGGCCTGGGCACTGTCCCTGAGCTTCTTTTGCTCAAGGCTTCTACTTTTTCTGTTTATGTGGTACTTAGGAATCAAACCTGGGCTTCATGCATGCTGGCAATACTCTACCACTAAGCCACATTTTCAGCCCCACAAATCATATTTAATCCAACACTTTTATTCAAAGATAATGGTGCAGCCTCCATTTCCTCCTAGGTCCCTGGCACCATAAGCTGAACCAGTGTTCCAGCCTGGGGTCTCCCCTGGAGGTACCAGGTTTCTGGTATCTTGCCTATCCTTACCCACATAGAAACTAGGCATTCTGGGTATCGTCAGTGTGTGTGGTTGAGGGGAGGTTTTGGGGTGAACTGTAATGCTGGAAGCCAGCTGTGGCCTGGAAGATGTTAGGGGTAAAAGAGGATGTGGAGAGTCCTGTAGCAGAGTGCTGGGCTGGAATGGCCCTTGTGCATGCAGACACACACACACACACGCACACACGCACACGCATACACGCATACACGCATGCATGCATGTATACTCACTCTCACATACTACAATCTGAGGGGTTAAGATGTCCTTGAAAGGAGAGAGTTGGGTACTGGTACATACATATTGGGTCTCCATGGCCTCAGGGGTCAAGTAATGGTAATAAAATGGTCTTTGAGGGGTGTTATGAAGATGTAGTGCAGCAATGTCACGTGTGTCTTGTCTCTCACTGCTATCACTGCCACAATTGTTTCCACCATTGTCATCCTCATCTCATTATGGTCATCTGCTGGCTGTCCTTCACCTGTGAGGTCAGGTGACCTTTACCACTATGTGGCTTCTTCCTGGATGGCCCAACCACCACCTCTGCAACCAGTCCCCTGTATGCCTGGGTGTTGGTGTGACCTTGAGGCTGCTCCCTGGGGTCATTCTGAGGCCACTGCACTGGGTGGTTCCCTGCTCTGTCCTGTATCTGAGTTAGCAGGTGGGCTTGCTCCTGGTCTAGGACTCCTCCAAGTTGGAAGGATGGTCCGGGGCGGGGGGCACCTTGCCCCAGATGTGGGCTTGTACACATGAGAGCTCCGAGGCCCAGAGAGGGAAGATGGAGGCCCTGCAGGTTCCAGGCCAGGTAGCACATGTTTAAGTTGGGCTTGGAACAGGGCTTCCTCACCCCCAGAATCCCCCCCTCAGGTCCCTTCTACAGGATTCAGTTGTCCCTGGTGAGGGCTAGGGTGACAGCAGGGGCAGCATATTCTCACATCCACCCAGTGAGGTCCAGGAGCCACAGATTGGCCAGTACCCTGAGAAGCTTCAAGACCTAGGGCTCCTGAGCCCTAGGGTGTCCCAAGGAAAGCAGGGCCTGGCCTTGGGGAGGAAAGCAGAGGCTCCATCTGGTCCTTTTTTTTTTTTTTTTGCCAGTCCTGGGCTGGAGCTCAGGGCCTGAGCACTGTCCTTGGACTTTCTCAAGGCTAGAGCTCTACCATTTGAGCCTCAGCACCACTTCCGGCTTTTTTCTATGTATGTGGTACCGAGGAATCGAACCCGGGTCTTCATGCATGCTAGGCAAGCACTTTAACCACTAGGCCAAACTCCCGGCCCCTCATCTGGTCCTTTCTGACTTCCCGGTTAGGGTGCCTGGAGAGGGAGTATGGCAGAGCCCCCTGGGAGCTGAAACACAAGATAATTAGGAAACAGTGCCTGTTGGTGGCATATGCTGGCCCTGGCTGGGGCCTTGTTCTCTCTGCGGCTCTAATTAAAACTGAGGCTCCTGGCCTGGGCCAGGCCCCACTAGCTATCTGTGCCGTCTTTTCCTCCCACTCCACTGTCTCTGCAGTTTGTTTTTCCACGGTTTGGCTTTGGGCCTCAGGTGATGGGGAAAACATGCTGTCTGCCCAGTCACATGCAGAAGCCACTGGCTGCTAAGAGAATTTTCATCCCTGATTCTCTCTAGCTTGGCTCAGGCTTGGGACTTTCTGCTTCCCTTTGGGCAATACGGCGAAACAAAATTAACATTTTGGAAAAGTGCAAGGCCTCAATCTGAAGAGATATTTAAAGGCCTGAACATGAAGAGGATTTGTGTTTTTGTTTTTTTTTTTTTCTCTTGCACAAATGCCAGGCTTACTCTAGGGCAGAGACTAGAAGGACTGACAAGAACATTGTCATATTAGACCTTGCAAATAGCACTTTGAGGCTGGCATTACTACAAAGGCAATTGGGCAGATTAGGCTTCGAAAAGTTTTTGTTGGGGCCAGGAGTTTGGCTGAGTGGTAGAGTGCTTGCCTAGCATGCACCAAGACCCAGGTTTGATTTCTTGGTACCACATACATTCATAGAAAAGCCAGAAGTGGTGCTGTGATTCAAGTGGTAGAGCACTAGCCTTGAGGAAAGCCCAAGTACAGAGCTTAGGCCCTGAGCTCAAGTCATGGGATTGGCACACAAAAAAAGAAAAGTTGTTGATGTTGTTGTGATGGTGGTGGTGGTGGTGACATCAGGATTTGAACTTAGGGCCTTGCTTTGGCTTCCTTTACTTAGCTGTATTCTACTGTTTGAACTATGTTGCCAGACTAACTTTGCTAGAGATGGAGTCTCGAAGACTTTTCTTTCTGGGCTGTGATCCTCTGGATCTCAGCTTCCTGAGTAGCTAGGATTAGAGGCATGAGATACTGCTGCCTGGTTAAACTAGCTGTCTCCCAAGCTTGATGGGAGCAGAAGAGGCTAAATATTTGAACCCTGGCTGATCTTGGTTGACTTTTCTGACCACTATGATTGCATATGTACCTCATTACCTGGAGAGGTAATAACAATGTCAATAACCTTTTTCAGCAAGCAGTAGTTTTCCATAAGCCCAGAATTTTCCAGTACATTGGAAGAACTACAGTATGTTGACAGTTGCAATTGAGCTGTCTTCAGAGTCTTTGTCAGTAAGGGTCACCAGGGCTGCATTACCACAGAGTGTGAAAAATGACAACACATCTTAGCTGCTGGGCTCAGCTCCCAGAGTTTTGGGGGAGGGGTGAGCCTTGGGTTTGGGGGCATATAACCATCTCTGCCCAGAGTGGATTTGTTTCTTTGTGCTTTTTGTTTTACAGCTCTAGGATCTGGTGTGTGCGTGTATGCGTGTGTGTGTGTGTGTGTGTGTGTGTGTGTGTATGCGTGTGTGTGTGTGTGTGTGTGTGCGCGTGTGTGTGTGTGTGTGTGTGTGTGTGTGTATTGTTTCAGATCCCTCCCAAGCTTTTCACCTCACCAACAAGCCCCTTGTGGGCACATGGGTTAGGTGACAGAGGACCTTTCCTCCCAGCAAGCACCTGGTGTGAGGATGGGTCTACTGTGCCCAGAGAAAATGTGGGCCTGGCCGCCACTGCTCTGGTGCTCACCTGCCAGGGAGCAGAAAAGACTTCAGAGGGCCCATCCAGGTCTTTGGCTTCTGGGCCTGAACCCAGGGCCAGGTAGACCTCGGCAGGCGCCCCCTGGTGGCAAGCTAGGCCTCTGCCCTCTTCCAGCCTTTGGGAGATCTGATCCCAGGAGAGGGGTCATCAGGCATTTTTACCCATCTCTGGGCAACTTGGGTCTTGTCTCCAGGCTACAGAACCCTAATCCCTAAAAATAGTTGTTCCCAGTGGGGTACAAGGAATGGATTAGCTGTCTGGGGATAGAGAGGGCAGGGTAGTTGTGGGTGTGCCAGTTGTGGGGAGGGCCAGACATGTCCTATCTCCTTGGAAACCCCATGCTCTACATGACATCTCACCATCCTCTTGGATGACCCTCCTGCCACTTGTCTGATGGGGAAACCAAGGCTTAGGGAAGGCAGATGAGCGGTGTTCCCTGCACTCTGCATCTATATTGCAATGCTGAGCGGTAAAGTGGTATTCCCCTTGCTCCACATCTATACTGCGATGCTGGGCAGTGCTCCCTGTGCTCGGAGTCCATAATGCAATGGTGTGAGGTGCTCCCCATGCTTCGTGTCTGTGATGCAAGGCTGGGTGGTACTCCTTGTGCTGCCATCCATGTCACGGGTAAGTATCTCAGCATTATGTGCTCGTTTTCAGTCCAGGTTCTTGTCCTCACAATCACACTGCATTTGACACACCTGCATGGGCAGTGCAGCCAGCATGGGCACACTGCTAGGCTACGTGGAGAGTGCTGTGGTTCTGAACGACCTTTTCACTGTTTTAGAAGGGGGGGCTCCTCCTGTCCTCAGCCCTTTGAGCTGCTTTGCAGGAGTGGGTTTCTGGGGTCTCAGCCCCAGAGCAGGTAGTGACACAGAAAGACTGAAGGACCCCCCTGGAATCTAGACTTGGCTTCTGGGTCACCACTGCTCACTGAAGGCCAGCCTTCCCTGCTTTTCTTTTTGTGGGCTGACAGCTGGCTCCTGCTTGTCCTTCAGAAAAAGCAACAGTTGCTAAGAGTCAGGCAAACAAAGATGTGCTTTGACTCCCAGGACAGTGTAGGAGGTGCAGCCAAAGCCCTGGCAGCTGAATGTGAGTATTTGGGTGCCTGGGGTGCAGATTTAACCCTTCATTGTACTGGAGACTTCCTTGATAACTTCTTATTTTCTAGTGGTGAGGAAGGCTTCCTTACTTCTTAACAGCAGACACAGAGTCCTCTGACTTAAGCTTAACTCTGGATTATTGAGGGAAAGGTGGTTGGGAAGGACCAGTTACGTTCCTACCACTCATCTGTCCATCCATCCATCCATCCATCCATCCATCTACCCATCCATCCATCCATCCATCCGTCTGTCCATCCACCCATCTGTCTGTCTGTCCCTCATACATTTACTCATGTATTCATCCATACATTTACCCATCTATCTATTCCTTCTCCCATCCATCTATCCACTCATCCATCATCTACCCATCAATTCTGCAATCTATCTATCCACATCCCTCCACATTTATCCATGTACCCATCCATCTATCCATTTATCTACACGTTCATCTACCAAACCATCCATTTACCCACCCACCCATGCATTCTCCCATCCATCTGTCCATTCACCCATCCATTCTGCCGTCTATCTATCTGTCCCCTATACATTTACCCATGTATTTATGTATTTATTTATCCATCCAGTCTACCATCTATCCATTCATCCATCCACCCATGCTTTCTTTTTTTCTTTTTGTTGGTTATGGGGCTTGAAAGCTGGGTCCAAGTACTGCCCCTAAGCTCTTCAGCTCAAGGCTAGTGCTCTACCCCATAAGCCATAGTGCCACTTCTGGTTTTCTGGTGGTTAAACTTTCATGCCCAGGCTTTGAACCACAATCCTCAGATCTCAGTCCCCTGACTATCTAGGATTACAAATGTGAACCACTGGCACCCGGCCACCCACACTTTTTGCCACCCATTCTTCTATCCATCTACCCCCCCTCCCCAATCCATTTACTCATGTATCCATCCACTTTAGGTTTTCTATCCATCCACTCATCCATTCTCTCATCCATCCATCCATCCATCCATCCATCCATCCATCCATCCATCCAGTAAGTACTGGCTATGAGTTGTCTGGGCCATGCAGGCACTGAGTGGAAGGGGCAGGAAAAATGTTGCTTCTTATTGCCCTCCATGCAAGGATGTGGGGTATGCAGAAAGCATTGGGCTGACAGTGGGGTTCCACACAGAGCTTCCCTGATGGTGATAAGCTGAGCTTCTCATACTACAGCAGGCCATGTCATCCCATAGCCTTGTACACTTTTGTGTACTCCCAAGTTAGGAACAAAAGTAAGAGCGACATCCCTGGGGCTTGCTGTCCTCTTCCACTGTGCATCAACTCTGAACCACTGGTGGGGGAAGTGAACTAGTGAATCAGGAAGAGGGAAAGCAGTGAGTGTGTAAATGTAGTAGGACTGGGGCTTAAAATCAGGGCCTAATTTTCTTGCCTTTTCTTGGCTTTTTCTCTCAAGGCTGGTGTTCTGTCCCTTGAGTCATATTTCCACTTCTGACATTTTACTGGTTGATTGGAAATAAGAGCTTCTCAAGATTTGTCTTCTCAGGCTAGCTTCAAACCATAATCCTCCAATCTCAGCCTCCTGAGCAACTAGAGAGTTACCAGTGCCTGGCTTACATAAAAAAAATTATCAAAATGTTAACATATTTACATTTAGTGAACTGTATGCAATTACCAAAAAGACTCAGTCTTGAAAAAACTTAGAAGTTTCTGTTTACAGGGAAAAAAAAATCCAAAAATTCAGTATAATTTGTTTTTACAGTGAGGTGAAGTAGAGTGATCAATAAAATGCTTTAAAGCATAAATGTTTTTAACATTAGGATAAATTCCATGGGAAGATGGGTTTAAAATATCCACCCAAGGAAGAAGGAACACTGTCAAAAGTCCAAGTGTCAGGAGATTTCCTGTGCAGTGTCTGCTTGTAAATGGCTGTAAACTCATGTCTTCTTACCTGCATTTAAAAGAGGAGGCTGGCCGGGAGTTTGGCCTAGTGGTTAAAGTGCTTGCCTAGCATGCATGAAGACCTGGGTTCCATTCCTTGGTACCACATACATAGAAAAAAGCCAGAAGTGGTGCTGAGGCTCAAGTGGTAGAGCTCTAGCCTTGAGAAAGTCCAAGGTCAGTGCTCAGGCCCTGAGCTCAAGCCCACGACTGGCAAAAAAAAAAAAAAAGAGGAGGCTACAAGTCGGTGGTACACACCTGTAATCCTAGTTACAGACAAAGCTGAGAGCTGAGGATCACAGCTAGAAGCTAGCCTGGGCCGCAAAGTCTACGAAAACTCTTTCATCTCCAATTAAGCAACAAAAAGCTGGACGTAGGACGGTGGCTCAAGTGGTAGAGCACCAGCCTAGAGCAAAAATGCTCAGAGACAGCACTTAGGCCTTGGGTTCAAGCCCCAGACCTGACACATAAAACAAATAAAACAAAGGAAGAGCCACAGTACATGGAAAAGGATTTTTCCTATCAAGAAACCTGAAGGTCACAGTTTATAAAAATTCTAACATTTTCAGTTCATCTAATATTTTATATATAGATAAGCATGGTTTTGGTTGTTTTTGTTTTGTTTTTTTTTTGGGGGGGGGTTGTGGGTCATGGGGCTTGAACTCAGCCTGGGCACTGTCTCTGAGCTCTTCAGCTCAAGGCTAGCACCCTACCCTTGAGCCAAGCTCTATTTCCCATTTTCTAGAGGTTAATTAGAGATGAGAGACTTAGGTTCTTTTGTGCTGGGACTGGCTTTGAACCTTGATCCTCAGATCTCAGCCTCCTGAGTAGCTAGGATTACAGGCGTGAGCCACCAGTACTGGCTTTCCCCTTCCTGCCCCCCTCCCAGTCTTGGGGCTTGCTTGAACTCAGACTAGCATTCTGCCACTTGAGCCACAGTACCACTTCCACCTTTTCTATGTATGTGGTACCGAGTAATCAAACCGAGGTATTTGTGCATTCTAGGCGAGCACTCTACCACTAGGCCAAACTTCTGGCCCTGGCCCCTAGATAAGTATGTATACAGTCTTTCTTTTTGTTTTTGTTTTTTTCTTTCTTTCTTTCTTTCTTTCTTCCTTTCTTTTTTTCTTTCTTTCTTTCTTTCTTTCTTTCTTTCCTTCTTTCTTTTTTTTTTTTGGTTGGTCATGGGTCTTGGACTCTGGGCCTGGGTGTTGTCCCTGAGCTTCTCAGCTCAAGGCTAGTACACTACCACTTGAACCACAGTACTACTTTCTGCCTTTTTCTGGTTCATTGGAGGTAAGAATCTCATGGATTTTCCTGTCCAGGCCGACTTTGAACTGCAATCCTCAGACCTCAGCCTCTTGAGTAGTTAGGATTGACTATAGCGGCAAACTCCTGGTGCCTGGCTATTCCTGTTTCTGATCCAAAATTGTAAGGAAATAATTTGAAGGTGGCAATACACAAGGACAGAATATAGACCAGGAAGGTAAAGATAATAAACTGTTCCCTCCTCCTCCTGGGCCATAGAGTAGTGACCCCTCTGCTCCTGTGTGGTTAGTGAATTTGGTTAATGGATGCTTTGGAGTTGAACCCTCTACCTGTGGCCAACATCAGGATTTAAATTTTGCTTCTAGTCTAGCTTGTTTAATGTGGCTTATTCTTAATTGCCTCTGTTCTAATGACCTGGTGGTAGGAGGTACCTCTCAGAGCCATTTCCTAGCAATGCAGTTTTTTGAGTTGAGGAGGTGTGAGTGGGGTGGGGGAGGAGGTAGTGGCATTTCCAAGATGCTTGCATGAGAAGCAAGGTTTAATTTTGTGGAAAAAGTGAGCAGTTCCATGGACTTTTTGCAGTAATTTTTCTTTTTGTGTGTGCACAGGTCCTGGGGCTTGAACTCAAGGGCATGGATGCTTTCCCTGAGCTTTTATTTTGTTCAAGGCTGGCACTCTACCATTTGAAGCACACTTTTACGTCCAGCTTTTTACCAGAGACAAGAGTCTGGATTTTCCGCTCAGGTTGACTCCTAACTGAGACCTTCAAACTTCAGCCTCCTGAGTAGCTAGTATTGTAGATGTTATCTACTGACACCTAGATGTCTTCATTTTTTTTTTTTTTCTCACACCACTATTGTGGTTTGAGCTTAAGGCTTGGTGATTGCTAAGTGGATGCTCTACACTTGAGCCATGCCTCTAGCTCTTTTTTGCTTCAGGGCCTCACATTTTTGCCTGGAGCCAGCCTCAGATCACAATCCTTCTACCTATGCTTCCCATGTAGCTGGAAACACAAGTGTGTGCCACCACGCCCAATTTGTTAGTTGAGATAGAATCCCACTGAGTTTTTACCCAAGCTGACCTTGAACCTTGATCCTCCCTCCTCAGGAGTAACAGGGATTATAGGCATGAGCCAGCGCACTGGACTGAAATAATTCTCTCAAAAGGAACATGAGGTTGAGGCTGGAGGAAGCCAGGTTTCCAGGCCTCGTCTATGTCCCTCGGTGTGTCATGGCCTCTGACAGCTGTTCCGTCTCCAAACCTCACGCACACTCTGCTCTAAATCCTGTCAGGCATCTGATTCACAGAGGTGTTTACCTTGCACTATGTGGGATGCCCTTGAGAAGGCGGTGTGTCTGCTCCCCATCCTTTAAAGGAAACTGGTGGGAAACTCTCTGTCTCTGTCTCTGTCTCTGTCTCTGTCTCTCTCTCTCCCTTTCTCTCTCTCTCTCTCTCTCCTCTTCCTCCCCCCTTCCTTCCTTCCTTCCTTCCTTCCTTCCTTCCTTCCTTCCTTCCTTCCTCTCTTCCTCTCTTCCTTCTTTCATTCCTTCCTTCCTTCTCAGTACTGGGATTTTGAACTCGGCTTCACACGTTAGTCCAAGTGCTCTGCTGCTGAGTCACACTCCTAGTCCAGCTTTGCGTTTCAAAGGAGGAATTGGACAGAGGTGGCTGCATGAGTGAGACCCCAGAGGTACCCATGGCTTTTGCTCTGGCTCGGAAACTTCTGACCTCACCTGTCCTTGCTGTCCATGGCCTATATACCTGCCCTGTGGGTCTTTGGTTTGTGTTTGGTTTTTGGTTCCTCTGGGGTAGGGTAGCCTGAGGCCGGGACTGCAGGCCTGGCTCCTCCTGCTCACTCTGCTGCTTGCCAATGACCTTGTGCCAGCCTCCCTGGCCCCCTGAGGCACGTGCAGGGATGATTGGAGTGGAGGAGGAGCTGCCCAGATGAGATCCCTGCCAGATTCCTTATCTGCATTTCCAAATTAGGTCTCTGTGGCACCAGCCCTCCGGCCTCCTCACGCACGCTCTTATTTATAGACTGCTCTAAAGGCTCCTGTCCTTAGCCACCTCCATGGGGTCACAGGACCTCCCCGGTCCTCCCCTCGCCCTCTCCACAGCAGGCTCAGGCAGTTCATCAGCGCTCTTCAACTGGCTACATGGCCCATCCACCTGTTTGGAGATGGAGGCCCCAAAGGCTGCCCCCATGTTTGGAGACAGGGGCTGGCTCTGAAGGAGAATGGGGTTAGACCCTGGTCTCTGAGCCACACAGATCTAAGGGGTAGAGGTGAGGGTTGAAAAATCTCCGGAAGAACCCTTCTTTCTCCAATCTCCCCTCCAAATGCTCCAAATCTCTGCCTCCATAGCCTGGACCCCTGGGTATCAGTGCTGAGGGTGTAGTGAGGCCTGTATGCTGGGTGGGGCCTTGGCTTGCCCTGGTGCAAAGGGGGGCTCCTAGAAAGTTGGGGGAGCCATTTATAAGGAAATGGAAAGACTTGGAAAAAATCATATTAAGTGAAGTAAACCAGACCCAAAGGAACATAGGCTCAATGGTTTCCCTCATTTATAACAATTAGTACACATCTAGGACTCTCCTAGCAGAGGATTACAACAGCACAAAACGTAGATACATAAGGCCATATAGGATGAGGCTAAATGAAAGGATCTCTTGTGTGATTGTTGTTTTTAATGTACTTATGTTATTTCTCTTCTCTTTTGTTGCCCTTTGGTTAATCTCATATTGTTACAGTATCTGACATTGTTACCTGGCATATTGTATATATGTTTATATGTTTATTTGAAATAGGAAAGGGAAGAGGGGAAAACAAGATGATTGGGAGGGGTGGGAGAGGGAAATGGGGAAAAAACATGAGAAGGGGTATCAGTGTGTGAAAAGTAATGCACCTACTATCTGGCAAGTATAACTGTAACCCCTCTATATATTGCAATTAAAAAAAGAAAGTTGAGGGGGCCAGGAGTTTGGCCTAGTGGTAGAGTGCTTGCCTAGCATGCACAAAGACCCAGGTTCAATTCCTTGGTACCCCACATACATAGCAAAAAGCCGGAAGTGGTGCTGAGGCTCAAGTGGTAGAGCTCTAGCCTTGAGAAAGTCCAAGGACAGTGCTCAAGCCCTGAGCTCAAGCCCAGGACTGGCAAAAAAAAAAAAAAAAGAAAGTTGGGGGAGCTTCCTGTGGAACCCACTGGGCCTGGGAGATGGTGGTCTATATACCTCAGAATGTGTGCATCTTGATTTCCAGCCCCCAGTGTATACAGCAGTGGAGGAGGGGAGGAACCAATCCTGGGGCTTGAACTCAGGACCTGGGCAACCTTCCCTGAGCTTTTTTTTTTTTTTTTTTTTTGGTGGGTCATGGAGCTTGAACTCCTGGGCGCTGTCCCTGAGCTCTTCAGCTCTAGGCTACCGCCCTACCCTTGAGCCAAACCCCATTTGCCATTTTCTAGAGGTTGGAGATCAGAGTCTCAGGTTTTTTTGTGCCAGGGCTGGCTTTGAACTTTGATCCTCAGATCTCAGCCTCCTGAGTAGCTAGGATTACAGGACCTTCCCTGCTAGCCTTTTGTGCTCAAGGCTAGCACTCTACCAACTTGAGCCACAGTGCCACTTCCTGCTTTTTGCTGGCTCATTGGAGATAAGAGTCTCATGGAATTTCCTGTCCAGACTGACTTTGAACTGCAATCTTCAGACCTCAGCCTCCTGAGAAGCTAAGATAATAGGTGAACCCCTGATGCCTGGCTACGCCTGTTTTCTTCCTTTCTTAATTCTTCCTTTCTTTCTTCCTTTCTTTCTTCCTTCCTTCCTTCCTTCCTTTCTTTCTTTCTTTCTTTCTTTCTTTCTTTCTTTCTTTCTTTCTTTCTTTCTTTCTTTCTCTTTCCTTCTTTCGTGGGTCATAGGGCTTGAACTCGGCCAGGGCACTGTCCCTGAGCTCTTTAGCTCAAGGCTACTGCTCTACTCTAGAGCCAAGCCTCACTTCCCATTTTCTAGGGGTTAATTGGAGATAAGAGTCTTAGGTTTTTTTGTGCTGGGGCTGGCTTTGAACCTTGATTCTCAGATCGCAGCCTCCTGAATAGCTAGGATTACAGGCGTGAGCCACAACCAGCTGCTGCTACTGCTGCTGCCGCCACCTCTTCCCCCCCTCCTCTTCCCCCTCCTCCTCCTCCTCCTCTTCTTCTTCTTCTTAAACAACAACTTCTTCTTCTTCTTCTTCTTCTTCTTCTTCTTCTTCTTCTTCTTCTTCTTCTTCTTCTTCTTCTTCTTCTTCTTCTTCTTGTGGGTCATGGAGCTTGAACTTGGCCTGGGTGTTGTCCCTAAGCTCTTCAGCTCAAGGCTACAGCCCTACCTCCAAGACAGAGCCCCATTTCCCATTTTCTAGTGATTAATTGGAGTCTCATGTTCTTTAGTGCCTGGGATGGCTTTGAACCTGGACTTTCTCAGATCTCAGCCTCCTGAGTAGCTAGAATTACACTGCCCCAGGCTTGGCTATTCCTGTTTCTGATCCAAAGTTGTAAGCATATAATTTGAAGGTGACAGTAGACAAGGACAGAATATAGACCAGGAAGGTAAAGATAATAAACTGTTTCCTTCTTTCTGGTTTGCAACAGAGTGGTGCTATCGTTTCAAACTAATTATAATATTCCCACTAAGAGCCAAAGTAGTTTATGATGGGTGGTGTGCCCCACCCCCGAGCACCTGTGTACACATTACCTCATATAGCCCATTCCATGCTAAGGCTCTCAGCCTTCACCCTGTGCAAGAAGGGAAACTGAGGCTCAAGGTGGCCAAGTAACTGTTTCGAACTGAAGGCAACAGGAGTGGGATTTGAACTCAGAATTGCATAACTCATAAGGCATAGCCTTGTCATCTGTTGATGGGTCTCGGAGGCTTTGCTATTGGATGAACCATCTGGGGTTCAGCCCTTCACCAGATGGACAATTTGCTTCTTCACCTGAGTCACTGAGGTTTACTTCGTGTGTGACGTGCTCACCACCACACCTGAGTCAGTGATTTTTTATTTGTATTACTGGGGTTAGAGCTGAGGACCTCACAACTTGCTTGTCTGACACTCTACCACTTGAGCCATATCTCTAATTCAGCTTCTTGCTGACTATTTTGGAGATAGACTGTCAAAGACTTTTTTTTTGCCAAGGCTATTTGTGCACTGTGATCCATCCAAGTACCCAGGACTACAGGTGTGAGCCACTTGGCCTAGTGCCTTCAGGTGAATTTATAAAATTGTGACACTTTTACTATGATCTAATTTTAAGGTATATCCACAGCCTCAGAATGGCCCCTGGTCCTGTCCGTAGAAATCCTCACTCCTGCCCACTTCAGGGACATTTGAAATTCCTGGACAGTACAATGCACAGTCCTTTGTGTCTGGTTTGGTTCTCTGTCTGTGGTACTTGTGCTGAGTATCATACTTGCACATGCCTTTGCCCTTCATTGCTTTTTTTTTCTTTTTTTTTTTTGTTTTTAATTGACAAATAGTGCTCCGTTGGCTGAGTCTACATACTTGTTTATCTTTGCATCTGATAAACAGCTGGCTTATTCTTTGGGGGTCTTGTGGGTAATATTGCTGAAAACTAGTTTTCTTTTGGTAGTTTGAACCCAGAGCCTTGACCTTGCTGGGCAGACGCTCTACCACTTAAGCCATGCTACCAACATACTTTATCTAGCTTAGGTAGGACAGATGTGTGCCGCGATGTATGGCTTGTTGGTCTTACCTGGGCTGGCCTCCAACTGTGATCTAGATTTCTGCCTCTAGAGTGCTAGGCACAAACATGCTTGGCTCTGGGTTCATTTTCTTTTTTCTTTTTTTTTTTTTTTTTGCCAGTCCTGGGCTTGAGCTCAGGGCCTGAGCACTGTCCTTGGACTTTCTCAAGGCTAGAGCTCTACCACTTGAGCCTCAGCACCACTTCTGGCTTTTTTCTATGTATGTGGTACCGAGGAATTGAACCCGGGTCTTCATGCATGCTAGGCAAGCACTTTAACCACTAGGCCAAACTCCTGGCCCTGGGTTCATTTTCTTATATGAATCTCCAGCAGCTTTCAGCACCATTGTTGAAACCCTATTCTCTATTAATTGTCTATTAATTGAGTGTCCATGTAAGGGTTTCTTTCTGGACCCTTAGTTCAGTTCTTTTTTTTTTTTTTTTACAGGGATCTCATTGAACCCCCATATTGTCTTGATTACCATGGCTCTCTGTAGAATGAGTTTTGAGAAACTGGATGGTGAAAGCCCTCTGCTTCGTTCTTTTTCAAAAAGTTACCTTTCCATTTCTCTGTGGCTGCTAGCAGCTGCTGGGCAGTTTCTATTTTAAGCACCGGTGTGGAACTGTAGGTCAGTTAGGTGAGAAACCGCCACCTCCGTGCTGTCTAGACTTGTGAGTCATAAACGTGAAATTTCTCTCCACTTGATCAGGTCCTTCGTTGCTCCCTGTGGTGTTCTTGCATTTCATTTTTTCATATGTTCTGGTATGGACTTGAAATCAAATGGCTGTGTGTGTAGGAAAGGACTCTGGTGGGTCAGAGCTCTGGATGTGGCAAGGAGGGAACGCCTCTCCTGCCCTCCCCTCCCCATCTCAGAGCCCAGCCTGCTAGGCAGGTGGGCTACATGTAGACGAGCCAGCTTTGGCTGTTTCTCTTCTCCTACCCTTAGGGCAGACAATATGGGTCACCCTGAACAGACCATCTACTACTGGGGAGGACTATAAGCTCCATTTGAATGCCCTGAGGTATTTTTGGACTGCAGTAGCTGCCTCTGGGACCTGGGTAGGTGGGGAGAAGGGACTCCATCTAGCCACAGCTAAACCTTAGTCTCTGAGCTGCTCAGCTGAGGGCTGGGGAGGGGGGAGAGGAGAGAGGGGTTACAGAAGATATTTTAGGCTTTTATTCACAGGTTCATTCCATGGCGTTGATTAAGTGCCTGCTAGGTGCCAGAGCTATCCTGGCCCTGCCAAACAGCCAGTGTCCAGTGACTGGGAGAGACCCAGAGCAGAGGAGACTGGTAGAAACTGAATTTTAGAGATTTGCAGGAAACAGACCTTGAGTGTACTTCCTAACTTTACATACCTCTGCCCATAACTTATTCTTTATTTTTGGCAGTATTGGGGATTGAACACAGACAGAGCTTACAACATGCCATTCAGGCCCTCTACTGCTTGAGTGGTGCTCCCAGACCAGAATTGCCAGACCACGCCCAGATCCTATGACTGATGGCTGCTTGGGCCACACCCATGGCCATTAATTGAGGCGACATCCCCTCCCACACCATGATTACTGAGTCCTGCCAGGCCCCATCCTGTTCTGATTGGTTGAGCCAGGCCCCCATCTCACAACTGACTACTACCTGAACCTGTCCCAAACCCAGGAGTGCCAGGTCAGTCCCCCATCCTAGGACTGATGGCTGCTTGGGCCACATCCCATGATTAAGGAGACATCCCCCCCACCCCCAGATTACTGAGTTCCACCCCACCCCATCCTGTGCTATGGTTGGTTGAGCTATGCCCCATCTCACAACTCTCCAGGTCTTGAACCATGCCCCCAGCCCTCCATTGGATCTGTATAATTATTATTATTTTTTTTTGCCAGTCCTGGGCCTTGAGCTCAGGGCCTGAGCACTGTCCTTGGGCTTTCTCAAGGCTAGAGCTCTACCACTTGAGCCACAGCACCACTTCTGGCTTTTTTCTATGTATGTGGTACTGAGGAATCGAACCCGGGTCTTCCTGCATGCTAGGCAAGCACTTTAACCACTAGGCCAAACTCCTGGCCCCTATCATTATGTTTCCATCTCAGAGTAATCCTAACTTTGCATTTGGACTAGCTATGATGGTGTCATTTTGCAGGCCATGTGCATGTGGCCACAGACATGCACCCCCAAAACTTCACACATTAGCTATCTGGTCTTTCAGTAATCTGGGAAGCCTGGTACTTGTTACCTCATGGTACAGATCAGGAAGCTGACACCCACAGCCCTGAGGCAGCTCAGGGTGGGGATAACTCACACCTCTCCTCTGTGTGTGTGTGTGTGTGTGTGTGTGTGTGTGTGTGTGTGTGTGTGTGTGTTCCAAAATGGAGGAAGTGCTTGACAGCATGAAGGCCACCTTGTGGGGTAAGAGTGGAAGAGACATAGTTGGGCAGGGGTGGCAGAGTTGCCACCTGACTAGCAGGAAAGTAGAGTCTGGAGAGCAGAATCGGCAGGAACTCAGGGTTTAAAGCCTTGACCTTGGCAACACCTGTCAGGCCCTAGCTCACCTTCTGTAGGCCATGGGCTAGAAGGGTCTTGGCATGGCTAGGGATCAGACCTCCCTGCTTCTGATCTGTGGGTAATGGCACAGCCCTGGGGGTGAGTGAGCTCCCTCAGCGCTGGGACAGAAGTCCTGTGCTGCCTACCACACTTGGCTGAACCTGAGGAACTTTGTGCAAAATGAACAGATAAAATTTTCTTGGGTTTAGTAGTAAGAATGCTTGCCTAGCATGCACGAAGACCCGGGTTTGATTCCTTGGTATGCCATGTATATAAAAAAGCTGGAAGTGGTGCTGTGGCTTAAGTGGTAGAGCTGTAGCCTTGAGAAAGCCCAAGAACAGTGCTTGGGCCCTGAGTTCAAGACCTGGGACTGGCAAATAAAAAAAAAAATTTTTTTTCTTGGAGCACAGTGACTCATGCTTGTAATCCTAGCTACTCAGGAAGCTGAGATCTGAGGATTGAGGTTCATAGCCAGCCCGGACACTAAAGTTCATGAGACTCTTATCTCCAATTAACCACTAGAAAACCAGAAGTGGTACTGTGACTCCAGGGGGTGGGTGACAGCCTTGAGATAAAGAGCTCAGGGACAGCACCCTGGCCCAGAGGTCAAGCCCCACGACCACCCCCCCCAATTTGGGGGGGAGCACCTGGGGGAGGGAGCACCCTACCAAAGCATTAGAGTAGACCAGAGAGGTTGAGCTGAGGAGTAGTGTTGGTCTTACTGTCCTGGCTCTTTCCAGAACCCTCCTCCCAACAGCTGACTCCTCCCTCCTACTGCTGTCTGCACCCACTTGTCCCTCTGATATCACAGTTGCAGGGGGGAACCAGAGACTTGAGAGCTGCTCTGCTCTGTGTACTGGGAACTGAAGTTCAGGGCCTCTAGACCCCAATACCACTGATGGGTCTAAAGCCTGTCCACCCTCAGACCCCAGAACCCTAGAGGAGGGGCAGTGCCAGCCACCCAGGGTCACTGTGCCCGTTATTAAGGCTTCTCTGCCTGGGGCAGAAGGCCCCTGTGGGGGGTAGTAGGGGATGCTGTGTCCCTGTGGGTCAGGATGTGGTCAGGTTCACTAAGAAGGAAACTAAGGCTCAGACCTTGAGTAGAAATTGAACATTTGGGGCCGGGAGTCTGGCCTAGTGGTTAAAGTGCTTACCTACCATGCACAAAGACCCGGGTTCGATTCCTGGGTACCACATACATAGAAAAAAGCTGGAAGTGGTGCTGAGGCTCAAATGGTAGAGCTCTAGCCTTGAGAAAGTCCAAGGACAGTACTCAAGCCCTGAGTTCAAGCCCAGGACTGGCAAAAAAAAAAAAAGAATTGAACATTTGTGTGTGGGTGGGGGGGTGGGGGTGGAGGTGACCCTGACAACCCTAGCCTTCTCTCCCTGGGCTCAGAGCTGGCTTGGGTGAAGCAGATTCAGAGTGGGAATAGGGATACAGCTTCCTGGGACCAGAGTAGTGGCTGAAGAAAGGAAACACAGGAGCTTACAAGAATCTAAGTGCAGCCGGGTACTGGTGGCTCAGGACACTGAGATCTGAGGACTGAGATTTTTCTTTGCCAGAACTCAGGGCCTTGGCACTGTCCTTGGACAGTTTTTGCTCAAGTCTAGAGCTCTACCACTTGAGCCACAGCACCACTTCTGGCTTTTTCTCTATATGTGGTACTGAGGAATCGAACTCAGGGCTTCATGTATGCTAGGCAAGCTACTCTACTGCTAGGCTACGCTCTGGGCCCCTGAGGGCTGAGGTTTGAGGCCAGCCCAGGTGGAAAAGCAGTAGAGCACTAGCCTTGAGCAAAAGAACTCAGGATGGTACCCAGGCTCTGAGCCCAAGCCCCAGGGCCAAAAAAGAAAAACCTAAGTGCTGCTCGGGAAACTGGGGAAAGGAGGAGAATCCACCCCAAGTGGATGGAAGACTTCGGGGCCAGGACTGAAAATGTAGCTATCATAGAAGAAAATAGACAATGGCGCCTCCAAGCTGCTCTTGGCGGCCATCGTTGGCCATTGTGACCTGGAGAATCAGTTTCCACTGATGAATGCTCAAAATGTCCGGTTGATAAGGAAAACAGGTGCCACTTACAGACCTGGAAGTCAGCTGTCATCCAGTGTTCTGCACCCTTCCAGTGGAAGATGGTTTCTAGGCCAATTTGGGGCAAAGGGTACATGTCATTTGCATACAGAACTGGGGTCCCACCTCTCACTTTTTATTGACAATATTGCCTTACTCTTTTTTTTTTTTTTTTGCCAGTCCTGGGCTTGAGCTCAGGGCCTGAGCACTGTCCTTGGACTTTCTCAAGGCTAGAACTCTACTACTTGAGCCTCAGCACCATTTCTGGCTTTCTTTTTTCTTTCCATGTATGTGGTACTGAGGAATTGAATCCAGGTCTTCATGTATGTTAGGCATACATGTCTACCACTAGGCCACATTTCCAGCCCACACACTCCTGGCTTTTGGGAAGTTTATTGGATCCAAGAGTTTCATATGCCTTGCTTGCCTGGACTGGCTTTGAACTGTAGGATTATAGGCATGAGCTACAGGTGTTCAGTTCTTCAGGTCTTTAGGAGTTTTACTGAGTGGTCTTCTAGGCTACTAGAATTCTGAATCTGAATTCAGACACAGCTTAGGAAATGGACCCCAAGGCTGGGCATGCAGAACACAACATTCCACTTTTTTAAATTTTTGTTTTTTGGACAGACTTGGGATTTGAACTCGGGGTCTGTGGGCTGTCACATTTTTTTGTTGTTGTTGGTCATGGGGCTTAAACTCTGGGCCTGGGTATTGTCCCTGAGCTCTTCAGCTTAAGGCTACTGCCCTACACTTGAGACACAGCTCCACTTTCCATTTTCTAGTGGTTAACTAGAGATAAGAGTCTTATATTCGGGGCTGGGAGTTTGGCCTAGTGGTTAAAGTGCTTGCCTAGCATGCATGAAGGCCCGGGTTTGATTCCTTGGTACCACATACATAGAAAAAAGCTGGAAGTGGTGCTGAGGCTCAAGTGGTAGAGCTCTAGCCTTGAGAAAGTCCAAGGACAGTGCTCAGGCCCTGAGCTCAAGCCCATGACTGGCAAAAAAAAAAAAAAAAAAAAAGAGTCTTATATTCTTTATGTAATAGAAGTAGCATGCTGCTGCCAGATTACAAGCATTGCTTTTGGCAAATTAAAGTGCATGTCATTTCTTAATACACTAGAAAGGCAAAATAAAGTACACAAGTCCAAGTTTAAAACTTTAGTACTTTTCCATGCAGATTTGTGCACATATAAGAGGGTGCCAAGTTTGTCTTAGTGATTGTTCTTTAGAGAGTTGGACCACTATTGTGTGTTGCTAATCATTGACTGTAGTCCCAAGAAAGCCTTGTGAAAATGTTATGCTCTATGTAACAGCAGAGTAATATAAAAATAAAATTACATTTTATAAAACCATTTACTATGGCTTTGTAACAATTGCATACCCATATTTTAAGGGACAGGTGAATTTACTACTTTGTGAAGTTTATTGATACTTTTATGTAAAATGTAGTGACATATTTCTGCATTGTGGTCTGAGGATGCCTGGAAATGTGTAGAATCGGATTATGTTTCTTAGAGTATCTCCCTGTAGGTCAGTCTCATGGACCCTCCCTTGCTCAGATGTAAATGATAATCTGGCGAAGTGTCATATGGAATAAAGTGGACATTTTAAAACTAGAAAAAAAAAAGAGTCTTATATTCTTTAGTGCCTGGCTTTGAACCTCAATCCTCATATTGCAGCCTCTTGCGTAGCTAGGATTACAAACTTGAGCCACTTGCTCCCAGCTTTTGTTCCTAAGCTTTCACCCTCAAAGTTAATGCTCTACCACCCCAGTCACTGCTCCACCTCTGACTTTTAGAGCACTCATTGGAGAGAAGTGGCCGTAAACTCTCCTGCCCAGGCTGGCTTTGAACTACCACCTTCTGATCTGAGCCTCCCAAGAAGCTGACAGGTGTGAGCCATGGGCACCTGGTCAGCTTAGGTTTTCTGCTGGGAGGGTCTGCCTCTGTGAGGGTGGGTGGCCCCCACAGGGCAAGAACCACCCTGTCCTTTTAGCTAGGTTAGATCAGACTGGCCTAGCCTGGAGCCCAGGGCTCACAACTGTCATCCTAGGGCCCAGGACCTGAGTTCAAACCCCATGACAGACAAAAATAAAGAAACACAAACTGAGACTGACCTAGGTGTTGTGCAGGATGGCCCCTGTGATGGCCTTGGTGGCCATTCCTCTGCCCCTTTTCTGCAGGCTTGAGAAGCCAGTTTGGCTTTGGTTGGTTGTGGGGCTTGAACTCTGGGTCTGGGTACTGTCCCTGAGCTCTTCAGCTCGAGGCTACTGCCCTACTCCAGTTTTCTAGTGGTTAACTGGAGATAAGAGTCTCACAGTCTTCAGCGCCCTGGACTGGCTTTGAACTTCAATCCTCAGATCTTGGCCTCCTGAGTAGCTAGGATTACAGGTGTGAGCCGCCTCGCCCTGCCAACAGTGTAATTTAGATTTAATGTATTCAATAGTTCTGTTCAGATAAGGCCTCTCCCCTTCCTTCTATCCATCCATCCTTCTCTCCTTCCTTCCTTCCTTCCTTCCTTCCTTCCTTCCTTCCTTCCTTCCTTCCTTCCTGTCTTCTTTCCTCCCTCCCTCCCTTCCTTCTTCTTTCCTTTGATTTTTATTGTGCCACTCCTGGGGCTTTGGACTCAGTGCCTGAGCATTGTCCCTTTGCTTTGTTTGTTCAAGGCTAACACTCTACCACTTGAGCCACAGCACCACTTCTCCTTTTTTCTGCTTATGTGGTACTTAGGAATCAAACCCAGAGATTCATAAATGCTAGGCAAGCAGTCTACCACTAAGCCACATTCCCACACCAGTGTGTATGTTTATACATGTGTATCTACATTTGTGTGTGTGCACACATGTGTAGGCATGTGGTTTCCCAAGATATCCTGGGTATGCATGTGATTTCCTGAATATCAAAACAGGTATCTTTCCCCATTGTAGGTGTTTTTGAAAAAGCTAGGCTGTATGAAAGCAATTTAATTTTTTTTTTTTTTTTGCTAGTCCTGGGCTTGAGCTCAGGGCCTGAACACTGTCTTTGGACTTTCTCAAGGCTAGAACTCTACTATTGAGCCACAGCACCACTTCTGGCTTTTTTTTTTTCTGTGTATATGGTACCGAGGAATTGATCCCAGGTCTTGGTGCATGTTAGGCAAGCACTCTACCACTAGGCCAAACTCCCAGCCCGCAACTTAAAATTGTTTGTATAACAGTCCTGAGGCTTGAACTCATGCCTTAAATCCTCTCATCTAGCATTTTTGCTCCAGGCTAGTACTCTACCATTTGAGCTACAGGTCTACTTTGGATTTTTTGGTGACTAATTCGAGGTAAGACTCTTAGGGCCTTTTTTGCTTGAGCTGGCTTTGAACCACAGCCCTAAGGTCTCAACCTCCTCAGGAGCTAGGATGATTGGTCTGAGCCACCAGCTGTTGGCTAAAGGCACAATTTTTTTTATTAAAGAATTTATTAACATTGATTTTTACATTATATTTCAAATGACATGTTTAACAAGTATTCAAGAAGGGAATCGCTATATACAATCACTGGCACTTAGATTTTAGAACATAATTAAAATTAAGCTGAGAGTTTGTCGTAGATACATATTAATCTTGTAATAAAACATTATGTCTATAGAGTCATAAATTTTTATGTCTATGTAGTTATGTTTATATTTCCAATACCATGTCCATAGCTTTGGGTATGCAAATATTGAGTCATCGCTTTTGTACTGTTTGGATCTAATAGCCACATATTAAGGATACCATGCGCCTTTTGTTCCTTTAGCCTTGACTTATCTCACTCAACATGATTCTCTCTAATTTTATCCACTTCCCAGAGATTGCCATTATTTTATCTTGTCTGTTGGCTATGTAGAATTCCATTGTATGTATGTATGTATGTATATATATATGTATATATATATGTATATATATATCACATGTTTTGTATCCGTTCATCTGCAATAGGGCATCTGGATTGTTCCCATCTCCTGGCTGTTGTGAATAGTGCAGAGATGAACATAGCTGAGCAGGTGTCCTTATCATATCCTGGGTTATGATGTTCAGGATAGATGCCCAAAAGTGGTATGGCGGAATCATAGGGAAGGTCTAGTTTCAATTCTTTAAGAAACCTCCACACTGCTTTCCAGAGTGGCTGAACTAGTTTACATTCCCGCCAGCAGTGCAGTAGGGTTCCTTTTTCTCCACAACCCTGCCAGCATCTGTCATTGTCTGAGTGCAGAATCTTGGCCATTCTAATAGGGGTAAGGAGGTATTTTAGAGTTGTTTTTATTTTCATTTCCTTTATGACCATGGATAATGAGCATTTTCTCATGTGCTTTTCTGCCATTTTAACCTCTTCTTTTGGTAAGTCTCTCTGTAGTTCCCTTGCCCATTTAGTGATTCGTTTGTTGGGTTTGTGGGGGATTAGTTTCTTGAGTTCCCTGTAGATACTGGATATTAAGTATTTGTCTGATGTAT
Source organism: Megascapheus bottae (assembly GCF_031878675.1). Taxonomy (NCBI): domain Eukaryota; kingdom Metazoa; phylum Chordata; class Mammalia; order Rodentia; family Geomyidae; genus Megascapheus; species Megascapheus bottae. Next base: position 608,364 of record NC_143542.1, on the reverse strand, counting down.
TATTGGTAAATATCTTTTCCCAGTTGGTTGGCTGTCTTTCCACTTTAGTAGCTATGCTTTTATCTGTGCAGAAACTTTTTATTTTTAGGTAGTCCCATTTGGGGTCTCTCTCCAATCTATTATGACCCTGGGACTCTGTTCAGGAAGTTTTTGCCTGTGCCTGTGAATTCCAGTGTCTCTCCTACTCTATCATGTAGCAGTTTCAAGGTTTCAGCTCTGATATTGAGGTCTTTGATCCATTTTGAGTTAATGCTTGTGCATGGTGAAAGGCTAGGATCAATTTTTAGTTTTCTGCATATGGTTGCCCAGTTTTGCCAGCACCAATAATTGAATAGGTGGTGTTTGTTTCACTGTATATCTTTGGCTCCTTTGTCAAATATAAGTTGACTATAGATATGTGGTTTTATTTCTGGATCTTTTATTCTGTTCCACTGATCTTCTGTGTCTGTTTTTGTTATTATGGCTCTATAGTAGAGTTTGAAGTCTGGTATTGTAATACCACCTGCATTGCTCTTTTTGCCTAGAATTGTTTTGGCTATTTTAGGTCTTTTGTTGTTCCACACGAACCTTTGGGTTACACCTTCTATTTCAGTAAATAATGTCTTTGGGATTTTGATGGGGATTGCATTGAATTTTTTTTTTATCAATTTTGGCAGTGTGGCCATTTTCACTATATATATATGGGATGTCTTTCCATTTTCTGGTATCCTCTTTAATTTTGGATCCTGCCACTTTGCTAAAGTGGTTTGTAAGAGTTTGGGAATGGAGTTTATTGGGTCATTCGGGTATAGGATCATGTCATCTGCAAATAGGAATAGTTTAATTTCTTCTTTCCCTATGTGGATCCCTTTGATGTCTAATGGCACAATTTTTAACTTTATTCTTTTTTTTTTTTTTTTTTTTGCCAGTCTGGGGTTTGACTCAGGGCCTGGGCACTGTCCTTGGAAACTTTTTGCTCAAGGCTAGAGCTCTGCCACTTGATCCACAGTGTCATTTCCAACTTTTTCTGTGCATGTGGTACTGAGGAATTGAACCCAGGGCTTCACGCATGCTAGGCGACCACTCTACCACTAGGCCATGCTCCTGGCTAAAGCCTCAATTTTTAATTGGGCAGCTGGTCATACACTGCACTGATGCACATAACTTGGTAACACTGCTGCAGCCTTGGGCTCTGTCACCAGTGTGGGAAGAGGCACAGAAAATCTTTCCGAGTGGGGTTGCTTGCTCAGTGCCAGGGTACCTTCCTGCTTGAGTGGTCCCCATGGGATGGGGGTGCTGCAGGTGGTGGTGTGGCTCTTCTAGACTAAGCTGTATTCGTCTTCCTCCCTTGGCACCCGTGCCAGCTGTGTTTCCTCCCCCTGTTGGGTTGGGAACTTCACTACCCTGCAGGGCTGTGGTTTGGCATCAGTTCCAACAGCTGCTAATCCTGGCATTGGCCTGCTAGGATGGCTTGGGGCCAGTGGGTTGCCTGATGTGGGCCTCAGGCTCCATACCTGCAAGGTGAGCCATGTAACAAAAGGTTCTGGGTTTTGTCCACAAAGCTGGTCCCTTTAGTTTGACCAGCCAGCAGTCCTAACAAGTCCTATCAGTAGAATGTAATCTCTCTCCCCACCCCACCTCCAGTCCTGGGTATTGATCTCAGGGCCTGGGTGCTGCTGTCCCTTAGCTTTCGTGCTCAAGGTTAGCATTTTTCTTCTTCTTCTTCTTCTTCTTCTTCTTCTTCTTCTTCTTCTTCTTCTTCTTCTTCTCCTTCTCCTTCTCCTTCTCCTTCTCCTCCTCCTCCTCCTCTTCCTCCTCCTCCTCCTCCTCCTCCTCCTCCTCCTCCTCTTCTTCTTCTTCTTCTTCTTCTTCTTCTTCTTCTTCTTCTTCTTCTTCTTCTTCTTCTTCTCCTTCTCCTTCTCCTCCTCCTCCTCCTTCTCCTCCTCCTTCTCCTTCCTCTTCCTCCTCCTCCTTCTTCTCCTTCTTCTCCTTCTTCTTCCTCTTCTTCCTCTTCTTCCTCCTCCTCCTCCTCCTCCTCCTCCTCCTCCTCCTCCTCCTCCTCCTCCTCCTCCTCCTCCTCCTCCTTCTTCTTCTGCTTGGCTAATTAGAGTTAAGGGTTTCATGGACTTTCCTGTCTGGATTGGCGTTGAACCTCAATGCCCAGATCTTAGCCTCCTAAGTTGCAGGGATTATTACACGAGCTACCATTTTCTAGGCTGGCACTCTACCACTTGAGTCAAGCCTCTAGTCCTTTTTGCTTTAGATATTTTTGCCCCCAGGCTTGCTTCAGACTATGATCCTCCTTCCACCTCCCACAAGAGCTAGGACTGTAGGTGCTCACCAACACACCCAGCAAATGGAGATGGGGGTCTCAGGACCTTTTTGTCCAGATTGGTCTTAAAACTGTGATTCTCTTAACCTCTACCTCCTTCATAGCTGGGGTTACAGACATGAGTCACTGTTCTCAGCCTACACTCTAGCCTTTTAACAGCTGTGTGTGCCTATTTAGGACAAAGTTTCAGACCAAATGTAGTAGTCATAAGGTTTAAGTGAATCTGAGTTTGCCATGTTTCATAGAGAACCACAGAACCCTGCCTGCGTGCCCATGAGCCTTAATTACATACTTGCTAAACATCCCCTGCAAGGAGCTTGACAGTCTGTCGGTCCCCTGTCTACCTGTTACCAGGGCCCTTTGTGTCTCTCTTCTGTGGCCAGCGTGGCCACATGACTAAGGCCTCCCTGCAACCTGACCTTCTCAGCAGTGAGGTGGCCTGACAGTAGTGGGGAGATGGAGGGACTGTCTAGCTCATGTCCCCTTCTCCAAAGATGCCTGGGGGAGCCACTGATTGGTTTTGCAGGTGTGGAAAGAACGCACACATGAGCAGCCCACAGAACCAGGCAGTTTGTTCCAGGGCAGCTGTGGTTGCCATCTCCTAGCCCACGCGCTTGGAACTCAGTGGTCACCTTGGCTGCAGGAGTCTTCACAGTGTTTTCAACCTTCCTGAGCAGCCAGGGAATAGCAGAGGAGGCCTGGGGATGTTTCAGGATCTCTGATGTCCTCTGGCCTTGCAGGATTCCTGCCAGTGAGGGCTAGAGAGAGGGACTTCCTTTTGCCCCTGGCGACATTTTCAGTCAGTGCCGTACCTATTGCTTGTGTTGGGGTAGCGGCTGAGGGTGTCTCAGGATATTGAATCCCTTCTGGGTTGTCAAGATGGGGACCTGTCCTGGCTGGGACAGGCTCAAAGCTGGCATGTTGGGATGTTCCCACATCAGGTTTATACCTGTGGACAGCCTGCCAATGGAGAGACTGAACTCTCCCATGCCTAACTCCAGACCAGCCTTTGCTCTTCCTCATGTACCCAGTATGACTTCCAACACTCCTGTGGGAGCTGCAATGACATTTTGGAAGGGAAATCCTTGCCAAGTGACCCCATCTGATCCCTACTCAACCCTGGAGATGGCTGTTGGCGGCCTCCCACCTTGCTGGCCATGTGAGGCCTTTTCCCTTGGCTCTAAGCCCTGCTTCTCAGTCCTTCATGAGAAGAAATGATGAGAATGTCCAGCCCCATTTTCAGCTCCAGTGTGGGGGGTGCTGAGGCTCAGTTAGGTGCCTTCAGTTCCCTCCTCACCTCCGGAAGCCCAAGTGCTGAAATCAGGGGCACCCACAACTCCACTGTTAGGGTTGGGCATGGTCAACTACACCTGTAATCCCAGCTACTCAAGAGGCAGGAGGTAGAGAGGTTGGAGTTGGACCTAAAAAAGAAGGTAGAATACTAGCCCTGACTAGCAAGTAGAAAGCCCTGAGATCAAAACCCACCACTGAAAAAGTTCTTTTTCTCAAGACCGTGAAAACAGTAAATGTTACTTATAAGGGGGAAATAATGGGAATATGTCATTATCAGTCCATGAACACTAAAGGTATAAATCATTTCCATGGCTTTAATAGCCCTTGCCTGTCTCCACTACAAGCCACACCTGGCCCATGTCCTGGGTACAACCCTTGTGTATTTAGAAAGGAAAAAATTACACATGTTGATCAGCAAACTGTGCTTTCTTATGAATGTTGTATGTGTGCTGCAGAGTCTTGCACTTAACTTACACTTTCATGGCTGGCACTCTACCACTTAAGCCGTGTCTCCAGCTTAGCCTTTTCCTGGTTATTTTGGTGATGAAGTTTCAAGGACTTTTCTATCTGGCTGACTTTTGAACCATGATCTTCTAGATCACAGCCTAGGTTTGTGAGCCAGAATATCTGGCTTGACTTTCTTTGTTAGACCCAGGGTTTCGAACCAGTAAAGTGCTTGCTCACTAGGTGAGTGTTCTACCTCTTGGGCCACACACTAGCCTTTGATTTCTTTTTTTTTTTTTTTGCCAGTCCAGGGGCTGAGCACTGTCCTTGGACTTTCTCAAGGCTAGAGCTCTACCACTTGAGCCTCAGCACCACTTCCGGCTTTTTTCTATGTATGTGGTACCGAGGAATCGAACCCGGGTCTTCATGCATGCTAGGCAAGCACTTTAACCACTAGGCCAAACTCCCGGCCCCCTAGCCTTTGATTTCTTCTTCTTCTTGTGTTTGCCCACCGTGTAGATATATGATACTGCTCTGAGATCTTCTTTTATACTGTACATTTCCCTCTATGCAGAAAACCTGCCTTTTGATGAAGCTGTATTTTCATTTAGTTATAATTATTTTTCATTTTTTCTGGAACCTTCTTCTCTGACCTCTATGCTATCTAGAAACGTTATTGTTCAATGTCAAAATACTGTGGGGGTTTTCCTAAGCTGTCTTCCTGTTCCTGATTTAATCCTCCGGTGATCTGACAGCCCTGTTTGTGAGATCTCAGTGTGTCCTTTTAATTTGCTCAGGTGTGTTTTATGGCCTGGGATGTGGTCTTTCTTGGTGAAAGTTTCCTGGGACTTTGAGAAGGAGTATTTGCTATTGCTTGGTGAAGTCTCTTGTAAATGCCGACACAGCTCTGGGAGAGAGAGAGATTCAGCCCCTAGTGTCCTAACTGGCTTCCCGACTCTGCAACCTACGGCAGTCTAAGTCTTTAAAGGTGCACTTGTCAGGCTTACCTGAAGTCCTGTTATCTTTAATTAGTGGCCTTCATCCGCCTCCACAGACATCCCTGCAGCAGAACTTTATAAATGACCTTGCATTCTGTCTTGTATTCTGTATTTGGCTTGGCTCATGGTTTTAGAGGTTTGTGTCCATAGCTAGCCGGCACCATGGCTTTCAGGCCTGTGGTGAGGCAGAAGCATCATGGCAGCCAGGAAGCAGAGAAGGAAGGAGCTGGAATCCAGGTGTGTCTTTCCAGTACTTCTCCTCCTATCCCCTGTAATACATTCTTCCTCTAGTCCTCACCTCGCTATTTCCACTGTCTCTCAAAAATGCCCATCATATTTTACGCCCTTCAGTGGATAGATCCATTGATGGTGTCAAAGCCCTCAGGATCCAATCACCTCCCAAGGCTTCACCTTGAACCACTTTATTGGGAACCAAAGCGTCAATTCTTATTTTCTGTTGGTCGTGGGGCTTGAATTTAGGGCCTATCTAGGAACATTTCCTTCCTTCCTTCCTTCCTTCCCTCCCTCCTTCCCTCCTTCCTTTCCTCCTCCTCCTCCTCCTCTTTTTCCTCCTCCTCCTCCTCCTCCTTCTTTTTCTTCTTCTTTTTCTGTCAGTTGTGGGCTTTAAACGCAGGGCCTGGGCATTGCCCTGAGCCTCTTTGTTCTCAAATCTAATGTTCTACCACTTGAGCCACAGCACCACTTCTAGTTTTTGAGTGGTAAATTGGACATTTCTGCCTGGACTGGCTTTGAACCGTGATTCTCAGATCTCAGCCTCCTATAAGGGTGAGCCTTCTAGTGCCTGGTCTTCAACACTCTTATAGGGGAAAATGTCACTAAGACCATGATAGGGTTTTTGTTGTGCTGTGTTGTTTTGGTTTAAATTTCTATGAGTGTAGCAGCTCTGATCTAATGGACTTCAAAGGGCATCTATAGATGCTGAACCTCCAAGGTGAGCCTCTTCCTATGGGAAGCTGAGGAATGTACAAGAAGCATACCTGATCCTCCAGCCACTCCCTAGATTGACTGAGTGGCATAGACCCATATCTGGAACTGTGTAAGAGAAATAGATTCCTTTTCTCTACCCAGTAAAGAGTGAACAGACAGAGAAATGTTTAAGGTAAGCAGAGTACATTTATTTGAAAATAAATAATAACACATAATAGTGTTATATCAGGAGAGGGGCCCAAAGAGGAGTCCAGTGGAATTTCCTCTGGATGGAAATTTTCCTCCCCTGGGCTTTGTGCTGATTTTTGGATGGCTTGTGCATGCACGGCCCTGCCTCTTTTCACTGGTGAGTTCCAGTGGCCACCCAGAGTGCTATGGGATGAGGAAACATTTGAGCAGGAGCCTGAGGCGCTATGGGAATAAGAAATGCCATGATAGCTGGGCGCCAGTGGCTCCTACCTGTAGTCCTAGCTATTTAGGAGGTTGAGATCTAAGGATCATAGTTCAGAGCTAGCCTGGGCATGAAAGCTCATGAGCCTGTTATCTCCAATTAACCACCAGAAAAGCGGAACTGGCGCTGTGGCTCAAAATTCTTCAGCCTTGAGCTGGTTTGGAGTTGGGGCGGGGATGGAGGGTGGGGAGGGGTCGGTCTGATCCAGGATGCTCTCTGATTGGCTTCTGAGGTTCTCTGAGACACGCTCTAATTGGCTGGTGCCATCTCTGCAGCCTGGGGCACCTGGGTGTGCTAGGAACTGGCCAGACTTGTTTTCCCCACCCCCACCCAGCAGGGGTGAGTGTGCTGGGTGGGGTGGGGGTGGGACATTTACCATGTGGGCCCCTCCAGGAGCAATTCCGAGGGGGTATAAGGAATGTGAGTGATAAGAAGGAATAAAACAGCCAACTAGACTTGCTGGGGCTGGAGTGCTTTCTGCAGCATGCATTCTGGGCATTTTGGCAGGGTTGGGGTTCATGACTTTGCCTTCTGGCCTTGGCATCTCTGGTGATCTTCCCCTCGGATCCCCAGGAAGGCCTGTTATCAGCCTCTCTTGCAGAGAGGTGAACACTATGGAGATTTGCTTCCCTGGGGTTCCCAAAAGGAAGCATATGCCACAGGCCTGGCCACCCCTGGTGAACGACAACCCCAAGAAGTCACTTCTGGCCTTAGAATTCTAGCAGAGGCTGCAAACCCAGAGGGAGGGAGGGATGCTGGAGGGGGACCCCAGTCCCTGCAGACAAAGGGCACGTATACAGGGTGGAAGAGGGCTCAGTTCTTGCTTTGTGAACAATAAGATTCCACATTTCCAGCCCTTCCATTTTGTTTCAAAGAAAAGGGGCTGAGAATGTGGCTTAGTGGTAGAGAGCTTACCTAGTATGCATGGAGCAGTGGATTTGATTCCTCAGTACCACACACACAGAGAAAGTTAGAGGTGGCTCTGTGGCTCGAGTGGTAGAGTGCTAGCTAGCCTTGAGCAAAAGAAGCTCAGGGACAGTGCCCAGTCCGGAGTTCAAGCAAAAAAAGAAAGAGAGAAAGAGAGTCGGGGCGGGGGGGGGGGGCAGGCTGGGGGTTTACTTCCAGTTTTTCACTGGAGAAATGTGTGTGTGTGTTTGTGTGTGTGTAAATATTGAAGCTTGAACTCAGGGCCTCATGCTCTCGCTTAGCTTTTCTGTTCAAGATCAATGTTCTACCACTTGAGCTACTGTCCCACTTCCAGATTTTTGCTAGTTAATTGGAGTCTCACTGACCATTCTGGTCAGACTGGCTTCCAATTTTGGTCCTCAGAGCTCAACCTCCTGAGAGCTAGGATTACAGGCATGGGTCACAGTACCCACCCGGGAGCAAACTTGGAAAGCGGTGCCTTTGAAGGAAAGAAAACTTGTCACTGTGGATGGCACTATGTTGATACAAGGTGGAACCAGGTTTGAGGCCCCAGACCCTGACTCCTAGAGTAAAGAGATGGCCAAGATGAAAGCAGACAGGGGAGCTTATCTGTGTCCCGGAACACACAGGAACAAGAAGCAGAGTGATGTCCAGTCCATCTTCTCTTCTGTTTGTTTTTATTCTATTACGAAGGTGATCTACAGAGAGGTTACTATTACGTAAGTCTGGTAATGAGTGTGGTTGTTTTTTATTTTTATTTATTTATTTATTTATTTTGCCAGTCCTGGGCTTGAGCTCAGGGCCTGAGCACTGTCCTTGGACTTTCTCAAGGCTAGAGCTCTACAACTTGAGCCTCAGCACCACTTCCGGCTTTTTACTATGTATGTGGGGTACCGAGGAATCGAACCCGGGTCTTCATGCATGCTAGGCAAGCACTTTAACCACTAGGCCAAACTCCCGGCCCCATGAGTGTGTTTCTTTTTGGACAAGGTCACCTCTCCCTTGCTCTCTCCTAGTTATTCCCTTCTGTCCGCATCCACAGTTGTACAGTTCATTTTTAACATAGTGTCTAGTGAGTGCCACTGCTGAATTTGCCCATTGTCCCTCCATTTCTGTGCCCTGCCTTACAGATAAATGAATAAACAAGACAAAAAGAAAACAACAGCAAAGAAAAAAAAACCCTCTTGTTTCCATTTCCTGGTGTTCATTTCAATAAATATTCTTTTAGATGATCAGAGGCACAGAGGCATTGCACCTTTATGTTTCTCCTTTGGTCTCACTGCATGTGAATACCTAGAGTCCTGTATCATTTATCATGTCCTAGTGTAGTTTAGATCTAGCTTTCTCATATGACATAAAAGGCTGGCTTACCTGACTTGATATGATTCATTCTGGATCCAGCCATTTCCCTGCAAATTATATAATATTATTCTTCCAAATGGCTGTGTAAACGTCCATTGGGTTTGGGTATCACATTTTGGGGATCCAGTTCTCTATTGTAGACCCTAACCCATTTTTTTTTTATTTTTATTTTTTGCCAGTCCTGGGCTTGAGCTCAGGGCCTGAGCACTGTCCTTGGACTTTCTCAAGGCTAGAGCTCTACCACTTGAGCCTCAGCACCACTTCCAGCTTTTTTCTATGTATGTGGTACCGAGGAATTGAACCCGGGTCTTCATGCATGCTAGGCAAGCACTTTAACCACTAGGCCAAACTCCCGGCCCAGACCCTAACCCATTTTTAGGGATGTACATTCATGAATGCATTTTAGGTTTAAATAGAGGAAGTCTCCATAATTGAACTGTTCCTGGACAAAGCTGATCTGGTTGATAACTATCCATCTTATTGTGGTTCTGGTAGAGGTTTTGGAGAACAGCCTGGCTCCTGTGAGAAGATTCCACTTGCTCAGGGGTTCTGCTTCTTCATTAGAGGAAACTCTTTTCATCTGGGGGGTGATCTGGTCTGCCAGGCTCTGCCACCTCCTGAGGGTAGTTTCAGTCCCTTTGTCATAAAGATGTTATCCATCACTCCAGTCCTTCCTGGAGCCCAAGGTGACTGCAGAGAGAATGGCTTAGAGCAAAGCCTTATACAGAATAGAAGCAGAGCAGCCTGGCTTTTCTCCTGTTTTTAGCAAATTCATGTGTGAGCACAAGCTAGGAACTTTAAAACAAAAGCAGTTTAGGTGCCTGCTGCAGGGAAGGCCTGAAGCCAGGTCGTGGAGACTGCTTTAGAGGGTTGTCAGACAGCTTTAACAACTTGTTCCCCCACCCCCCCCCAGTCTGTTCAGAAAACAGAAACTAGAGAAAATTGACAGCTCACAATAGGAGACCCATAGGATCCTGACTGCAGAGCTCTGTAAGGCCAGAACAAACAAAGAAAATAAATGATAGGCCCAGTTTGCTACAAATGTCAATGCAAAAATTCTAAAGAATTAAGAAAATACAACAGATGAGAGACAGAGAGACAGAGACAGAGACACAGAGAGAGAGAGAGACAGACAGACAGAGAGAGAGACAGACAGAGAGAGACAGACTCACTCACTGGGGGGGTAGGGGGGTGTTCACTAGCTATCTCAACCTTCCCTCTCCTTTGAAATGGTAAAAACTGTGGCAAGGACAGAGTTTGGCCTAGTGGTACAGTGCTTGTCTAGCATGCACGAAGACCCAGGTTTGATTCCTCGGTACCACATACATAGAAAAAAGCCAAAAGTGCTGCTGTGACTCAAGTAGTAGAGCTCTATCCTTGAGAAAGCCCAAGGGCAGTGCTCAGGCCCTGAGTTCAAGACACAAGACTGGCCGAACAAAACAAAATAAAACAAAAAACTGCAGCAACTTGGGGCCCGGAGTTTGGCCTAGTGGTAGAGTGCTTGCCTAGCATGCACGAAGACCCGGGTTCGATTCCTTGGTACCACATACTTAGAAAAAAAAAAGCCAGACGTGGTGCTGAGGCTCAAGTGGTAGAGCTCTAGACTTGAGAAAAATCCAAGGACAGTGCTCAGGCCCTGAGCTTAAGCCCAGGACTGGCAAAAAAAAAAAAAAAAAGAAAAGAGAGAGAGAGAGAAGAGTAAATTACAAAAATTATAATTTAAAAAAATGGAAAAGGAAAAACAATGTCACATACTGTGATCAAGTAATATTATCTAGAATTCAAGGATGGTTTCACAACCTTAAATCTATAGAAAAATGATCATGTAACACCCTGTAACATGATAGGGGGAAAATCATATGATGTGTTATATAGATTTTTAAAAATTGTATTCTTTCAGTGTGTGTGTGTGTGTGTGTGTGTGTGTGTGTGTGTGTGTGTGTGTGTGTGTGTGTGCTGGTCCTGGAGCTTTGAGCTTTTGTGCTGGAAGCTAACACTCTCCTACTTGAGCTACAGATCCACTTCTGGCTTTTTGCAGGTTATTTGGAGAGCAGAGTCTCATAGACTTTTTCCTGCCCAGGCTGGCTTTGAACCACAACCCTCAACTCTCAGCCTCCTCAGGAGTTAAGATGACAGGCAGGAGCCACTGAGCCCAGCTTTCAGGCGGCCCTTCTCCCCCCCACCCCTCCTCCTCCTCCTCCTCCTCCTCTTCCTCCTCCTCCTCCTCCTCCTCCTCCTCCTTGTCCTGGGGCTTGAACTCAGGGCCTGAGCACTGTCCTTGGGCTTTCTCAAGGCTAGAGCTCTACCACTTGAGCCATAGGATCATTTCTAGCCTTTTTCTATGTATGTGGTACTGAGGAATCGAACCATAGTCTTTGTGCGTGCTAGGCAGGCACTCTACCACTAGGCCAAACTCCCTGCTGTGATTCTTAGACCCCCCCCCCCCCCCCCGCCCCCAGGGACCTTATCCAGTTTTGTGCTATCTATGCCTGTGCTGAGCTGTATGGCAGGATGAGCTGAATTCAAGAGCAAGGCCTATCTGCTCCCTGCGCCTTTCCTTTGAGGATGTTTTGGAGTTCTATGCCCTTGTCTGTGCAGAGAGGCAGGGCCCATTCCCCAACTACGCAGCCCTGACCCCAGTCTGACACAATGGTGTTCTTGGGCATGTGTTACTACTGTCCTTGGCTGCATGCTCACGTGGCTAGTCCCCTTCTCACACCCCATAAGGAGTTATTTCCCTGATATTCCCATCACAGAGCTTGGGAAGGTCATTGATGGCACAGGTAGAGAAGGGAGGGAGCTTTAGGCTTTGGGAACATTCTCATCCTGTGCCCATTCCTGGCCAGTAACTATGGCAGGGCCCTGCGTGTGAAGGAATGGAAATGTGGATTTATGAGAAGGCAGATCCTGGCCTTGAGAACCATGTTGATGGTGGCCCCTAATTTGGTGAACCTGCACCACCTCTGAACATAGTAAGAGCATTTTGATCTGTTGAAGATACAAGAGTTTCACTGAGAACTGTGACTCATGCCTACAAGTCTGGCTATTCAGGAAGCTGAGATCTGGAGGATTAAGGTTCTAAGCCATCCAAGAAGAAAAGTTTATCAAACTCCATCTCAACCAAAGGCTGGATTGTTATTATATTCCTGCTATCCCAGCAATATAGGGACGCTCAGTGGCTGTGCAGTGTCACATACCCAGTGACTCAGAAGTAAAAGGAGGATGGCTGTCCAGCCAGGCCAGAAGTGAGACATTACCTTGAAAATAACCATTGTAAAAAGGGACAAGTACATAGCTTAAGTGGTAGAGGCTAGCCTAACCAATGTGAAGCCCTGAGTTTAATCCCCAGTACTCCCTAGAAAAACAAATATAAAAATAAAAGAAATGGGACCATTTTGCCAAGTTGTTCATAAGAGCAGTTGGAACAGCAGCAACCTGGCTGTGTGCGTGTAGTTGTAAAGGAAGAGTTTGCAAGTGTGTTTGGCTGTGACAGAGCTGAAGCTTTCCACACAGGGAAGCAAAGGGTTTGGAGCCAGGCCCCCGCGCTAAAACAAGCAGGTTTTACCATTCGAAAGTCTAGATTTGGCCTTTTTTTGGGGGCTGTAGAAATGTTAAGACTCTCAAGTAAGCCCCCTAAAACGTGAGGGGTGGTATTTCCCCCAATGAGGAGCTGCCAGCATTTAGAAACTATGGAATATGTAAATTAAATGTACAGTGTAGAGAATGCAAGCATTTTCACATCACCCAACTGCAGGAGAAACAGCATGCCATGAGCGACGTAGGCTCCTCTCCCCACTCATGTTAGAATAGTGGCAAGCCACCTCCAGGTGAATTATGTTATTCTTTCTTCAGGGGTGTGTGTGTGTGTGTGTGTGTATGTATGTTTGTATATGTTAGTACTGGAGCTTGAACTCAGGGCCTGGGTGCAATCCCCGTGTTTTTTTGCTCAAGGCTAGCACTCTAAAATGTTTTTCCAGTCACAGCTCCACGTCTAAGCTTTTGGGTGGTTAATTGCAAATATGAGTCTCCCAGACATTTCTGCCCAGGCTGGCTTCAAACTTCAACTTTCAGATCCCAGCCCAGACTCCTGAGTAGCTAGGATAACAAACCTGAGCCACCATGTCCTTCTCTCCTCTTTCCTTCTCATCCATCTCTCTTCCTACCTATTAATCCATCATCCATTCACCTATCTATCCACCCATACTTTTGTATATTATTCATCTATCCATCATCCACCATCCACCCATCTATCTTTCCTGTGCATTTATCCATCCATCCAAATTCATCCATTTATGCAGCATCTATTCATCTATCCATTTATCCATCCACTCATCCACTTATCCATCCTCATCTTCCATCCCTCAACCCATCTATCATCCATCCATCCACTCATCCATCCATCTACCCATGTACCTGTCCATCCACTCCCCAATTCTTCTTCACTTCATCCATGCTGTAAATGAGGCCCTCTCTGGACACAGCAGATGGCAGTGGCATGTGGTCTCTATTCTCAGAAGACAGCCAGCTGGAGAGGGAAGGAGGGAAATGAGAGACCCACTGTCCTCAGGTGAGAAGTAACAGGAAGGAAGAATGCATCTAGAGCATGGCTGGGCATCCACCTGCCCACAGAGCTTTCATTTCTGGCCAGAACAGAGAATGGCAGAACCCATGGTGGTCCCTCAAGTTATCTTGACCCAGCACTGTTTTCTGGAGAAAATATCCATCCTAGGACTGGGAGTTTGGCCTAGTGGTTAAAGTGCTTGCCTAGCATGCACGAAGACCTGGGTTCGATTCCTCGGTACCACATACATAGAAAAAAGCCGGAAATGGTGCTGAGGCTCAAGTGGTAGAGCTCTAGCCTTGAGAAAGTCCAAGGACAGTGCTCAGGCCCTGAGCTCAAGCACAGGACTGGCAAAAAAAAAAGAAAAGAAAAAGAAAAAGAAAGAAAAAGAAAATATCCATCCTATTACCCAGCAAAGAGGCCAGTACCTGGACAGGGAGAAGTGGGGGTGGGGATACTGAACACTGCTTGGGAAGATCCTTGGGAAACCCAGACCATAAGGGGTCAGTACTGCTGGCCTACCTCATCTCTTCCCAGCTGCTCAATCTCGGGAAAAACTTACCATGGGTCCCCTGGGAAATGGAGGTGACCGCAAGGGTCACCTGCAGGTTACTACAGGAATGGGTGAGCATTGAACAAGGTCTCAGGACAGTGTCCAGTCTTGGATGCGCCCAGTGAGTGACTGTGATCTTTGCATTCTGCTTCCCCTACAGTGAGCAAATGCTAGGCCGGCTTTGTTGATGGACAGCCCGGGGAGGGCTGGGGGCAAACATGAGAGGGGTTATGGTCTGAGCCAGGGACTCCAGTTAAGCCTTCCAAGGTTGGCTTCCAGATGGGGATTAGAAAACTGTTTTTCTTTTTAAGGATGACGGAGCTGGGTGCCTTTTAATGCCATTAGGTGTGGGAGGGCGGGGAGGGGGGAGTGGGGGGGCGCTGAGTTTGTCTGAAAGGGTAAGGAAGGCCAGCCTTGGGCAGGGGGAGGAGACGGAGACGACAGAGCTGCAGAGCCCAGGCCTGAAGACCCCAGGGCCTCTGGATTGGGAACTCTGGTGTCAAGTTTCTATCTGGAGCAAACAGAGCCCCCCCACCCCGGGGTAAACAAGCCTCAGCTTTCCTGGTCTCCCTGCACCAGCCAGCTTCTGACTCTTCTCTGTGGTCACACACCTGGGGCTGAGGGGAGGTGACCCCCGCTGTGGTCATTTGTGAGCTCCCCAGGACACCAGAGGGGCCATGCAGAGGGCTAATCTGGGCAGGTCCAAGGCAAACCCACCTGGGGGTGGTTGAGGCCAAGGGCCTAAACTCTCTTTTTTTTGGGGGGGGGGACTCTAAGCCCCCACCAAAAGCTTTCAGCCACAAAGTGGACATATGACTCAAGTGGTAGAGTGTGCTAGCCTTGAGTAGAAAAGTAAGGGAGAGCCGGAGGTCCTAGGTTCAAGTACCAGTGTGTGTGCACGCACGTGTGCCCATGCGTACACATGCACACACACCCAGCCCCTGAGAATGCACAAGTGGTCCTGGTGTGGTGGCTCACGCCTCTTACGTCCCATCTAATGTGGAAGTAGAGGTAGAATCATGGTCCGAGGTTGGTCCCAGGTCACAAACAGAAGACCCTATCCACAAAATAAGTAAAAGCAAAAAGGGCTGGGTCTGGTGCCCAAGTGCTAGAGTACCTGCCTAGTAAATAGGAGGCCCCAAGTTCAAATCCTACTTCCCAAAAAAAAAAAAAAAGGAAGAAAGTAAAGAAAGCAGATGTTGATTAAACAACATCTTGCCCCCAAGATGGGGGCACAGTTGTACCTAACACCTTCCCTCTGGGTTGGGAAGATCTGGGATGTTTGGTGTGTTTGAGTTTGTGACTGCAGAAACTTTGTGACATCCTTCGGGCAGGGGACAGGTGGATGACCAAGGCTGGGTAGGGGTGTGTTCCTATGCCAGGTAGGAGAATAGAATTACCAAAACTACCTAGATATAAAATGCTAAAGGTCAAATGGTAAAGGTCAAAGAATCCTGCTTCACTGTGGTGCATTTGAGAGGTAACAACCCCAGACTGGAGCCAGGGCCCCTGTGTCTGGAAGGTGGAGAAGCCCTGTTGGAAGCCCAAGAGCATCCAATTACTTACAGCATTTTGGGAAATATTCTACTATTATGAGTTGAGCCTATTATTATTTTTCAAAGGAGGAATTGTGAATTTTTTTAAGGGCTAAAAAATTACTGGGATTTGAACTCAGCACCTTTTATTTGGTAGGTGTTCTACCATTTGAACCACACCTCCAAACCCTTTTTTTGTTGGTTGTTTCCTTATTGCTTTTTTCCTAAGGTATGTGCCTGGACTGTGATCCTCCTTATTTGTTTTTAACTCCCTGGTATAGCTGAGATGACAGAGAGATGAGCTACAATGTCTATCTTCTATCTATTGAGATGCGATCTCTCTACTTTTCTGCTGGCCTGGGACCACAATCCTCCCATGTAGTTAGGATGATAGGCAATAATCCACCAGGCCTGGCTAAATAATTTCTTACAGATATGTTCCTTCTAAGGGATCTTATTTTCTGGTTTTGAGGAAAATTAGGTTGGATGGTTCCTACAGATGGACCAAGGATATAGTGGCCAAAGATAACCTTGCCAGGGATTGGCCCACAGCCCCCTCCTGGGGGCCTGCCTTTCTTCTCCCGGAGAAGAACCAAAACCAAGATTTTAGTGGAGTTAGAAAGCAGAACTTAAGAGGCATTTCCTTACACAGAAGAAAAACAGGCAGCATTGGTGATTTATTATTTTTTTTCAGTCATGGGGCTTGAACTCTGGGCTTGGGCATTGTTCCTAAGCTCTTTAGCTCAAGGCTTCCGCCCTATCCCTTGAGGCACAGTGCCACTTCTGGTTTTCTGATTAATTGGAGATAACAGTCTCACAGTCTTCAATTCCCTGGCTGGCTTTGAACCATAATCCTCATATCTTAGCCTCCTGACTAGCTAAGATTACAGTCATGAGCCACTGTGTCCGGCTGGCATTGATGATTTTTAAATGTTACTTCACTTTTATTTTATTGTGGCTGCTTTGGGGTTGGAACTCAAGGCTTCATGTTTGCTCAGCAGGCACTCTGTCACTTGAACCTCATCCTTAGCTCTTTATGCTTTAGTTATTTTTCACGTAAGATCTGTTTTGCCCAGGACTGGCCTTTGACCATAATCCTCCTTATCTCTATCTTGGGCATAGCTGGGGTTATGGGTGTGTACCACTGTGTCCAGACAAGAAACATTTTATTTTTTCTTTTTTTGTTGGTGGTGGGGCTTTGGACTCTGGGCCTGGGCATTGTCCCTGAGCTCTTCAGCTCAAGGCTACCACCCTAACCCTTGAGTCTCAGCACCACTTCTGGTTTTCTAGTGATTAATTGGAGATAAAGAGTCTCATGGACTTTAGTGCCCAGGTTGCTTTGAACCACAATCCTCAGATCTCAGCCTCCTGAGTTGCTAGGATTACAGGCCACACCCAGTGGCCAAGAAACATTTCTTTTTCTTTTTTTTTCTTTCTTTCTTCCTTTTTCTTTTTCTTTCTTTTTTACTTTGTGGGTCCTGGGGTTTGAATTTGGCCTAGTCGCTGCCCCTGAGCTCTTCAGCTCAAGGCTACCACCCTACCCTTGAGCCAAGCCCTACTTCCCATTTTCTAGAGGTTAATTGGAGATAAAAGTCTCAGGCCCTTTTGTGCCTGGGCTGTCTTTGAACCTTGATCCTCAGATCTCAGCCTCCTGAGTAGCTAGGCCACTGCTCTGGCTCCAAGAAACATTTCTTATCAGAAAAGCAATCACCAATATTTTAAGAATTACTTATTTGGGGGGCTGGGAGTTTGGCCTAGTGGTAGAGTGTTTGCCTAGCATGCACAAAGACCCGGGTTCGATTCCTCGGTACCACATATATAGAAAAAAGCTGGAAGTGGTGCTGAGGCTCAAGTGGTAGAGCTCTAGCCTTGAGAAAGTCCAAGGACAGTGCTCAGGGCCCGAGCTTAAGCCCATGACTGGCCAAAAAAAAAAAAAAAAAGAATTACCTATTTGGGCCAGGAGTATGGCCTAGTGGTAGAGTGCTTGCCTCCTATGCATAAAACCCTGGGTTTGATTTCTCAGTACCATATACACAGAAAAAGCCGGAAGTGGTGCTATGGTAGACTTGAGAAAGTTCAAGGAAGTGCCCAGGCCCTGAGTTCAAGCCCTAGGACTAGAGGAAAAAAAATTATTATTTATGTTTTGTGGACTCTGGAACCAGAGGCTATCTGGATCTTTGACTTTATGTTCATTTAGTGTGGCTCAGACCATTCAAGCACCAACGAGGATTTTTCAAGTTCCTCTGAGACTCAGTTTTCAACTTACCCCCTCCTACACATTTTTCTGTTTTGCGGTCATTACTGGGATTTGAAGTCAAGGCCTGGGTTTGGCAGGGCAAGTGCTTTACCACCTGAGTCAAGCCCCCAGACCTTAAAGGTCTGTGTTTGAGATAGCATCTTTTTTTTTTTTTTTTTTTTTTTGCCAGTCCTGGGCTTGAGCTCAGGGCCTGAGCACTGTCCTTGGACTTTCTCAAGGCTAGAGCTCTACCACTTGAGCCTCAGCACCACTTCTGGCTTTTTTCTATATATATGTGGTACCGAGGAATCGAACCCGGGTCTTCGTGCATGCTAGGCAAGCACTTTAACCACTAGGCCAAACTCCCGGCCCTGAGATAGCATCTTCTACTAAGTTTTGCCTGGCTGGCTTGGCATTTCAATACTCCGTACCTCCTGATTAGCTGAGATTAAAGGTGCATAAAGTCATTCTGGGCCCTGGCTTATCTTTCTCTATATTCAAGGCATCCTCGCAGTTCCCAGTGTAGTACACTGAGTGGGGCCTCCTGCATTCCCACCCTTTGCGTCCAGTTCTTCACATCTTCTCACGTGCCCAGCTCTTTTTTGTTTTAAACTTGAGGGTCTTTGTTGTTGTTGTTTATTTTGTTGGTTTGGGGCTTAAACTCATGGCCTGGCCACTGTCCCTGAGCTCTTTTGCTCAAGTCTAGCGCTCTACCACTTTGATCCACAGCTCCTTCTGGTGGTTCATTGGGGATAAGAATCTTACACGGGGGTGAGGGGAGGGAAATAGGGACGGACACATGAGAAAGGGTATCAATGTTTGTGAAGTAATGCACCTTCTATCTGGTGAATATAATATAACCCTTCTATTAATTACAATAAAAAATTTAAAAAAAGAATCTCACAGAGGACATGGTGCTGTGGCTCAAGTGGCAGAGGACTAGCCTTGAGCAAAAGTAATCAAGAGCAGCACCCAGGCCTTGATTTCAAGCCCCAGGACTGGCAAAAGAAAAATAGGCTGGGAATATGGCTTAGTGGTGGAGTGCTTGCCTAGCAATCATGAAGCCCTGGGTTCGATTCCTCAGTGCCACATAAACAGAAAAAGCCAGTAGTGCTGTCGCTCGAATGGTAGAATGCTAGCTTTGAAGCTCAGGGACAGTGCCTAGGCCCTGCATTCAAGCCCCATGACTGCCCCCCCCCCAAAAAAAAAAAGAGTCTCATAGATCTTTCTGCCTGGGCAGGCTTTGAACTGCCATCCTCAGATCTCATCAGCCTTCTGAGTAGCTAGGATGGCAGGTTGGGCCACTGTTACCGGGCTTCAAGCTATTTTTGAGATAGGGTCTTTCCCAGGGCTAGGCTAAACAGTGCTCCTCTTACTCGTGCCCCCTATGTACTGAGAAGGGTACGTGTGAATCTACATGCCCAGCTTTTATTGGTTGAAATGGGGGAAATCTCACTGCCTTTCGTTCTGCTGGCACCGAATCAAATTCCTTTTAATCTCTCCCTCGTGCAGTAGCTGGGAGTAGAGAAGTTAGCCACCTTGCCCAACCCACTGTAACACTGATGTATCCCACCATGTTTTACTTACAGTCCTGGTAAGATGAGGGTTCTGAGAACAGGAGTGACAGTCCTCTCAAGGTTGCCCTGGTTCCCCCCATGGGATGCCCTGCTGTCTCTGCCAACAGACCCCTTCCTCAGGCCCTGGGCATCTGTTTGCAAGGTCCATTTCACACACGTTTAGAAAAATTAAATGGCCAGGCTGCTGAGTTGGCACAGATCCTGCACCAGCCTGGATGGCTTGGTGGATGTGTATATTTTAGGGGTTCCTGTGCGTAGAGAACCCCCCCCACACACACCACATTCCTGCACCCTAAACCTAGAGTACTCCTATAACAGGAAATGATTTTTCTTGAAGGAAAAATAACATAAAACTCATCATTAAGAAGGAGGATGGGGGCCGGGAGTTTGGCCTAGTGGTTAAAATGCTTGCCTAGCATGCACGAAGACCCGGGTTCGATTCCTCTGTACCACATACATAGAAAAAAGCCGGAAGTGGTGCTGAGGCTCAAGTGGTAGAGCTCTAGCCTTAAGAAAGTCCAAGGACAGTGCTCAGGCCCAAGACTGGCAAAAAAAAAATTAAAAAAAAATAAAGAAGGAGGATGGGGGCCAGGAGTTTGGTCTAGTGGTAGGCAAGCACTGCGTAGCATGCATGAAGACCCAGGTTCGATTCCTTTGGTACCACATAATTAAAAAAAAAACTGGAAGTGGTGCTGTGGCTCAAGTGGTAGAGTATGCTGGCCTTGAGAAAGCCCAAGGATAGTGCCCAAGCCCTGAGATCAAGGCCCAGGACTGGCAAAAAAAAAAGGGCTTGAACTCAGGGTCTAGGTTCTGTACCTGAGCTTTTTTGCTCAAGTCTAGCACTCTACCACTTGAGCCATAGCTCCACTTCCAGCTTTTAGTGGTTAATTGGAAATAAGAGTTTCACAGATTTTCCTGCCCAGATTGGCTTTGAACTGTGAATTTCAGATTTCAGCCTCCTGAATAGTGAGGATTACAGGCATGGGCCATCAATGTTAGTGGCTCTGGCATTTTGAAGTGGAGGCCAAAACAGTGCATAGAATATGATCCTGCTTTTCTAACAAACTGACCCTGACTGGTCAGAGATGGACAGGGAAGCTCATAACCTTGGTCTCTGGAGAGCAGGGAGTGAGTACATTATCTCCTTTGCCTGAAGACTTCAGTTTAACAAGACCTGGACTTGGCAGAGCACGGTGGCTCATGACTATAATCCCAGCTACTCAAGAGACACAGACTGACAGGATGGCAGTTGAATTCTAACCCCAGGCAAAGCATTATTGAATCCCCATCTCAGCAACAAAAAGTTGGGTGTAATGGTGCCTCCTTGTCTTTTCAGCTACTTTGGAAGCATAAATAGCTCAGACAAAACCAGGAGACCCTTTTTTAGCCAACAGCTGGCTGTAGTGGCACTTGTCTGTCCTAGCTACTTGGGGAGCGTGAATAGGATTTCAGTCCAGGATAGCCTGAACATAAATGTAAAACTCAATCTCAAAAATACTAAAAAGAGGCCTGGGAATGTGGCTTTGTGGTAGAGTGCTTGCCTACCATGCATGGATCCCTGGGTTCAATTCCTCAGTACCACATACACAGAAAAATCCAGAAGTGGCATTGTGGCTCAAGTGGTAAAGCACTAGCCTTGAGCAAAAGAAGCTCAGAGACAGTGCCTGAGTTCAAGCCCCAGGCCTGGCCAAACAAACAAACAAAAAAAGCAAAACAAAACCTGCTGAAGGCATATCTCAAGTGTTTTTATGTCTGCAAGTGTGAGGCCCTGATTTCAAACCCAGTATTGCCCCAGACAAACAAACAGACAAACAAAAAGATGAAATGTCAATTATTTGGCAAGATCCATGACTCCAGATCAGCATTGTGCTGGCTAATTGGAGATAGACTTTTGTGGATTGTTCTGCCTAAGCTGGCCTTGCACCGTGATCCTCCAGCTTAGCCTCTTGAGTGACTGAGTTGTGGCATGAGCCACTGGCATTGTGCTGAGTGCCAAAGCGAGCAGGATTTATGCCACCCACTGTTGCCTGCAGCTGTCAATGTAGTGCGTTTTGTTTTTCAGTGACATATTTGATGCCATGTTTCCGGTCACGCACATTGCGGGGGAGACGGTCATACAGCAAGGTATGTTCAGAGCCAATGCCTTAGAAATACATCTCACCAGGCCAGGCACCCAGTGGCTCACGCCTGTAACCCCAGCTACTCAGGAAGCTGAGTTCGGAGGATCACATTTCAAAGCCAGCCCGAGCACGAATGAGACTCATCTCCAAATAACCACCAGAAAACCAGAAGTGGTTCTGTGTGGCTCAGGTGGTAGCGCCTTAGCCATGAGCTGAAGAGCTTAAGGACAATGCCTGTGCCCAGAATTCAACCCCCATGACTGCCAACAACAAAACAAAACAAAAATAATAAAGAAAGAAATATATCTCACCAGCTAGGCAGCAGTGGTTCATAACTGTAATCCTAGCTACTCAGGAGGCTAGGGTCCAAGGACTGAAGTTTGAAGCAAGCTTAGGCAGGAAAGCCTATGAGATTCTTTATTTTTGCCAGTCCTGGGGCTTGAACTCAGGGCTTTGGCACTGCCCTTGGGCTTTCTGAAGTTAGCACTCACCACTTGAGCCACAGTGCCACTTCTGGCTTTTTCTGTGTATGTGGTTGCTGGGAATTGAATCCAAGGCTTTGTGCATGCTAGGCAAATATGCTACCACTAGGTGAAGTTCTGACCCTCCATAAATTTCCTTATCATGAAAAAGAAATTTTTAAAAAAAAAGTGAAATTTGCAAGATTCCTATCCCAAAAAGCAAGCGAGGAGAGGTGACTCATGCCTGTAATCTTAGCTACTGATATCTGAGAATCAAGATTCATAGCCAGCCTGGACAGAGACTCTTACCTCCAATTAACTACCAAAAAAGCTTGAAGAAGCAGGACTGGGAGTTTGGCCTAGTGGTTAAAGTGCTTGCCTAGCAGGCACAAAAACCCGGGTTCGATTCCTTGGTACCACATATATAAAAAAAAAGCTGGAGGCTCAAGTGGTAGAGCTGTAGCCTTGAGAAAGTCCAAGGACAGTGCTCAGGCCCTGAGCTCAAGCCCAGGACTGGCAAAAAAAAAAAGCTTGAAGCAGAACTGTGGCTCAGATGGTAGAGCACCTGTCTTGAGCACAAAAGTCAAACAAGAGCATGAGGCCCTGAGTTCAAGCCCCAGTCCATAAAAATGAAAGAGGTAGGAAGTGGCACTGTGGCTCAAGGAGTAGGGCCGTAGCCTTGGGCTGAAGAGCTCAGGGACAACGCCCAGGCCTGGAGTTCAAGTCTCAGGCTGACAAAAAAAAAAAAAGAAAAGAAAGAAAGAAAGAAGTAGTTGAGAGGAAAAAACAAGAATTGTGTAACTCAGAGCATCTTAATACGTCTGCCCTCTTTTCTTTGGTTTTGGTTCCAGGGAATGAAGGAGATAATTTCTATGTCATCGACCAGGGAGAAGCAGATGTGAGTATTGAAATGGGGAAATGGTTTCTCTCCCACACCCAAAGGCTTCTCACTGTTCAGGACGTGGTTTTCACAGAGAGACTTATGTTCCTAGTTCTATGTCTACTGGGGTAGAGCCACACCCTTGAGCACAGGAGGTGGTCTCTCTCCTGCTGAGCCTGTGCCCCAGACCTCATCAGCAAAAGCACACCTAGGGTGACACCTATGTCATTGCCAGCTGTGACCAGGTTCTTTGTTGCCTCTAGATTTGAAGGGTTAGACACCCTATCTTATGATTAACCTGGGTGTGTGTGTGCATGTGCCCGGGAACTTGCCAATACTAGGGCTTGAACTCAAGGACTGGTACTCTATTACTTGAGTCACAGATCTGCTTCTGGATTTTGGCTGGTTAACTGGAGACAGGAGTCTCATAGACTTTACGTCCCCAGGCTGGCTTTGAACCTGAATCCTCAGATGTCAGTAGCTAGGATTAGTAGATCCTGCTAGCAGGTGTGAGGCAGTAGTGCCTGGCCTGGGAACATTTCTTTAAAGTCTGTGGCAGACTGGAAGCCACCTGGAGTCAAGGGCCAAGTTTCTGCTAAGCCCTGAGATTCCAGACACTGGCCCATTGCCCCTTAGCTCTGTTGTGCTCTCCTTTGCCCCACAGACTTGGTGCCATTTGCCCAGGGGCCCCACCCTGCTCTAGGTGGCCCCTGTGGTGTCCAGGCCATGCCGTGCCTAGCTGCCCTGTGTGGCTATTTCAAGCTTGGCATTGGCCCCTGCGCCTCCGTCCAGCCGGGTTGTGTCTGGACAGGGAGTTTTGTCATTTCCTCAGTGGCAGGGCTGTGTCCCTTGCCTGCCTGGGTTTTCTGGGAATCTCACAGAGCCATCTCCTTCCGGAGCTGTGGCACAGGAAGTGAGTCACCCTACCATCCTGCCGGGAGCTCCCACTTTGTCACAACCCTGGCTCCCTGGCTCAGCTACAGCTCAGCTCCTCTACCCAACAGTGGGGATCTAGGTCGTCTTCTTTCCCCAAACAGGGAAACTGAGGCAGGAGCTAAATGCCCCCTGGGTTAAGGGCTGCCATGAGGGGAAAGTGTATGGAGGACTGTGACACTGGGTTGAGTTTGGTTTGAACACCAGTGGCTCATACCTGTAAGACAAGCTAATCTGGAGCCTGAGATCTGAGGATAAAAACTTGAGGCCAGCTTGCACAAAAAAAGTTAATGAGACTCTTATCTCCAATTAGGCACCAAAAAGCCAGGGTAGCTGGAGGTGTAGCTCAGATAGTAGAGTGCTGTTTCGGCAAGCTCAAGGTTCTGAGTTCAAACTATGGTACTGGCAAAAAATAAAAAAAGAAGAAAGGGAGGGAGGGAGGGTGGAAGGAAGGAAGGAGGGAAGGAGAGAAAAAAGTGTTATCACAGAGGCAGGAAGTTTTGACCACATGTCCATCTACAGCCTCTCCGGGTACAGGGGTCAAAACTCTGATGTGGCCTTTCTAGACTTGTCCACCCTCCTTAGAACTGCCTCCTGTCCTCTTGGACATGCCCCCAAACCTTCCACTTGCAAGGTTTCCCCTCAAGGGCAAACCTCTACCTCTGCTCTTACTTGTGGGGGGGGGCACCCCCATCAGACCCAGCCAACACCTGGGCTGCAGAGATAACAGGAAGTGAGCTAGTCTTGTCCCTATGTTGCCCTGGGCTGAGGACAACTGGGAGGAGGGGGACCGGATTTTTCTAGACTCCTCCCAGCAGGCGCCCCTTCCCTCCCCCTCCCTTGCCCAGGGGCAGCATCCAGCATGCTCTGTCTACCTGACTCTGTCATTCTTACTATCTCTGTCTCTCTGACTTTGTCTCTGTCTCTCTGCCTCTGTCTCTCTGACTTTGTCTCTGTGACTCTCTGTCTCTGTCTCTCTCTGTGTCTCTGTCTCTGTCTCTCTGACTTTGTCTCTCCCTGTCTCTCTCTGAGCTGACTTCCTGCAGGTCCAGAGGCCCAGAAACACAGAAGAGACCTTTCCCCACCCCCCACCCCCCCAGTCCTGGAGCTGGAAGTCAGGGACTGGGAGCTATCTCTGAGCCTCTTCATGCTCAAGGCTAGCACTCTATCTCTTGAGCCATAGCACCACTACCAGCATTTTCTGAGTAATTTACTGGAAATAAGAGTCTCATGGAGTGGGCCGGGAGTTTGGCCTAGTGGTTAAAGTGCTTGCCTAGCATGCACGAAGACCCGGGTTCGATTCCTCAGTACCACATATATAGAAAAAGCCAGAAGTGGTGCTGAGGCTCAAGTGGTAGAGCTCTAGCCTTGAGAAAGTCCAAGGACAGCGCTCAGGCCCTGAGCTCAAGCCCAGGACTGTTAGGGCTGGCTTCTAACCATGATCCACAGACCTAAGCTTTCTGAGTAGGTAGGATTATAGGCGCTCAGAAGACAATGAGCTTACTTGCCCCTGATTCGAGTAGCCCCAAGCCCTCTTTTCCTTCCTCTAGCAGGTGCCCCTCTCAGGGTCAAAGACAGCTTCAAGGATCTCTCTGGACCCACCTGGCCCAAGCATGGATGTGGGGGCACCATGAGTAGATGCCTGGTTTGTGGCATCTGGCACTGGAATCACCCAGGGACCACATGGCACAAGGCTGTGATTGATGGGTTAGCCCATGAGTAGGCTAATCTGCCCATCACTTTGATGGCTGTGGCCAGACTTTCCAGTGGGACGGGATGGGACAGGACAGGATAGGACAGGACAGGGAGTGCCTGTGGGACAGTCAGGCTGTGCTGGAGGGGGCATCTGGTGTGCAGAAAACCACGCAGGGCCCTGGAAAGGTGCCTGTGAGGAGTCGGTGAGGGGTTGGCCTGATGGGGAGCTGGGCTGAGTTATGGGGCTGAAATGACCATAATTACTGTCTTTACAGCTTTGAGGCGCCGCAGGGTCCAGCCTGCAGCCCTGCTCGGGCTATGTTTTGTTTATGCAGCCCCTTAAATAACTGCCCCGGGGCTGGGACCCAGGCTGGCCTGGCCCCTGCACTGCCTAGAGATGCTCTGCAGGGATAGGCTGGGTCCTGCTTGTGCCCCACCCCGCCCCAGCATGGACAGGATCTTCCATCCCTACTCTAGCAACACCCCAAATGGACCAGCTGACCAAGTGTTGGTTTGGTTTAAATTATATATATATATATATATATATATATATATATATATATATATGTATATTTTTTTTTTACAGAGATGGGGTTGGGAGGGGATGCTAACATGGTGTGTGTGTGTGTGTGTGTGTGTGTGTGTGTGTGTGTGTGTGTGTGTGTGTTGCCAAGAGCTCTAATCCATTTCTAAGTTTAAAAATACCTTCCAATTTATTTTATTCATGGAACAGAGCATTTCTACTTAAAAGGATATGCCACTGCTTTTTAAACTTTTTATTCTTTTTTTGTGTGGTAATGTGGTGTGTGTGTGTGTGTGTGTGTGTGTGTGTGTGTGTGTCATGGGGCTTAAACTCAAGGTTTGAGTGCTATCTCTGAAATTTTTTGTTCAAGGTCAGTGTTCTATCAGTTGAACCACAGCTCTACTTCTGGCTTTTTTTTTTTTTTTTTTTTTGCCAGTCCTGGGCTTGAGCTCAGGGCCTGAGCACTGTCCTTGGACTTTCTCAAAGCTAGAGCTCTACCACTTGAGCCTCAGTACCACTTCCAGCTTTTTTCTATGTAAGTGGTACCGAGGAATCGAACCCGGGTCTTCGTGCATGCTAGGCAAGCACTCTACCACTAGGCCAAACTCCCGGCTTTTTAAGTAATGAATTAGAGCTAAGAATCTCATGGACTTTACTGCCCAGGCTGGCTTTGAACTGTGATTCTTAGATCTCAGCCTCCTCAGTAATGAGGATAAAAGATGTAAGCCACTGGTCCCCTGTGGTACTGTAATTTTGAAGCTTCCTACTTGTTAGGCAGGCTCTCTTCCACTTGAGCCATGCTCCCTAGCCCCCCTTTACTTTTGCTTTATTTATTTTTTTCAAATAGGTCCTTACCTTTGCCTAGGGCCAGCCTGAACTTTGATTTGTTCCTCCTAATCTCCCTCTGAGCTGACATTACAGATGTCCACCTTGGATCTGAGTTATTTGTTGGGATAGGGAAGTCTTGTTCATTTTCTGCCTAGACTGACTTTGAATTTTCATCCTCTTGAGTAGGTAGGATTACGGGTATGAGCTGCTGATAGAAGCCCTGCTGCTGGTTTTACAGGTTTATGGTTGTATAGTTCCATCTTGTGTCTCCCTGAGCTCTGACCCTTTCCTAATAGTTATGGGCCTCTTGTTAGGTTAGGACTCCTGGCTCTATGTTTCTTTCCAGGTTTCCAATGTCCTTGTGGTTTGTAGGGCTCCAGGCTTTTCTCTAGCTTTGGAAGAAAAGTGGGTTCTACCCCTCAAAGGCAGAGAGAGAGTCCTTCCCCTGACAGCTCTGTGCCTCACCCTTCCTCATCAGGAGAGGGGTGGGGGAAGGAGAGAGAGAGAGAGAGAGCAAGAGAGACAGAGACAGAGACAGAGAATATGTTTAAATTGGTAAAACACAGAAACATGATTTTTTTTTTTTGGTTGGTTGTGGGGCTTGAATTCTAGGTCTGGTCACTGTCCCTGAGCTCTTCAGCTCAAGGCTAGCACTCTACCACTTTGAGTCACAGAGCCACTTCTAATTTTCTGGCAGTTCATTGGAGATAAAAGTCTCAAAGAAAGCCAGGCGCAATGGCTCACGCCTATAATCCTAGCTATTCAGGAGGCTGAGATCTGAGGATCATGGTTCAAAGCCAGCCCGGCCACTAAAGTCCGTGAGATTCTTATCTCCAATGAACCACCAGAAAACTGGAAGTGGCTTGTGGCTTAAGGGGTAGGGGGGTAGCCTTGAGCTGAAGAGCTCAGAAACAGTGCCCAGGCCCAGAATTCAAGTCCCGTGACCAACCAAAACAAAACAAAAAGTCTCAAAGACTTTTGTGCCCAGGAGAAACACGAATTTTTATCACGGTTAGGGGCATAGTTCAGTGTTGTATAACTAGCTGTCCACAAAATTTTCTCACTGTCCCAGATTAAAACTCTGTCCCCATTAAATACTGAATCTGATTTGCAGGTAGGGGTGGGGGGGGGCTCTCACAGAAGTGTCTGTCTGCATCCAGTTTATGTCACCCAGTATGACACCCTCAAGTTCCATGCCTCAGGTGACAGAATGTCCTTCTGGTTCAAGGCTGAGTAATAAATACTCTGCTGTGTGTCTTGACCACATTTTGCTTGTCCCTCATCTGTCCATTGGCAGTCACACGGTCAGCTTCTGCCTTTAAATTGGCTGTGATTGTGGGGTGTTAGTTTTTAATTGGTCATTTATTGAACTGGGCATCGGTGGCTCACACCTGTAATTCTAGCTACTCACGAGGCTGAGATCTGAGGATGATGGTTCAAAGCCAGCCTAGGCATGGAAATCTGTGAGTCCACAGGTGTTGTGGCCAGGGCCTCTTTCTTGTCCCTCTTCTGGCTGTCTCTGCCTGCTCTGTGGAGGTAGAGCCCACCGTTTCCTCTGGGAACCCAGAACCGGGGGGCTTCCTGTGGCTTCTGGAATTCACAGCCAACCTTTCCTCTTCTCCATCATACCCTAATACCTCTTCGGCCCTTCCTGATCCAATTAGGCCTCAGGACCTTGGCATGGCTGGTCTTCCCCCTTGAGCACTCTCTCTCTCTTCCTGTCTGTCTGTCTGTCTATCTCTGTCTATCTCCATCTGTTTCTCTCTCTCTCTCCCTCCCCTCCTCCCACAGGGCTGGTATTCTCTGCTCATGACTGGCTCAAGGTCATGTCCATGGAACAGTCCTCCATGTAGCTCCCCTCCTCCAAATATCACCTTCCATCTTCTCTGTGGCCTTGGAGGAATGGGTTTGTCTATTTGCCTGTAGCCCCATCTCAGTGCTGGTTGGAAAGTAGTTGAGAGGCACAGGGAGCCAGGGGTGCCTGTGACAGGGTGGGAGTTAGGGTAGGTGACCAAAAAAATGGAATCCGGCATTGTGGCTCATGCCTGTCAGCTACTCAGGAGGCTGAGATCTGAGGATGGTGGTTCAAAGCCGACCTGGGTAGAAAAGTTCCTGAGACTCTTTATCTCTAGTCAGCCAGCAAAAAGTTGAAAGTGGAACTGTGGCTCAAGTGCTAGAACACCAGCTTAGAGCAAAAACAACCTCAAGGACAGCATCCAGGACAGAGGTGGAGTCCTAGCATTGGCATGCACATGCATGTGCACACACACATGCACACAGAAAGGCAGGTGGGCTTGCACGGCTCACAGATCTGTGTCCACCAGGAGACACTGCTGCTCTTTGTGGAGAATACATAATTGCAGTCCAGTGGGGCTTCCCACTATTTTTCTTTCTAAAGAAGCAGCAGCGGGGCGGGGCAGGGCGGGGGTGGGGTGGGGTGGGGCAGTACCAACACAAGAGTAGTCCCTTTGCGTACCAGCTGGGTGGGGTCCTCGCTGTGCCGGGAGCGAGACAGAGAGCAGTGTCCTGAGAAAGATGGCCCCTTTGTCCTCCGAGGCGGCGCTGGCCGGTCCCTGGATGCACAATGCTTTCCTCTAATGCCTTTGGGGGGCTGCGGGGCTTCCTGATGAGGAGGGGGCTTCCTGTAGCAGGTCCTGGCTGCCCCCGCTCATATCCCAAGACAGTGTATGGATGGGCCTCAGGAAAGATGAGGGTGTGGCTGCCACCCTAGCTGGACAGGGCATATCCAGGGGCCCTGGGTTTTGTCCTGGGAGACCCCATGTCCTGTGCTGAGGCAGGCTGCTGCAGGGCCTTTCTTGTCCTACACCTTGCAAAGGGAGACTGGCTCAGCCACCCTGGGTTCCCACTGCTTCCCCCTGGCAGGACTCTGGTACTGAGGCAATGCCACCCTCAGATTCATGAGCGCCCAAACTACTCCACACTCCTAATTTGGCACCTGGTACAGGGCCACCCACAAGGGCCAAAGCTTGGTGGGTAGTGGGGGAGAGCGATGTCTGGAGACTGGCATTCAGCCACAGCTGGTGAAGCCAAACAAAGGTGGCCCTGGGCTGCACAGCGAATGGTACCCCACAAACCAGGGCAGAGCAGCCTATTCCAGCCCAGCAAGTGGCAGAGGGAGGGTAGCATGGGAAGGGGCGCCCATGAGCTGTGCCAGGCATGCCAGAGCAGTGCACTTCACTGAGCTGTACACATGGGCACACACACACATGCTCAGATTCACACAGCCATGTTTGTGCTTGCGTGACACATTTGCACACTCACGCACACAACTGTCTTTGCACAATACCGACATGCTCACTTCTGTTTCACACCCACATGTACACAGTCGTACACAGCCACGTGTCATATTCATTTTCCAGTTATACACGCACACACATTTGCAAAAAACACATCTGCATGCTCATACTCACACACACCTTGAACCTTCATTCACACACATGCTCGTACTTTGTACTTATATATTTATGTACATTTCTACCCACACGTGAACACCCATCTCCACTTGTTTGCTTTGGCAGTCACGCTTGTGCATATCCACACATTTCTAGCACATGTCTTTGCATACGCCTGCGTCATGGGGCTTGATCTCGGGGCCTGGGCATTGTCTCTGAGCTCTGTTTGTTCAAGGCTAGTGCTCTACCACTTGGAGTCACAGCTCCTCTTCCAGTTGTCTAGTGGTTAATTGGAGAGAAGACTCTCATGGACTTTCCTGGTTTTGAACCGTGATCCCCAGATCACAGCCTCCTGAGTAGCTAGGATTCCAGACACCTGGTTTACAAGTTAGATTTCTTTGAGGACAATTGTGCTGGCTCAGAGGGACAGGGAGCTGCAGGCACTCTGTGATTGCTGCCCCGCCCCAAGCTCCGAGTCCCCTTTGTGGAAACAAGATGCAGAGGCCCTAGGGCTGTCTGTGAGCCCCCCCCAGATTCACCCCTAGAATGCTGGCCTTGCCAGTCCCCCCTCCACAGCCCCTCCTGTCCAGCTCACTCCCCTGCGTGTCTATCAGGAGAAATCTGTCTTGAGATTTCTCCAGGGCCTACTGTGGGTCCCCCCCTATACTCTGAACCCCCCTTAGGAAGTGGGGCACCGCAAAGCCAGGATGGGCACAGCCCGAGCCAGGGCCACCCCCCACCCCGCTCCCTAGCCTCTGGGAACGGCCATCTCCTGATTAACCATGGGATTGCCCATGGCCGCCTGAGAGGAGCTGCAGACAGAAAATTCTGTGGTCCGGTTACTGTCAGCTCAT
This sequence comes from Megascapheus bottae, assembly GCF_031878675.1. Classification (NCBI taxonomy): domain Eukaryota; kingdom Metazoa; phylum Chordata; class Mammalia; order Rodentia; family Geomyidae; genus Megascapheus; species Megascapheus bottae. The sequence goes on along the minus strand of NC_143542.1, from coordinate 577,461 downwards.
AATGAGTCATTGATTTCCAGAAGAATCCCTCGGTGATTCAGCGCCATCCATTCTCCCCGCGCACACCCATTCCTGCTTAGGGAAGTCTTGTGTGCGCTCATTGACACGCGGTTGGAGAAGGGAGACATTGTGGCACTGGGTCTGTGTTGGGCTGCACAGTGCTGAGCAGAATGAACAGTCCAGACCATTCTTGCCGGGCGTGGACTGCGCCATCAGTGCTTATCATGCGTGGAGGGCTGAAAAAGAACCTTGTCCCGGCCCCTTCTTGGCACAGCTCGGCAGCCGTGCTAGGCCCAGGGGTTGCATTCAGGCTCTAATAAGCCAGAGGGCTTTGGTGGGGTCCATGATGGAGATGGCGTGGGCACTGGTGCCCCTGGGGGGAGGGCTGGCAATGTGGACAGTCGGTGGGGGGGGACACACTGGGGACCCTTGAATGGAAAGGGCAAGGGCAGCATGTCTGCCTGGCCTGTCAGTCCTTGCATGGTGGCAGGTTAGTATTCAGCTGGGGAAACTGAGGCCCAGGGAGTGTCGATGAGCAGTGTACTGAATCAGAGATCGGAGATGACTGGGCTTCTGGTCAGACCCCAGGGCATTCCTGTCTAGCTTTGATCCATCCTTTGGGGGTTTGATGTCTCTGACCAGGTTGGTAGCTGGCCCACCACAGTCCCCCCACCAGCCTGAGGCCACCTCCCAGCTTATGTGGGGTTGGGGAGCATAGTCTATTGACATCTCAATCAAGAGAGCACCCGTGGCTCACGTCTGTAACCCTGGCTACTTGGGGGCTGAGCTGGAAGATTACAATTTGGAGTCAGTCTGGGCAGAAGGGGCTGCAGAGACTCCCATCTCTAATACACTAGCAAAAAGCCAGGCTAGAGGCATGTTGAGGGCCAGCCTTGAGTAAGAAAGCCGAGTGACAGTGTGAGAATCTGAATTCAAGACCCAGCATGGGGGGCAGGGGGAGAGAGAGAGAGCACACACCTATCAATTCCTCTTCTCGTCCCTCATGTCCCCGCAGGTGTATGTGAACGGGGAGTGGGTGACTAACATCAGCGAAGGCGGCAGTTTCGGAGAGCTCGCACTCATCTATGGCACCCCCAGAGCTGCCACGGTGAAAGCCAAGACTGACCTCAAGCTTTGGGGCATTGACCGAGACAGCTACCGGCGCATTCTCATGGTGAGTGGCACTCTGACCAGAGAGACTGAGCCAGGGAAGAAACAGCAGTAGATGAGTCTGCTGTCTCCTCCCCTCTTGGCCAAGCACCCCATAGGAACCCTGGCACAAGGTAGAGACATTTTCTACCCTCCCTGATGCAGACAATGAGAAGAATGGTAACACATTGGGAGGGAAGAAAGAAAACAGTCAGATGGTCTGGGAGGGCCTTTTTGCCTTTCTTTCCTCTCTCCTGTGCTGACTGTTTGGAACATGGTTGTAATGGCTGGAGCTCCAGCTGCCATCTTTGATCATGAGGTAGATTTGGGAATGAAAATCAATTCACCAAAGCCTTGGGGTGGAACTGTGTGGAGGATCCTGTGCAGCCTGTTTAGGGTAGATATGGTTGCTCAGCTGGTGTTCACCTTCCTTACCCTTCATAAAGCTCATACGGTGTTGATGTAGGAAATCCGAGGTGGTTAATAAATAGATCTCCCATCAGACAGGGACTGGTCCCTGCTGAGGACAGGAAAGGGGACTGAGTGAGGAAAGGGGCTGCTGGCTTTATTATTACAGGTACACGCCTGTCATCCTAACTACTCAGGAGGCTGAGATTTGAGGATCAGGGTGCAAAGCCGGCTTGGGCAAGAAAGTCCATGAGACTCTCGGTCATGGGACTTGAACTCTGGGCCTGGGTGTTGTCCCTGAGCTCTTGGAAGCTCAAGGTTACTGCCCTAACCCCTTGAACCACAGCCCCACTTCCGGTTTTCTGGTGATTAATTGGAGATAAGGATCTCTTGGACCTTTTTAGTGCCCGAGCTGGCTTTGAACCTTGATCCTCAGATCTCAGCCTCCTGAGTAGCTAAGCTTACAGGTATGAGCCACTGTACCTGGCTAAGTCCATGAGACTAAGTCCATGAGATTCTTATTTCCAATTAGCCACCAGTAAACCAGAAGTGAGTTGTGGCTCAAAGTGTCAGAATGCTAGCCTTGAGCATAAAGAGCCTTAGGGGCAATGCCCAGGCCCTGAGTTCAAGCCCCATGACCGAAGAAAAGAAAAAAGAAAGAAAGAGAAAAGGTAGGTTTCCTCCCTACCCCTTAGGCAACATAGGGACAGAGTCCTGGGATAGGAACTCTGGGGCAAAAGACTGCAAAAGACTGTTCTACAGAAGCCAGTGCAAAGGCCCGGGGGTGGGAGCTGTCTGGAGTGCTGTGGGCCAGTAAGGAAGCCTGGAGAGGGGTATAAAGGACTCTGTTCCAAGGATGGCAGCCTCCATCAGGGCCTGTCTGCCTAGACTCTGACCCAGAGCCATACTGGAGTATTTGAGCTGACTTGAGTCAAGACATCTCTGAGCTAGACCAAGCCATACCTGGGGATCAGTGCCATCTCAGACCCTGGATCCCCTTATATCCATCCAACTGCTTCCTCTGGCCCTCGGTCTCCCGAAGGCCAGCTTGTGCTGTGACTTTCAGGGGAGGGAAGGCTGAGGTGAACCCTGGGGTGGAGGGAGACCCTGAGATGGTCCAGGGTGGGGGGGCAGAAGCCTCCAGATGCTCAGGATCATTCAGCCCTGGGGCTGAGACACAGAGGCCAAGAACGGACTCCTGGCCTATCCCTCCCTCCCCCACCATGGTGCCAACTCCTTTGTGTGGCACTCACACATTCTTCTGGCTGGTACCAGGCAGGGCTCCTGGGGCACTGTGGGTTCAAGGCCAGAGGGCATAAGCATGGTCCTGCAGCGGGTTCTGCTCAGCTCTGCCCTGTGCCTCACATGTCTGATGGGAGGCCACGGGCTTCCTCCCTCTGAGGGCACCCCCCCCCCAGTGCCTGCCCTGCACACCTGGCCAAGGCCTCTCCCCCGCCATGATGCTGTGTATTCCTGGCTAGGTTTGGGAAATTGCTGAACCACAGGCGGCCGGCGCCTCCGCTCTGCTCAATTTGGATCCCTGAGCCCTAAGAATAGTGCATGGGCCTGGAGGCCAGCTCATGTCCCCGGGAAGAAAATGACAGGGCCTGGCACCCTGGCCGTACGCCTGTTATACTGCAGGAGGAAGAGAATCCGGGCAGGAGAGGAGGGGGCACCTCTCCAGCCAGCAGTGGGGATTCCACGCCTGGCCTGGAAATTCCTCATTATGCCAAGGACACCAGTGCTCCTCTTTCCCTTCTGTTATGTTAGGGACTGGGGCTTAAACTCACAGCCACATGCCCGCTAGACTTGCTTGCTCAAAGGCTGCTCTACTACTTGAGCCACACTTCTACTGCTTTTTGCTGGTGCGTTGGAATTGCAGTCTTTTTTGCTGGGACGGGTTTCAAACCATAATCCTCAGATCGCAGCCCACGGGACAGGGTTACACTTAGATCTGTCAGTGCTTGGCTTTCTTCCTGTCTTCCCTCTCTCTCCCTCTCCCTCTCCTTTCTTCTCCCATCCCCTCCCCTACTCTCCTCTCCTCCTCTTCTTTCCTGTCCTCCCCTCCTCTCTTCCTCTTCTTCTTCTTCTTCTTCTTCTCCTCCTCCTCCTCCTCCTCCTCCTCCTCCTCCTCCTCGTCTTCTTCTTCTTCTTCTTCTTCTTCTTCTTCTTCTTCTTCTTCTTCTTCTTCTTCTTCTTCCTCTCCTCCTCCTCCTCCTCCTCCTCCTCCTCCTCCTCCTCCTCCTCCTCCTCCTCCTCCTCTTCTTCTTCTTCTTCATCCTGGGCTTGAGCTCAGGGCCTGAGCACTGTCCTTGGACTTTCTCAAGGCTAGAGCTCTACCACTTGAGCCTCAGCACCACTTCCGGCTTTTTTCTATGTCTCTAGTACCGAGGAATCGAACCCGGGTCTTTGTGCTGCTAGGCAAGCACTCTACCATTATGCCAAACTCCCGGCCCCCTGTCTTTTAGCTTTTCACTTCAGTCTGGTGCTCTATCATTTGAGCCGCAGCTCCATTTCTGGCTTTTTGCTGGTTTGTTGGAGGTGATAAGAGTCACATGAACTTTTCTGCCCCAGCTCAGCTGGCTCTGACTAGTGACCCTAGATCTCAGCCTCATGAGTAGCTAGGATTATACAGGCCTGAGCCACCAGCGCCTGGTAGCAATGGCTTTCTTGTGGCTGGTGGAGATCTGCCGTGGCTTGGGCTGAGTTCCTGGACCCATGTCTGCCACCTCGGCCATCCTGACCTGCTCTAATGGGCCTGAAGCTCACTCTACCTCCTGAGAGCCTAGAGACACATTTCTAGTTGCCATGGAAACCCATGGGTTCCTTCCCCATCAACACATTCGAGTGCCAGCTTGGCACTGGAATGTGGTATGGTCTCTGGAACCTGCCAGGCTATGAATCCTCTTGCCCTGTTGGGCCTTTTGCTGGGAAGAAGGGAGGCTGGGGAGGGGTTGTGTTGGAGCTACATAAGTCGGAAGTGACAACCTTTTGAGCCATGGGGGCCCAGAGCCAGAAATTGCTAGGAAACTGAGGAGCTGGGATGCAGCTGGAGTCCTGTCATTGTATCCCATGCCACGTGCTCCAAGGCCTCCACAGGAATGCTTGGGGCAGGTATTAATATTCTCACTGGTCAGGTGCAGTGCACTGAACTGTTCACTTGGTCTCCTTCCACCATCACCACCAACACCGTCACCATCACCACCACCGTCCACAGCAGCAGCAATGTGACCATGAGTTGAGACGCGGTCGTACAGCACCCCAAAGAGTCAGTAATCTTAAGTCTCATTCCACCAAGGCTCAGGGGTGTGGATGACCCCTCCTCTTGTCCTTGTCCAGTGGGGTGGAACGGTTGCCCTCAGGTCTGCAGGTAGTTGTTGCTACACAAGCACAAGGCCCAGGGAAAATGGGGAGGCTGGGTGTGGGCTGAGGGGTGCGGCCCCTCCCCTGGGCCGGGTGTCCTGGCTGGGAGTGTGCAAGCTTGGCTGTGTTTCAGGACGCTGAGGGGTTCAGGTGGCCGGTGGTGGCCAAGGTTGGCAGGAATGACAAACACTGGCCACCATCAGCTGTGGAGAAGGCCCTGGGCCGGCAAGGGAAGCCCTGCCATCGTCACTTTATTGCCATTTGGACCTTTGTTTTTGCTTTCCAGAACAGGCATCCGTGTCACATGCCCCTTGTGGTCCTGAGAGCCCTTCCCTTCCACTACAGCCCACCTCCCTCCCCTGACCTGCAACGGCCCTTTAGGGGACTCCCAGTGTGCCCTCCATTTTTTTTCTTCCTTTTTCTTTGGGTGGTACTGGGGCTTGAACTCAGAGCCCCAGTGCTGTCCTTAGCATTTTTATTTAAGGCTGGTGCTTTACCACTGAGCCACACCTTCTCTTCTGGTTTTTTTTGGGGGGTGGTGGTGGTAATTTATTAGCGATAAGAGGCCCACTGACTTTCCTGACCAGGCTGGTTTTGAAACCAGATCCTCAGATCTCAGCCTCCTGAATAGTTTGGATTTCAGGTGTGAGCCATCCCTGGCTTCCATTTCCCCATTGCCTTCTGATGTGGTCTTAGCAAGCTGGCAGCCAGAAGCCACAGGGCCCTGACTGCTTTGTTATGTAGGGACCAGGAATGCCCAGCTCCATGAAAGTACACAGTACAGGTCCTTGGGGATGTTCAGGGCATCCCATAATTGGCAGCTATCAGAAGCAGATAGAAAGCCTCTAGCATGTATTCTCCCAGTCTATGAACCTTAGAAGAGTGAATGTCAAGCCAGACTGGGTGTGGTGAGGCATACCTCTAATCCCAGCTATCTGGGAGAGGCAGGCAAACAAAAGGATGGGAGGTGTGAGGCCAGTCTGAGCTAAGAGTAAAATCTACCAAAAATGGCTGGAGTGGGGTTTGGTACATTGCTTACATGATCAAGCATCTGTGTAGAAGCTCAAGGCACTGGGTTCAATCAAGATCCAGTAACAGAACGAAGAAGAGGAGGAGGAAGAGGAGGAGGAGGAGATTGATTTACAGTAGTAGGTAAGATCAAAGTTAGCTAGATACATTAGCTCTTGCTATAGCAAACTTGCCCTAAATTTAGTGGCATGAGGTGACAATGTAACAGTGGTTAAGAGTTTCTGTGGGAGCCAGGCACTAGCAGCTCACACCTGAGGAGGCTGAGTTCTGAGGATTGCAGGCTGGTCCTGTTTAGATGGGAGGTGGGTATGCATACGGTCCTCACTGAGGGTGGTGGAGGAAGCAGAGGGCTGGGTGTGGATGTGGTGGGCCCAGGGCCTTGTGGGAATCTGATGCCTCTCTTCTGTTCTTCTTACCAACAGGGCAGCACATTGAGAAAGCGCAAGATGTACGAGGAATTCCTCAGCAAGGTGTCCATCCTAGGTCAGTGCACTGTGTGTCCTGTGGTCTCCGTGGCCCCCTCATGGCTTCCTCTGTAGCCTTATTTGCATGCCTGCCCACCAGCCCCATACATGTACCTTGCCTCTCCTCTGTACCAGTCACCTGTTCTGGAAACTTGTGTGGAACGTGCATGCTCAGCACAGACGCAGGTCCACAGAGGCCTGCGTTGATGCATGGTTGCGTACAAGCACACACATATGTAATACAGTCACCCCCACACAGGCACCAGTCGCATGCATGTGGCATGCACACACATGTGCAATGCACAACACACATGTACACAGAGCACACACACACATGTATGTGTGTGCACACTTGAATCTTGCATGCACGTGGATGCACACGGGTGATGCAAACACTCATGCATGTGCACATGCTCTGTGCCCGAGGGTCCTCTCAGTGCACCTTCCCCATCCCCCACGTGCTGCTGGTTCAAATCTCCCCCTTTCCTCAGTGTCTCCCAGCCTCTGGCCTGCTCTCCTGGGCCTTAGCCCTGCCGTGGTGGCTCATCAGAAGAATGGCTCTCCTAGTGACATATCATCCTCCAGATGGTACCTTCATACGCTGTCCCTCTGGGGTGCTAGGGGTCAGCTGGGGGCCATGGGCGCACCTGGTTTCTTGCACATGGGTCAGATGTGGGAGGATGATGGGAAATTCATTCTGGATGTGAGGGGCCCCACCCCACTCTATGCCTGTCATACTCTGCTCCACCTGCGTCACACGTAGAGAGCCAGAGAGGGGTGTGTGTGTGTGTGTGTGTGTGTGTGTGTGTGTGTGTGTGTCCATATCCGCTTTGAATCCTGTTGTGAAATGTAGAAGTAAAAATGTAAGCTTTTTTTTTTCCCCTATATGATGAGACAACTCATAATGTGAATCTGGCCCTACAACCACGGTTTAGAGCTTGCCATAGTGGTGTACACCTGTAGTTCCAGCATTGGGGAGGCTGAGACAGGAGGACCTGGGAGGAGACCTGCTGGCTACAAGTAAGACTCTGACTGGTCCCACCTGCAATCCTAGCTTTCCAGCAGGCTGAGAGCTGAGCACTGAACTTCAAAGCCAGCCCAGTCAAGAAAGTCGGTGAGACTCTTTTTTTTTTTTTTTTTCCAGTCCTGGGCTTGAGCTCAGGGCCTGAGCACTGTCCTTGGACTTTCTCAAGGCTAGAGCTCTACCCCTTGAGCCTCAGCACCACTTCCGGCTTTTTCCTATGTATGTGGTACCAAGGAATCGAACCCTGGTCTTCATGCATGCTAGGCAAGCACTTTAACCACTAGGCCAAACTCCCGGCCCATCGGTGAGACTCTTATCTCCAATTAACTGTCAAACTCCAAGTGGAGCCGCAGCCCAAATAGTAGAGTGCCAGCCTTGATCAAAGAAGCAAGGACAGCACTAAGTCTCAGGACTGGCCCAAAACAACAGCCAAAACAAAACAACAGCAGGGAACTGGTCCCCAGGTGTAGCTGGAGCAGCATGCTGTCTGCTGACATCTGGGGTCAACAGGAAGTGTGAAATTTTTTTTCCCAGATTTTAGGGACAGACCCCCCCCCACCGCCCCCCTGCTAACCTAGATCTAAAATAGATGACTTTTCTATTTTTAGCAACTGGCCTACTTAGGTAGTATCCTAAACATAGGCTAGAAAGGTTTCTCTGAGAAAAAAAAAAAAGGAAAGAAAGAAAGAATAAAAGAAAGAATGAGTGAATGAATTAGGCAGGGGACTGGGAGTTTGGTCCAGTAGTAGAGTGCTTGCCTAGCATGCATGAAGACCTGGGTTCGATTCCTCAGTACCTCCAGTGGTAAGGAAAGCCCAAAGACAGTGCTCAGGGCCGAGGAAAGAGTCGCATTCTGGTTTTGTCCTTGACTTTCTTCCAGAGGGCTAGGGGTAGAAAATGTTGGGGGGGGGGGGGAGTTTTGAAAGGCTGCAAATAATTGGTGCATTTGCAAGCAGTTCAAGACCAACTTGGCATCAGAAAGAAGCTCAAGACAATCATTACAATCATTACCCTGGCAGCACATCTCCCTGGTGTTTTTGTTTTTGTTTTTGTCTATCATGGGGCTTGAACTCTGGGCCTGGGTATTGTCCCTGAGCTCTTCAGCTCAAGGTTACCAACCTACCCTTGAGCCAAGCCTCAATTCCCCTTTTCTAGAGTTTAATTGGAGATAAGAGTCTCAGGTCCTTTGTGTCCAGGCTGGCTTTGAACCTTGATCCTCAGATCTCAGCCTCCTGAGTAGCTAGGATTACAGATGTGAGCCACTGGGCTTTGCCTCCCTGTTTTTTTGTTTTTGCTTTTGTTTTTGTTTTTTTGCCAGTCCTGGGCTTGAGCTCAGGGCCTGAGTACTGTCCTGGGACTTTCTCAAGGCTAGGGCTCTACCACTTGAGCCTCAGCACCACTTCTGGCTTTTTTCTATATATGTGGTACCAAGGAATCGAACCCGGGTCTTCGTGCATGCTAGGTAAGCACTTTAACCACTAGGCCAAACTCCCGGCCCTGCCTCCCTGGTTTTTGATTGGTGCATGAGGAGCCACTTCTGAATGCATGGGTCATTCTGAATTGTGTGTGTGTACACATGTGTGCATACATGTATTATATGTGTGTGCCCATACTGGGATTTGAACTCAGATCCTGGTAGCTGTCCTTTGGCTTTTTTGCTCAAGGCTGTCATTTTACCACTAGAGCCACAGCTCTTTGTCTCAATTGTGCAAGTGTGTGTGTGTGTGTGTGTGTGTGTGTGTGTGTGTGTGTGTGTGTGTGCCATTCCTGGGGCTTGAACTCAGGACCTGCGTGCTATCTCTGAGCTTCTTTTGCACAAGGCTAGTGCTTTACCACTTGAGCCCCAGCTTCATTTCTTTTTAGTGGTTAATTGGACAGAAGACTCTCATAAAACTCCTCTGCTCAGGCTGGCTTTGAACCACAATCCTCAGATCCTAGACTCCTGAGTAGCTAGAATTACAGGCCTGAGCCACTAGTGCCTGGCTTACTTCCCAATTTTTGTTGGTTAAGTGGAGATAAGAAAATCTTGGGCTTTCCTGCCTGGACTGGCTTTGAATGAAGATCTTCATATCTCTGCCTCCTGATGACATTTACAGTCTTTCTTTCCTCTTTCGTCCTCCCTCTCTCCCTCGTTCTCTTTTTTTTCCTTCTCTCCCTTTCTCCCTCCTTCCATCCCTCCCTCCCTGTTCTAGCCTCTTCCTTTCTTTGGATGGGACCTAACGTGTGCTAGTCAAGGCCTCTACCTCTGAGCTACATTCCTAGCCCAGGACTGAGGGTTTTCTGAGGCTGCCTTGGAGCAGCGTGGAGTGGCAGACTCTCTCCCTAACTGTGTCTTACAACAGTGACGCATTGTCCCATGAACCCCTGTCCTCTTCCGCAGAGTCCCTGGAGAAGTGGGAGCGGCTGACGGTGGCCGATGCCCTGGAGCCTGTGCAGTTTGAAGATGGTGAGAAGATCGTGGTCCAGGGGGAGGCAGGTGACGATTTCTATATCATCACGGAGGTGAGTCCAGACCAGAACGAGGTACTCGGGGCTCTCCAGAGCCCATGGGGGCAGTGCCACAGAGGTCCTCTTCCCTGACCCCCTGCCTGGCACCTCCATCTCACCTCCAGGGGGTGGGCAGGATGAGAGCCTCACACCTCTGATGTAACACCTCCCCCCTCCTTGAGATCAAACATAATGACAGGAGCACAGATCTGCTGTGTGACAGCCTACACACACACACACACATACACACACACACACACACACACACACACACACACACACACACGGAAATGGTGTGGACCTGGGGTGCCACACACTGGGCTATGACAACCCCCCCTCCCCCAAGCCAGACAGCTTAAGAGGAGGAATGGTTACCTTGGCTCCCGATTGTAGTCATGTGCAGTTGCTAGGCTGGGTGCTCATAGCTGGCACCTATAAATCCCAGCTAATGAGGGTGCTGAGATCTGAGGATCACGGTTTAAAGCCAGTCCCAGCAGGAAAGTCCATGAGACGCTTACCTCCAATTAACTCCTCTCCCTCCTCCTCCCTCTGCCTCCCCCAAAAGCTGGAAATGGAGTTGTGGCTCAAGTGATAGAATTTAAGTGAAAATAAAACACACAAAAAAACTAAGGCTGAGGCTCTCAGTTCAAGTCCCAGTACCCTCCCACCATACACACACAAGAATGCAGAAACCAAGGAAAGACCCTCACAACCCCCTGCAGAACTCAGCCCAGGCTAATCGCTCAGGTCTCCCAGGTCTCTGGATTTGACCTGCTGTGCCACATGCTGCAGCCACACTGCCGGGAGAGCAGCATTGGCTGATGTATGCCCCAGGCCACAGGACAGATTCCAGTGCAGCCTTTGGGGCAAGGGCATCTGTGAGTATGAGGGACTCCTCCCACCCTAGCTCCCATCTGAGACCACCCCTTCCTGTGTTTCTCCCTGGCCCTTCTTGTCTCCCCCTGAGTGAGGTGTGAGAGCTGACCTCATGCGCTCCGTGACCTCTGGAGCCCAAGGGACTGACCAACGCTTCCCACCCTCCCCTTCATGATGGGTGGTTGCCCTCACCTCTGTGGGACTCCCAGGAGCTGGGGCGAGGCTGGAACCATCCCCTCCGGAGCTTAGGCTGCATAGAGACATTTCTAAAAGGTCATGAATGATGGGGTTCATTTAGCTTTGGAGCATGACGTCAGCATTGTCAGGATTGTACCCTCCTTGTCCCTTGTGGTGGGGTGAAGGGACAAGGTTTTCAAGGTTGGGACTTGATCTCATAAATTACCTACTGTCCAGGCCTGTGGCATGTAACGTAATTCTAGAATAAATATGGGCTTGTTTTTTAGACTTAAGATGCGTTTGTCTGTCCTGGGGATTTGAACTCAGAGCTTCACACTTGCCAGGCAGGGAGTACTACCCCTTATGCCACGCCTCAGTCCTGCAAGTCCTGTGTTTGAAGCTGTCCCCTTAACAATGTGAATTCTAGGGGCTGGGAGTTTGGCCTAGTGGTAGAGTGCTTGCCTAGCGTGCACAAAGACCTGGGTTTGATTCCTTGGTATCATGTACATAGAAAAAAACCAAAAGTGGTGCTTGTAGGTCAAATGGTAGAGCTCTAGCCTTGAGAAAGCCCAAGGACAGTGCCTAGGCCCTGAGTTCAAGCCTCAGGACTAGCAAAAAACAACATCTCACACACACACACACACACACACACACACACACACACACACACACACACATTCTCCCCATGTTCAGCCAAACCTAAGTCACCAGTGTCCGGGCACTGTAGGCTGCATGGCCTGTGAGCCAACCAGGCCATAGCTCAGGTGCGGGTGGAAGTACCCAGCGCCCACCCCCAGTGCCCAGCTGAGCTCTCTGAGCCCGTCTCACGCCTGCCTCCTTCCAGCCTGCCCTTGAAGCCTGTTTGTTTTCTCACTGTTGAGCCACCCTATCCCCCTCTGTCTGGCAACCCTGCCTCACACTTGTTTAGTTGTGACATTTCCCCCCTGGTGTGGATTTCTTTAGATGTTTTGTACCCTTAACAGGTTGCAAACACTTAACCTAGAGATCCAAAATGCACAGCTAGGACCTCTCACGTCCTCTGCACGGGTCTCTCCGGCCCCCACTCCTTCCCCAACGCCACAGGATTTGGGGGTGATCTCATGCTTAGGTTTTACTGGAAATTTTTTTTCAGAGCTGATTTCCAGCACATGTGAAAAAATCCACCAAAACTTCACACTATAGGCCCAGGAGCCAAACCCCGAGGCATTCCAGAAGGCAGACCAGCAACTCTTATTTAAGTGTCACCCCAGGAGACCTCTGCAGGCTGGACCCTCCTGCCCCGGACACCAGCCTGGCTCCCCTCTCCAGGGGAGGTACAGGGGCCCTAGTAGGGACAAGGCAGCCCCTGTGCTGGGCTGTTCAGGACCCAGAAGCTGGGGCTGCCAGCTGTTCCAAGACCTCACCAGCCTTAACATCTCCTGATGCAGGCTCTGTCTAGGAAAATGGAGAAGGGTTTGGGCAGGGGCTGGGTGGGGAGTTGGGGGCTGAGGACTCGTGTTCCACTGCACATTCCTCCATTCGAGTCGGCACATGCACATTTCCAGGCCTTGCCTGAGCCCTCCAGGCAGCCTGCAGGCAGCTGGACCCCTGAGAACCAGTTCCCCATAAAATCCCCGGCTCAGCCAGGAGGCCTGGGAGGCGTTGCCATGGGAACATGGGAGTGGATTATCTCCTTGCTTAGGAAATTAATTTTATGAATGTCCGCAACATCCATAGCCACCCTGGGGCCTGAGAATGCTCTCGCCCACTCTCAGAAATCACTCAAAGCCAGAGAGAGGGATGGTACTACATACACAGAAAACTCCGGAGGTGGTGCTGTGGTTCAAGTGGTAGAATGTTAGCCTTGAGAAAGCTCAGGGACAGTGCCCAGGTCCTGAGTTCAAGTCCCAAGACTGGCAGAAAAAAAAAGCAAGCAAGCAAGCAAGCCAGGCATGGTGGCTCAGGCCTGTAATCCTAGCTATTCAGGAGGCTGAGGTCTGAGGGTCGAGGTTCAAAGCCAGCCTAGGCTCAGTCCATGAGACTTGTATCTCCAATTAACAACTAGAAAACTGGAAGTGGCGCTGTGGCTCAAGGGGTAGGGTGGTAGTCTTGAGCTGAAGAGCTCAGGGACAACACCCAGGCCCAGAGTTCAAGCCCTATGACGGAAGGAAGGAAGGGTTGGAGGGAGGGAGGGAGAAAAGCAAAAAGAAACCCCCCAAAACAAAACAACAGTGTTACAGTCTCCCACAAACAAGTATGGAAATCACAGTCTTCCTCATTCCCTGACTCTTCAGGACCCTTTGGCCTGGGATCCTGTTTCTCACCCATCTTGCCATGCTGTGCACACGTTCCAGAGGAGACATGTGGAAAGTGTTTGCTGTATTCCAGGAGCCCAGATTCCCCAGCAGTGACTCCTGGCTCTGCAGAGAGGAACTTTAAATACCGTGCAGGGGCCATTGCCCTTGGGACAGATGTGGAGGGAACACCCTGACAGATGCACAGTTCCGGGCAAATCAATTTGCAGGACTGCTAATCTTGCTGACCCCCGCGCTGGGCTGTCCAAGGGGACCATGGGCGCAGGCAATGGGTTAAGGGCTTCATGTTGGTGTGCAGCCCCTCTATGGCTCTCTCTACAGGGGTTCTGGGGAGGGAGTCTATTCAAGGTCAGCAGAGTGCTTGCTGTTGGCTCTGTCTACAATCCTATTTACACGGGAGGCTGAAACTTGAGGACTAGTTTGAAGCCAGCCTGGGCAAGAAAGTTTGTGACACTGAAGGCAGAAGTGGTGGTATGGCACTAGCCTTAAGCAAAAGAGCTCAAGGTCCTGAGTTCAAACCCTAGTACCAGTACAAAAAAGAGAGGAAAAAGTAAAAGAAAAAGCCAAGCTGGAGGTAAGGCAGCCAGGTCAAGTTCAAACTCATAAAACAAAACAAAAACAAAAAAACCTTCAAGGCACTGGGCTAGATAGTAAGACATCACTTTAACATATTTTTTTTCCTTTTTGGAAGTGCTGGTATTTGAACTCAGGGCTTTGTGCTTCCTAGACAGGTGCTCTAGCATTGGTCTTTAGTTACTTTTTGGACCAAGTCTTGTGTGTTTGCCTGGATCTGGACCTCATTCTTCTGTGGATGTCCCCAAGTAGCTGGGATGACAGGTCATCATAAGCTGTGCCCAGCTTATTAGTAGGGATGGAGTCTTGCTTTTTGCCTAGGCTGGCCTGGAACTCTGAGTTTTCCAGTCTGCACCTCCTGGCCATGATTGGGCTCCAGGGGACGTGGGTATGAGGGCTGTGGAGCTGGTTTTAAGCTGTGTTTCCTGAGATACTTAGATGGAGGGGACATATACCCATGGGCTCCTCCTGATAATTTTGTGTGTTAATTCTGGAAGCTTCTGACCGTGTCTGGCAGAGCCACTCACCCTGGCCCCTGTGCTGGCACTGAGGACTTTGGGTTGAGAGTGTGTGCAGGCAGAGACCCAGGCATGGCCCTGCAAGCCGGAGAGAGTGTGTGGCCAGAAGGGGCTTTGTCAGTGGAGGAGCTCTCATCTAATGGGGGTCCATCTTTGGGGTACAGGGGACCCTTGGTAGGACATCATCAGCCAGGATGGGGTTCTCACTGACAGTCTGTCAATCAGTCAACGATTGAGTTTTGATGTCTGTCCAGTTGCTAGAGCCCCACTCCAGACCTGAGGCCCCGGGGACATGGGGAGCCAACGATAAGCAGGCAGCTGAGATGAGTCCCCAACCCACCTGTAGAGCAGAGCCACAGGGCTGACGTCCTGTCTGGGCTCCAGGGGCTCTGCCTGGGGTTCCTAGGTGGCCAGCTTGCCCCAGCAAATGACAGGAAAAGAACTGAACCTCGGGGAGGAACAGTGACCATAGCAGGGTGTGGCCTTCAGGCTCTCTACACTCCTTCCCTCAATGGCATGTGCCAGGTTCCTGAGGGCTGGATCCCCTCACTCCCAGCTGCTGTATGTCCACTGAGGGCAGGCTGGTCTGAGGGAGCTCCTGTTGCAGGGGTTGTCCCTGGCGTCTTAGGCAGGGACTGACAGCTCTAGACTGGCACCGTAGGCCTCCTGGGAGCCCTGGCAGGGAGGGGAATCCATAGGAATGCCCTACTTTCTCACAAAGCCACTGGGCCATGCCTCCCCCAGGGCCCAGAACTCACGGACTAGCCATTAAAATTGACCTTGGCCAACCTGGGGTGGGGGGGCTGTGCAGGTGTAGTGAGGACTCTGCAGCCAGGCTGTGAGCAGCTGGGAAGAGCTGGGCACCATGGCAGACAGGAACTCCTCCCCCTTCAACAAAAAGGAGAAGCCATTTCTCTACCCCACCCAAGACATTTCCAGTATGTCCTTAGTTAGGAAGCTCAGGGAAGAGGTGCCAACCTAGGGGGTGGAAATGGAATTTACATGGATGAAACTAGAGTTGAAATTGCCTTGCGTGTACAGATTAGTTTTAGTTGTAATGATGGCTTTCTTCAAAGCTTCAGAAAGAGTCAACAAGCAAGGCTAGACATGTGGCTTAAAGGTCAAACTCCTTTATTTATTCCTGGGGTTTAAACTCAGGATGTCATGCCTGCTCAGCTGGCACTTTACCATCTGAGCCATATCTTCAGCCTGGCTTTTAGCTGGTTATTTTAGAAATGGAATCTCTCAGACATTTTGGCTCCGGTTGGCTTTGAATGGCAGGCCTTTGGAGCTTAGCATTCTGAGTTAGCTAGGATTCAGGTTTGACCCACTGGTGCTTGACTCACGTAGAAAAAAAATTTTTTAAATCATAACAAATGAGAGGCAATGGTCACCTGGGGGTGACATGTGCCAGGCATCTTCTGGGCTGTCTCAGTGAGCTGTGGCCTGCTTTACTTGAGACTCAAGTTTGGGCTTGGTGGTGAGAAATGTGGAGAACAGGAACCAGATCTTTTTATTTATTTATTTATTTATTTTTGCCAGTCCTGGGCTTGAGCTCAGGGCCTGAGCACTATCCTTGGACTTTCTCAAGGCTAGAGCTCTACCACTTGAGCCTCAGCACCACTTCCAGCTTTTTTTTCTATGCATGTGGTACCGAGGAATCGAACCCGGGTCTTCATGCATGCGAGGCAAGCACTTTAACCACTAGGCCAAACTCCCGGCCCCAACCAGATCTTTTGCAAGTGTGTTTTACTAGTCCTGAGCATGAGCTCCACAATTCCCTGGGTTCTGGCTGTTTCCTTGGCACTGGAGATAGGAAGCTTGGACAGGAGCATTTTCCCAGCTCGCTTGCAGTGGGAGGCACTGGCCAGTCTTTAGTTGGGGCTTCCTGGGGGTTGGGACCACATGGTGGGGGTCCCGGAAATGGAAATGCCAACTCTGGATGGTCTGATCCAGGATGGGGACAGCCACTGTCTGCCTTTACAGCCTGGCGTTCGAGTGGACGGCTGAGCCCAGTTCTAGTGGCTTATGCCGGACATCCTAACTACTCAGAAGGCTGAGATCCAAGGATCGTGGCTCCAAACCAGTCTGGGTAGGAAAAATACTTAGAAGTGCAGCCGTGCCTCAAGTGGTAGAGTGTTAGCTCTGAGTAATAAAACTCAGAGCCAGAGCCCAGACCAAAGTTCAAGTCCCGGGACCAACACCACAAATCAATCCAAGTTCACAACATCTCCTGGAGCCTCTTGTCAGGGAGCACCGAGGTCAGCCCTCCCCAAAGGCCAGAGAGCTCAGGGCTGTACACAGGACCCGCCTCAACCCAAGATGTGTTGGAGAGGGAGCCGTGGGGGGGGCATTCCCCCCCCTCTCCTGGTGCTCTGGGGGTGAAGGCCCCCCTTGTCTCCCTCCCTGCTACCCTTGGCGACATGGTGGAGTGCCCGATGTTTACACACTTCCTGGTCCATCTATCAGCTGAATTCATAAACACGCAAAGGCCTGGGAGCCTTGTAGCCTGAGGGGACCTGGGTGAGGGCTGCACCCCAAGATCAACCCATCTCTTCCAGACTGTGAAGAGACGAGAGTTACTCATTAAGCTGGGCACAGCCTGGCATGGTGCTGACGAGGCTGGTCTGGGAGCAGGGTGAAGAACCCACCTTGTAATGAATTACTGCTCACGCCCTGCTAGTGGGGCTCAAGTGGTGTCTGGGCATGTGCAGATGACTGGGGAACTGAGCTCTTGGGGGCGGGGGGGGGGGGGGCTCGACGTCTCCTGCTTCCCAGGCTGTGTGATGGGACAGATGATTCTCTGGATGGGCCTTGTCTTGGGGACTGGAAACTTGGCAGACCTTGAGGGGGGCCCCCCTAAGATTGACCTCATACACTGGTGGGGTTCCATGTCAAAAGCACCATAGAAAGTCAATCTCTCAATTTTCCCTAGCCTGAAGCTGACATGTAGGCAGAACTCTGGATCAGACAGGAAGGCAGTGATCTGGGGGGAACCCTGTGGGCTGGAACCCAAACTCTCCTCAGAGCAATGGAGAGGTGAGCGTGAGAGGCATTTAGCCTCCCAGACAGCCCCAAGTGTCTGTAATATTTGTCCATTCGCGGCAGCCTGTGATATTCTGCCCAGGGCCTCTCTGCTAATCATTGACTCAAGCGTCGTCTGCAGACCCTGCACCCCTGTTGGGGAGTCAGGAGGGGCCACGGCTGAGCAGGTGTGTGACCCTGAGACTGAGCTCCTCTCCCTCCCCCACTCCCTGACCTTGAGCCTTATTCAAGGTCAACCAAAAGCACTGTGACCATTTGTGGCATTCCCCCCCCCACACATCCTGAGTTCAGACTGCCACCTCAGCACATGTGCCGAGTGAACCCTGTTACTGGGGCTGCTCTGTGTGTGGAAATGGGGTGCTTGGCAGGTTGGGGTCTCTGGGAGAGCTTGTTGGTCAGGTGGTTAGACTTGGAGGCCCAGGGCAGCTTAGGGGAAAGAAGCCTCTCCCCATGCAGAGCGCCCCCCCCCACCCCGACCTCTGCCCTGCCACACTGATTCTCGTGTCCCCACCCCGCAGGGCACTGCCTCCGTCCTCCAGCGCCGGTCCCCCAGCGAGGAGTATGTGGAGGTAGGCCGCCTCGGGCCATCCGATTACTTCGGTAAGTCGGCCTTCTTTGGCTGCTTCTCTTTCAGGCTCTGGGTGGTTAACTATGGGGGTTCCTTAGGCCTTGGGGCGAGCCCCCGGGTCAGATGAGCCAAGGGGAAGACTTTCCATGAGGCCACCTCCAATTGAGATCCAGGACAGGGCCACTGTCCCTTGCAGGACATGCCTGGCTGTCATTTTAGCTACTCAGGAGGCAGAGATCTGAGGATCGTGGGTCAAAGCTGGCCCAGGCATGAAAGTCCATGAGACTTCATTTTCTTTTGGTTGTGGGACTTGAACTCAGGGCTTGGGCGCTGTCCCCTGAGCTCTTCAGCTCAAGGCTAGCACTCTATTACATTGAGCTACAGCACCACTTCTGGTTTTCTAGTGGTTATCTGGAGGTAAGAGTCTCATGGACTTTCTTGCTGGGCTGGCTTTGATGCTCGATCCTCAGATCTCAGCCTCCTGAGTAGCCAGGATTGCAGGTATAAGCCACTGGTGCCTGTCTGTCTGTGAGACTTTTTTTTTTTTGCCAGTCCTGGGCTTGAGCTCAGGGCCTGAGCACTGTCCTTGGACTTTCTCAAGGCTAGAGCTCTACCACTTGAGCCTCAGCACCACTTCCAGCTTTTTGCTATGCATGTGGTACCGAGGAATCGAACCCGGGTCTTCGTGCATGCTAGGCAAGCATTCTACCACTAGGCCAAACTCCCGGCCCAGGAAGACTCTTTAAATGTATATAAATATTGCACAGAATGTACTTGTATTAATTTTGGGTGGGGAGCTTTTTTAAATGTATGTACCAATTCCAGGGCTTGAACCTAGGGCCTCTCATTCTCACTGGGCTTTTTCATTCAAGGCTGGTGCTTTACCATTTGAACCATGCTTCCAGCTAGACTTTTCTGCTGGTTAATTGGATAGGTAAGAGCCTGGGGAATTTTCCTGTAAAGGCTGGCTTTGAATCGTGATTCTGAGATCTTGGCCTGTTGAGTAGGTGGGGTTACAGGGCCTCAGCCGCCAGCATCCCGTTTTCTTGTGTGTGTGGATTTGAAATCTAGATTTCCCTGGTACCCTTCCGTGGTGAATTTTGTCCATCCTGAGCACCCGGCCTCTCCAGCTGGCCCCTGACCCATTTTGGCTTTTCTTGCAGGCGAGATTGCTCTGCTGCTGAATCGGCCACGTGCAGCCACTGTGGTGGCCCGAGGACCCCTGAAGTGTGTAAAGCTGGACAGACCACGCTTCGAGCGTGTACTGGGCCCCTGCTCAGAGATTCTCAAAAGAAATATTCAACGCTACAACAGCTTCATCTCCCTCACTGTCTGAGCTGTACTGGCACCTGAACGCCCTCCCTGCATCCCTGGGCCTAGCAGTTGCTCTGGGAGGCCATTGGGTGGGGCTGGCACCCTGGCATGGACCCTTTCCTTCCTTGGGACTCAGCCATTACCTGCGCATTGCAAAAACAAGCAGCAGATGTACCCCCAAACTGAGAGGGGCCAGCTTCCCCTCCCTCATGTCCTTCTGCCCCATCCCTTCCTCTTTCCCTCCCTCCCTTCTCCCTTCCCTCCCTTTTAGCTGAGCCCTGGAGCTATTCTTGAGGCTGTGTGGGATGGTTGTGGAATGGGAGTGTCCCCAAAAGGACATTCAAGAAGAGAGGGGCTTCCCCTTCCATCCCCCAGGGGTCCCCAAAGAAGCCAGATGGGTTCTAACTCCCAACTTCAAGACTGGTGTCATGTGTGCAGGGTGAAGGATGGGGGAGGCAGCGAGTTAATATGGCGGCTGGTCCTTACCTCTGGTGGAAAGTGGGTCCCCAGCCTGGTTGAGACAGTTGTTGGGGTCCCCCCTGGTCCCCTCAAAGATGGGGTTGGGACCTGCTGAGATCTGGCTTGCACAGAGCTGGGTTCCCTGTTCTTGGAACTTGAGGGCAAGGGACAATGTCAGGTTCCATTTCTCTGCCAGTGGCCTGTAGGAGCCCTTGAAGGGAAAAGAGGGATTTTGAGAAGGTCCTGGATAAAGATGGAGAACCCATAGGCCCTTATGCCGCTCCTCATAGTAAGCTGTGCAAACCCCAGATCCTAGCCCCAGTGAAGCCTGATGGGAAGAGAATCCATCTTTGCGCCCCACATGGCTTGGCACCTATGCACCAGCTAGAACCTCAAGTGTGCCCCCAGTTTTGTGCAGAGAGGAGTGGCCTAGACCTGAGAGGCCTTGTGGGTATTCGGAGCTGCCCAGCGCTGCCTCTGGGTAATAGACACACAATGAAACAACTTAACCCATGCACCCTCATCCCCGACACATGCCTGTCCAGAAAGGTGTCTGTCCCTCCATGTCTTGCCTGCACCTGTGGACTCCAGGGCCTGTGGATCTGCTCGCCTTACTCTTATTTATGTGCTGCATGAACCATAAAATGTGCAACGAAGAGCTCTTTGCCATTATCTTTTATTGGGGGTGGGGTGGGGGGAGCGTGTCTTGGTCTGAAATCTGTTGTGAATTGGGTTTTCTTTTTCTTTTGGGCTGGTATTAGAACCCAAATTCAGAGCCTCATGCTCTTTTTACTCATGCATCACACTCCATGACTTGAGTTATGTCTCCAGTCCAGAGTTTTGACGGTTAACAGGAGATTGGAATCTTCAGGAATTGTCTTCATGATCTGGCTTCCAACCCAGATTGTCAGATCTCAACCTCCTGAATAGCTGACAAGTGTGAGCCATGGGTGCCACCTATTATCTAGGTTCTGTGTGATGCAGCCATGGTTTCTTCCACCTGAGGATGACCCCCTTGCTCCCACTGGAGGGAACACAGATATCCAAAACCTTATTTCAATTTCTTTGTGTGTGCCAGGACTGGGACTTGAACTCAGGGCCTAGGGGCTCTGACCCTTCACTTTTTCATTCAAGGCTGGTCCGCTACCAATTGAGCACAGCTTCACTTGTAGCTAGCTTTTTGCTGGTTAATTTGGAGATAAGAATCTCCTGGACTTTCCTGTCCAGGCTGAACCTTGCTCCTCAGATCTCAGCCTTCTGTGTGGGTAAGATTATAGGCTTGAGCTACTGGCACCTGGCTTCATCTTTGATTGCCTTTTTCAAGTTTTTATAGTCTTCACTGCAGGATCCTGTGGGCTTCTCGGGGCACAAGGGCTTTCCCTGGGGCTGTGTCATGGGCCGTGGTTGGAGTGTGCTCAGTCTGCCTCCCAGGTCAACCATGAATGTAAGGACCCTAGCAAAATGAGGTCATCCTTGGCAAGTGCCTGGGCTGGACCCCACCCACAAGCCCGGCTGGCACGATGGCTTTGGCTGCCTCTCTAGACGGTGGACAGTCCTTGCCTCCCCCTCCTCCTGGCTCTGCTGAATCAGCCTTGTGAGTCACTTTGAGGTCAGGCAATTCCCTGCTTTGCTGGGGAGACAGGAAGCCCCCCAATTGCGTAGGCCCAGATCCCCCACTCCGGAGAGGATGATTTCATGTCTGGTACCCAGAGGGTACCATGAGGAGTCCTAGGGCCATCGAGGTACCTAGACATCGGATCCAGACAGTGGTCCTACATTCTAAGGCTGATGGTTCTCAGTGCTCCTGATTCTTGTAATCAGAGACAGCCCTCACCCCAGTGTCTGACTCTTCGAGCAGCTCTAGCCCCAGCTTGATCTACAGGTTTTCTTCAAGAATCTGACCTGTAGCCGGGTGCCAGTGGTTCATGCTTGTAATCCTAGCAACTCAGGAGGCTGAGATCTGAGGATTGAGGTTCAAAGTCAGCCTGGACAGGAAAGTCCAGGAGATTCTTATCTCCAGTTAATCATCAGAAAACCAGAGATGGAACTGTGGCTCAGAGTAGTAGAGTGCTAGCCTTGAGTGAAAGAGCTCAAGGACAGCACCCAGGCCCTGAGTTCAAGCCCCATAACTGAGCCCTGAGCCCCGCCTCCCTCCACAACAGAGCATGGGTTCTTGCTCTGTAGACTTCCCCTTAGACCCACAGCCTCCCTGTCAGCCCCCACAAACCAACCTCCTTTCTACTCCTGCAGTTGGACAAATTAGGTTGGTGCCTTTCAGGAAATCTTCTTTTTAGATCCTAGGCTGGGACTCAAGGTCAGTACCTGCCACTTTTGCTCATTGGCTTTTGTTCAACCAACGGAACCATGTATCCAACCCCTCAGGAATTCTCTTTTTTTTTTCTTCTTCTTCTTTTTAAATGCCAGTCCTGGGGCTTGAACTCAGGGCCTGGGAGCACTGTCCTGGAGCACTTTTGCTCAAGGCTAATGTTCAGCCACTTGAGCCATAGCACCACTTCCAATGTTTCTGTGTATGTGGTTCTGAGTAATCAAACTGCCACCATGCCTTGTTTCTGATCTTAGTTCTTTTTAGCTGTGTGGCATCAGACAAGTTCACTAACTTTTCTGAGCCCCACCAGCCTTATCTATGAAGCACAATTGAGATTGTACAAAGTAGAAGTCAAAGTGAAATATATATCCTACTTACAGCTAAGCCCTCCTGCTTTACCCAAATATGTGAATTAAGCCAAGTGCCTATGGCTCATTCCTGTAATGGTAGCTACTCAGAACGCTAAAATCTGAGGACCGCAGTAGAAAGCCAACCTGGGCAGGAAAGTTCTTGAGACTTCTATTGCCAATTACCCACCAAGAAGCTGGAAGTAGAGCTGAGGCACAAAAATGAATGACAGCCTTGAGAAAAAAAAAAATCCCATGAACAGTACTCAGGCCCTGAGTTCAAGTTCCAGTCCTAGCACAAAACAAAACGAAAACATGTAAAGATGGGCCCAGGCTGCCACCATCCTTGGGCTCAAAGTGTTGTCTTCTTCCAGGCTTGTGGCCTTCACTGCACAGCCTGGATACTGCTCTGTGGCCCCAATCAAGGCCACTGTCTGGCACATCCAGCCTGGGAGGAGCCATGCAGCTCCCCACCTCTGCCTGGAGCCCTGGCCTGGTTTGTGATTGCATGATGTCATTGCACCACCTCATGGCACAAACACCCAGATCACATGACCATATGGCCTTTGCAATGAAGACTTCCCGCTGTGCTGTAAGGCGCGAGGGTCAGGGGACCCCTGAAGTCTGCCTCACTGGGCTCTCTGAACGGCCTACTCTAGGCCCTTGGGGCACAGGCTGACCACAGAGTGGCAACTGCGGTGGTCACACATTTCAGTGGCTCTGGTAACCAGGGGTGGACTGTGAGCCTTTTGTGATGGAATTTCAATGAGCTATGGAGAATCACTCGTAGGGCTGACCTGGGATCTAGAAAGGGCAGATACGAGGGCCTGCCATGGAGAGAGGGCTCACCTAGGGCCGCCAGGCTTTTGAGGGACCTGAGATCTACCAAGGTCTCTTCCTTCATTCAGCAATAATGCCACCAGGAACCCCAGCCCTCGGCTTGAACTCAGGACCTTGTGCTCTTGCTTAGCTTTTTCCACTCAAGGCTGGTGCTCTACCACTTGAGCCACAGCTCCACTTGCAGCTTTTTGGCGGAGGAGGCTATGATGTATCCCAAGGAATTGATATCGGTCTCTCTCCCTTTCTGCCCACCTGCCTACCTGTTTGCCTGGCTGGCTGGCTGGCTGTGGTACTCTTTTGAGCTCTAACATTCACACATAGCAATAGCTGGAGGACATGCCAGCCCCTATTGAATACCAATTTTTCCCTGTGGCTTTTTGGGGTGCATTTTTATACCCAGAGATGCTGAGCTGGGAGCTGGAAGGGAAATCAGCTAACTGGGCCTCCCAGTCTAGCCTGAGCCTGCCCTGCCCCGCCCTGCCAGCTCTGCCTGCCTGTGGGCTATAAAACTGTTTATGGGCCTGGCACTGCCCTCTGGGCCTTGGCCAGGGCTCTCCCCGTCCCAGATGGCCACACCTCCGTGGGAGCCTCTGGGAAGTAGAGGCCCAGGAAGACACCCCATTGGGTACCACCAGGGAGGGGGAGATGATGCACTGATCACGTGGGCTGGACAGTGGCTTGGATCCCCACCCCCACCCCGCTCTCTGCATGAGCTGGGCATGGGAAGGGGCTGTCCCTCTGCAGCCCCTTAACCTCCTGGTTGTATTTCCTGAGGCGTGGCAGTGGCATGACACTTCCTCTTGTCATCTAGGGTCTGAACAGCGGAGGAAGAGAGCCCTGCTGTGGGGACCCCCATTTTGGGGATACAGGGGGGCTCAAGGAAACAGCCTAGATGTCACCTGCGCCCCACCCCCAGCTCATAAATCAAGAAGGGGGCTGGGACTGCACTTGGAGGGTCAGAAGGCTAGGTAAATGCGTGACCAGGATGGTGGGCACTCAGTGTCCTTTGGAGGGGGGTCCTGAACCACTGTCATCCCCACCCTCTGGGACCCCTGCTGGCACGGTCAGGGACAATGGAGTCTGGCTTCTCTGGGGCCATCCTGAGCAATTTTCTGGCTGGCTACTTCTGGGAAACCATCTGAGCTGTTGGAAGGAAGAGGGTGATGGGGCTGCTGAACCCCCACAACTCTGGTAGATTGTCTCTTGCCACACCCATTCCTCCAGCCCAGGAATGGGAGGTGGGCAACTGTCAACTGTCCCCCCCCCTCCCGCCTCCCTCGTGTGGCCCAGGTGACAGTGGCAGGAATGTCAGCAGCAAGGATCTGAAGACCTCAGCACTCTCTCCTGCAGGAAGGCCACTGGCACAGCAAGGACACAAATCATACCCTTGAGGATGCCTGGACCTGTTGCCTGTCTGTCCCTGTCCCCTGGTCACGTCCCTCCTGTCCCTGACTGTCTCTAGCAGAGGTCACCCTTTCTGGAATCCAGGCCCATTAAGGAAGGTGCCCCTTCGGTGGGCACAGCCCATCTGGAGTCTCATACCCCCATTCCCGGGCCTGGCCTCCCCACTCAGGAAGTGATGGGCGGGCTGGCAGGGGAAGAAGGGGGAGGGGCGGCCAGGGGAATTGAAAGTGCATTCCAGACTGGTGACATAGCCCTGCGGCCAGAGGGCAGGGAGGGTTCAGCGGGTGGCAAAGTTGCCTGTCCGGAAGGTCCCCAGGGGGAAGGTGGGATGGGTGGGGCCTAGCTAAGAAGGAAGAGAAGAGTCTGCCCTGGGGAGAGCTCCGGGCTGCATTTCTGTAAGATTGGGCTCCAAGCCACCTCTGCCAGGAAGCCCTCTCAGATTTTTTTTTTTTCCTGGCTCTGGACCAGGCTCTGTTTAGGCCTGAGCAGAGCTGGTTGGTACACTTGAGTCTCATGGTTCCACTTCAGAAGATTTCCTGTGCTGTGCACGGATCTCCAGGCAAGATGGGGGGCTTGGTTGGCCACATTGGCTGCTTGGATTTTCTAAAGCCCTTCCTCCCCTGGCAGGTAGAGGTGTGCATTGGGTTCTTGGGCTCGGGATGAGAGGTATGGAATCGATTGATGTGCAGGTGGTTTGACCTACGGTGAAGAGGAGGTCCAAGAGAGTAAGACCCCGAAAAAGAGTGGTGAGGGAGGACCCAACGAGAAGAAAGTGGTTGTTTGGGGAGCTACCGAGCAGTTGCGGAGAAGGAGGCTTTCCCCAACTTTGTGCTCAACATGAATGAGGGGACTACCATGAAGGAATCAGAGAACACAGCTGGACCCTTGATCTGACCTTTCCTGAAACCTGTCCTCTGGGTTCCTAAGTGAGGAGCGTGGTTGGGTATCTCAGTGTGGGTTGAGCTTTCCTTGCATGAAGGTGAAAGCATTCAGTGGAGGTAAGTCCTGGAGCTTGATTACAGGGCCCTGAGCAATTCGGCTCAAGGCCGGTGCTCTATCACTTGAGCCACAGCTCCATGTCTGACTTTTTGCTGGTTAATGGGAGATAAGAGTCTCTAGGACTTTCTTGCCTGAGCTGACTTGGAACTGTGGTCCTCAGCTCTCAGCCTCCATGAGCTACCAGTTGTGAGTTCTGCTCTAGGCTGGTAGAAGAAGGGTAGAGATGCTTGGCATTCAGATCTGGGTCCTTAAGTGCTACTGTACTGCCCTGTAATTGGAGAAATCATTTCTCCAAGGTGAGCTAGCAGACCAGAGTCTTTGGACTAGGTCTGGGCAATGGTGCATTATGTCCCTAATTCCTGGCAGTAGAGCTTGGGTGCACTGTAGTCCAAATGGAGCTGGTAAGGTGTGGCTTTGGGTTTGGCTGTGGTGGGGAAGGATTCTGATGAAGCCAGAGGTGGATTCTGTAGTCTTCGCTGGAATGCCTTGATCAAGCCATCCCTGAACTCCACATTATGTGGATCCAGTACGCTCTTCTGCTGTCTTTGGCTGTTTTGAATTGGGCTCCAGTGTCCCAATGCCCATAGACCCCACGAACCCTGTGCCCACCTAGTCTATAGACACCAGGATTCTGGAACCCACCTAGTGGGCTGTGGCTTTTTCCTCTTACAGCTGAAAAGAGGAGGAATGACAAGATGTGGGGTGCTAGGTTTCTTTTTGTCCTTTATTCTACGCTGCTCTCTCATTTCTGCTCTCCTGTGTCCTCTTCCCATCCCATGAAAGGGTCTCAAGACACCCCACTTCCACCTTTCCATTTGAAGCCTAGGCCCTCTGGCCTTAGGGAAGTCCCCCCTGTCCACATACGCCGTGTGTGGATGCCAGCTCGGCTCCAGGCACAGCCACAGATAGCTGGCCCCTTTCCCTGTCCTTTGGTGTCACACCGGTCTGGATGCAGCAGGGCAGTGGCAGACGACTGGAGTGGAAGAATCACCACTTCCTAGATGGGGACACTGAGGCACTGAGGCCCAGCATGCATTGCTCAAGGCCTCAGGGTCAGCAAGGGCTGGCTCTCTGGGAAGCCACAGCGTGGAGCTGTCCTTGGTGAGCAGAAAGTCTGTATGAAAGGCACCCTGTGCCTACACCTTCACTTTGAATGGCAGAAACGTGAGGAAAACAGGCCCCAAACGCGCCCTGAAGCAAGGCTGTCTCACTCGTTGCTATTAAATGAATGACGTGAAGTTGGAGTTGCTGGGATCTGAATTCAGAGTCTTTCTTCTGCTTGCTAGGTAGGCACGATCCATTTTTCTTTTTTTTTTTTTTGTCAGTCCTGGGCTTGAGCTCAGGGCCTGAGCACTGTCCTTGGACTTTCTCAAGGCTAGAGCTCTACCACTTGAGCCTCAGCACCACTTCCGGCTTCTTTTTTTCTATGTATGTGGTACCGAGGAATCGAACCCGGGTCTTCATGCATGCTAGGCATGCACTTTAACCGCTAGGCCAAACTCCCGGCCCTATTTTTTTTTTTTTTTAAATAAGGGCTCGACTGTGTTTTGTTTTGATTTTCTTTTTGGTGTGGAGCCAGCCTGGGACTTCAGTATTCCTACCTACACGTCTGGAGTAGTTAGGATCACAGACATGAACCATCACACTTGGCATGTATGTAGAGAGGGGAGAATACCTAACGTTTTGTTCAGGCTGATCTTGAACAGAGATCCTTTTGCTCTTTACCTCGTAAGTATCTGTGATTATAGGCAAAACTCACTAGGCCTGGCTCCTTGCTGTCTTTGGCTCACTTTCCTAGACTGGTGCCCAGATACAGGATGGCAGGGTCAGGGCCCGTGGGACTGATGGTCCCACTGAGTCATGGTGGTGGGTTCTCACTGCCTGCTGCTTCCCACAGCTTCCTCTCGGCTCTGTGGCCATGGGGGTGATATGTCCCCCACCTGCTGTCCCCCAGCTGTGACTGTCCTTCCATATGAGTTCCTGGACAAGGGTATTTTCAAATATTATGCAATACTGTGCTCCTGAGATCAAGGGAATGTCCAGCTTTGACAAGCGGAACTACTGCCCACAGATGTTTCCAGTTCATCAATGCCTTAGCTTCTGCTCTGTGGAGTCATCTTTAAACTTAAACAATGTAGGCCGGGAGTTTGGCCTAGTGGTTAAAGTGCGTGCCTAGCATGCATGAAGACCCGGGTTCGATTCCTCAGTACCACATACATAGAAAAAAGCCGGAAGTGGTGCTGAGGCTCAAGTGGTAGAGCTCTAGCCTTGAGAAAGTCCAAGGACAGTGCTCAGGCCCTGAGCTCAAGCCCAGGACTGGCAAAAAAACAAAACAAAACAACAAAAAAAAAAAACTTAAACAGTGTGAACTGGGAGCTCCCATTTAATCTCTCATTGGTGGCTTGCTCCGTGTCTCCTACTTTCTTGTCATTTATTAGTCTGGAAAGGGAAAGAAAATTAGGAAGTGGGAAGCATTATTTGATCCGTTTTTTTTTTATTATTTGAAAAAATGTGCAACTTTACAGAAGGCAATAATGGCTATTCATTCACGGGTGTCCCTCCCTCCCTTCCTCCCTCCCTCCCTTCCTCCCTCCCTCCCTCCCTCCCCCCATCCAATTCATCATCTAGTTATCATGCATTGAAATCTACCTGCCATCATCTATCAATTTTTTTTTTTTGCCAGTCCTGGGGCTTGAATTCAGGACCTGGACACTGTCCTTGAGCTTTTCTAAGGCTAGCACTCTACCACTTGAGCCACAGTACCACTTCTAGCTTTTTCAGTGTATTGTGGTACTGAGGGCTTTGTGCATGCTAGGTGAGCACTCTACCACTAGCCCATACTCCTGGCTTCATTTTTCAATTTTTGTTTTGTGGGCATGTATTGCAACTAGAACTTGAACTCAGGGCCTCATGCTCTTGCTTGGCGTTTTCCCCCCTCAGGGCTAGCACTCTGCCATTTGAGTCACAAGCTCCATTTCTGGCTTTTTGCTGCTTAGAAATAAAAGTCTTCCAGTTTCCTGTCTAGGCTGGCTTTGAATTGTGCTTCTCAGACTTCTGAGTAGTAAGGACTACTTCACTATAATCCATTTATCTCTAAAACTATCAACTGAAACATCTGTGGGTTTCATCCATCTCTGTATTTGCCTTCTGCATGATCTATGTCCATATTTATGTAATGTTACCTGTTTATGTGAATGTATGCATTATGTGTCTATTACTCATCTATCTACCTATCTCCCTGTGTGTCTGTCTGTCTAGGAATCCATCATTGGTATGTCATCCATCTGTCCCTCTCTTACAATGCAGGCTCTGAATATCATGCCCACCTTTCCAGGTCCCCAAGACCATTTTTCTTTTTTTTTTTTTTGCCAGTCCTGGGCTTGAGCTCAGGGCCTGAGCACTGTCCTTGGACTTTCTCAAGGCTAGAGCTCTACCACTTGAGCCTCAGCACCACTTCCGGCTTTTTTCTACGTATGTGGTACCCAGGAATCGAACCCGCGTCTTCGTGCATGCTAGGCAAGCACTTTAACCACTAAGCCAAACTCCTGGCCCGCAATGAAACTTTCTGGCATCCCTCCAGTCCTGCAAGCCGCTGTCATCTGCTCGTGTGGATAAGGGTCTCATGCCTGAATCACACCAGAATCATACCTGTGGCCTGACGTGACTCTGAGTTGCTCTCATTACTTTAAGGGTCAGACCCTGCTGGGTACCTAAAGCTCAGGCCTGTCTTTCTAGCTACTCCGAAGGCTGACATCTGAGGACAGCAGTTCAAAGCTAGCACCTGCAGGAAAATTCATGAGACTCTTAGCTCTAATTAACTAGCAATAAGCTGGAAGTGGAGCTGTGGTTCAAGGGGTAGATGATAGCTTTCAGTGAAAAAGCGAAAAGACAGTGCCCAGGCGCTGATTTTAAGCCCTAGTCCTGGTACCAATAAATAAATAAAATAAAAATGGGCCAGGCCCTGAGGTGGCTTGGAGATTCTTCCCATTGCAAATCTCATCCTGACATATTTCCCTGCCATAGGCACATGCTTATGACCAGGAGTGTGGCCTAGTTGTACGCTGCTTGCTTAGCAATGCATGAAGCCCTGGGTTCCATTGCTCAGTATCACATACACAGAAAAGGCCAGAAGTGGTGCTGTGGCTCAGGTGGTAGAGTGCTAGCCTTGAGCAAGAGAAATAAGGGACAGTGACCAGGCCCTGAATTCAAGTCCCAAGATTGGGGAGGGGTTGAGGAGGTGCTAAGAGCATGGAACTCTGTGGTACCCCAGGGGTTCAGGGCACTTTTTAGTTCTTTCGTTCTTCCTATGTCTCTAGTGGTCTCCTACGGCAGCTATGCCTGCTCTTTTGTGGTCTGTTCCCCCATACTAAGCACTGAGACACCAGTGAAACTTCTGTCCCCTCCTCTGAAGTCTAGGTAGGCTGGAGTCAGCTTAGAGGAGGGGAGAGGCTGGGGCTTCTGTTTTGCACTCTGGGGGTACACAGGAAGCCGTCAGCTATGCAGATTTTGCTAGCAGAGGAGACAGTGTGCAAGAAAGCCCACACAGGCCATGGGCAGAGCTGTTGTCTGCTAGAGGATCGTGATACCCAGCTCTTCCAGGCTGGGACCGTGAGTCCCACCCCGCTCCCTGAGCCCTTCCTCATACGTGGTGTGCAGGAATCAGAGCTGTCCAATGGCTTCAAAGTAGAATAAAATACAAAGCAGCTGGGGCAAGACCTGTAATCTCAACACTTAGGAAGCTGGGTAGGGGGTTGAGAGTTTGAGGCTGGCCTGGGAGTCACGTAGTCAGATCCTGTTTCCACAAAACAAAACACAATTCCCAATTCCTTCCTTCATTTTTAGGCCCCCGTGGTCAGCCTGGCAGCCTACTACCCCTGAGTCTCTGTACCCTTCTCCCTGTGTCCTTAAACACACCAGGCCAGTTCTTGCCCCAGGGCCTTCTCACCTGCTCTTTATCTCCACCTGGAATGCTCAGGTCTAGGGCCTTGCTCTTCTCCAGATTGCCTCAGTCTCCAGTCAGCTCCCACCATCCATTCCCAGCCACATTCAAAATGGACCAAAATGAGCTGTTAGGAAGGCTTGTCACCTGTTTATTGTCTCCTGGAGATATTGCAGGCACCACACAGTTCTTGTATCTGTGTTACTTGTCTGGTGCTTTAAGCACAGTAGGTTAACTCAGGGCCACATGCTCTTGCTTGGAGTTTTTACTCAAGGTTGGTGCTCTACTACTTGGGCTCTACTACAGCTCCATTTCCAGCTTTTTGCTGTTTAATTGGAATTTAGAGTCTCTTGGATTTTTCTGCCTGGCTGGTTTTGAACTGAGATCCTCTAGGTCTCAGTTTCCTGAGTAATGAGGCTTGAGCCCCTGTGCTTGGCCTGGTGCTGTCCTGGAAATCAAGGCTCCACCACCTTGAGCCATAGATTGACTTCTGTTTTTTTTGTTTGTTTGTTTGTTTGTTTTGAGATAAGAACCTTTGGAGATAAGAACCTTATGGGGGCTTTTCTGCCCTGGCTGGCTTCAAACCATGATCCTCGGATCTCAGCTTTCTGAACAGGTAGGTGTATAGGCAGGAGCCTCTGGTGCCCAGCTTATTTTATTTTTTGAGATAGTGTCTTCACGATGTAGCCCAGGTTGTTATCAAACTCACCATCCTTTTATTTCTGCCTCCCTAAATACTCATTTTATTTTTATTATATTTTTAGTTGATTGTGGGGCTTGAACTCAGGACCTGGGTACTATCCCTGAACTCTTTTGCTCAAGGCTAGCATTCTACTACTTTTGAGCTACAGCTCCACTTCTGATTTTTGAGTGAGTAATTGGAGATAAAAGTGTCAGTTTCACTGACTTTTCTTGCCTGGCTGAATTTGAACCATGACCTTCAGATTTCAGCCTCTTGAGTAGGATTACAGGCATGAGCCACAGTGTTTGGCTTTCAATATTCTTTTTTAAAAATGTGTTAGTAGAGGCCTGGAGTTTAGCCTAGTGGTAGAGTGCTTGCCTAGCATGCACGAGGACCCTGGTTCAATTCCTTGGTACTACATACATAGAAAAAAGCCAGAAGTGGTGCTGAGGCTCAAGTGGTAGAGCCTTGAGAATTTCCAAGGGCTGTGCTCAGGCCCTGAGTTCATGGCCCAGGACTGGCAAAATAAATAAATAAATAAATAAAACAAAAAATAAAAATAAAAATGTGTTAGTAGCTCTGTTAAAGGGGGAAAAAAATCCAAAAAAAAAAAATCCAAAACAAAAGATCAACAAAACATTTACTTATATAACCTCATGCTTCCAAAATGTTACCATTTAAATCTATAAATCAGTATAAAAGCTACTAGTGATTCAGAAGTGGTATTCACTGGACACTAGGTTGAAAATGAAGTGTATAAAGTGTGGGTGGGGATAAGTGGGAAAAACTGGGAATGAGGGAAGTGGTGCTTTGGTCCAAAAAGAAGTGTACTCATTATCTGTAACCCCTCTGACATGACCTTTATAATACTGTATATGTATATGTATATATATATGTATATGTATATATAGCCAGTCCTAGGGCACTATCCTTGGACTTTCTCAAGGCTAGCACTCTACCACTTGAGCCACAACACGACTTCCAGTTTTTTCTGTGTATGTGGTAACAAGGAATCAAACCCAGGGCTTCATGCATGCTAGGCAAGCACTCTACCACTAGGCCACACTCCCTGCCCAGCAATATTTTTTTTTTTTTTTTTTGCCAGTCCTGGGCTTGAGCTCAGGGCCTGAGCACTGTCCTTGGGCTTTCTCAAGGCTAGAGCTCTACCACTTGAGCCTCAGCACCATTTCTGGCTTTTTTCTATGTATGTGGTACCGAGGAATCGAACCCGGGTCTTCATGCATGCTAGGCAAGCACTTTAACCACTAGGCCAAACTCCCGGCCCCCCCAGCAATATTTTTTTTTAAGCTACTAGTGAGAAATTCTGTCTCCCTTCTCTTTCCCTCACCTCCCCCCCACCCCCCGCCCTGCCCCGTCTCTCTCCTGTGGGTGTTCTAGGGACGGGGTACTCAACTGGAAGAGCCCCTGTCTAGCAAGCACAAGGCCCTGAATTCACATCTCAGGACCAGTAGGTTGCGAGTGATTCAGGCTTGTAATCCTGGCTTGTAATCCTCGTTATTCAAGAAGTAGAGATCTGAGGATCAAGGCTTTGGAGCCAGTTGGGGCAGACAAACCCGAGAGACTTATCTCCAAGAAATCAACAAAAAGCCAGAAGTAGAGCTGTGGTTCAAGGGATAGAACACTAGCCTTACTGGAAAAAACTGAGGCCTTGAATTCAAGCCCCAGGACCAGCACAAACCAAACCAAAAACTTGACCCAAATCCACTAAAGCCAATGCCTTTTTTTTTTTTTTTTTTTTTGCATTGTATTAACCCAGCTCTTACTAGCCATGTTTAAATGTTCCATGGCTCATGGAACATGGGCTCTGGCCCTGGGCAGAGTCTAGATTTTAATCTGTTACTTCCTGAAGCCACCAAATATTTGGAATATCTTATTCATCAAATACAATTGTGGGCCCATAGTGGATTTCAAACCTCATTTCTGCTTGTGTATTTAAAAGTGAAAATGATATTTACCAGGGGGTTAGAGGTCTATTTTCTACCTGGCCCGACCTCTTATCTCCCTTTCTGGGAAGCCCCAAACTGGAAGGGCCTGATACTTAGCCTAGGGGCCTTGAATAATGACTTAATTAACGCCTGCACTCAGCACTTTTGATCTTCAAGGGGCCACGCCCACATGGCTGAAGCTACTTCTGGTTAATTGCCCCAAACCAAGAAAGCTTTGCCCAGAGATAAAGGGAGGCTGGTGTTTCTCCTTATGACAAATTGTTCTGGGATCAGCTCTGGAACGGAGGCAGGGAGCCCAGCTGTGCTACCTGCCTGGATTGGCAGCCTCTTGCCCTCTTTTTATAGGGATTGATGGAATCCCTATTAGGCTAGAGACCATTGGGGATGAGGTGGGCTACTGGCTCAGTTTCTAGATGGGGAACTGAATTTCACACAGACAAATCACACCAACAAGGTAGATGTATGGTAGAGCGGTTGAGGCCTGTAATTGTAGCTAGCTACCCCGGAGGCTGAGATCTGAGGATCACTGTTAAAGCCTTGCCAAGTCTGTGGGGCTCTTATTTCCAATTAATCACAAAAATGCTGGAAGTGGAGGTGTGGTTTAAGCACCAGTTTGGATTTAAAAAAGAGGGTGGGCAGGAGTGTGGCCTAGTGGTAGAGTGCTTGCCTAGCATGCACAAAGCCTTGGGTTTGATTCCTTGGAACCACATACCTAGAAAAATCCAGAAGTGGTGCTGAGGCTCAAGTGGTCGCCTTGAGCTGTCAAGAACAGTACCCAGGTGCTAAGATCAAGCCCCAGGACTGGCAAAGAAAAAAAAAAAAAAGCTAAGGGACAGTGCTCAAGCACTGAGTTCAAGCCCTACTACTAGGTACAAAACAAAAGATATAAAACCAAACTGACCCAACAGAATAAACAAAGGGGGAGTAAGAGACAGACAACAAGGGGTGTTCACATCAACAGGTACTTTCTTAGGAAAAACGTCACAGAGCCATCATGGAGATCTCACGGGCAGGGAAAAGATCTTGGCATCAGGCAAAAATTATCCTTACCAATAATTATCAATTAAGGCAGCAATAATCGAGCACCTGAGGGCCAGGCAGGGAAGGGAGCTGATTGGTTGTGTAGCTGAGTGGGTGGGGCAGGTCTTCTCTGAAACTGGAGGGTTCTAGGGACTGAATTCCAGTCTTGGCTCTCTGCACTGGAGCTGTACTTCCAGTCCCCCTTTTGCCTTGGTTATTTTCCACACAGGGTCTTGCTTTTTGCCCAGGAGGCCTCTTTGTATTCCCCACTTTCCACCCATGGTGCTTCTCCAGATCCCAACATTCTGAGCAGCTAGGATTACAGGTGTGGCTAACCCCCAAGCAGTATCCTGGCTAACAACTTCTTAATATAGGTTGTGTGGGCGCCCTCCGGTCCCACCTTGCTCAGGGCCCTCACCCCTCCCTGGCTACTCTGGATCTTGGGTGGTGTCAGGAGTAAGCCAGCCAGGGGCAGATCAGCCAGTCACCTCCCTTGGGTCTATTTGGAGCATCTGACACCTTAATTATGGGCCCTGGAGTTCCTTGGGGATGTGTGCCAGGGAGGCTCAAAACCCTGCCGGAAACTCCGGGGGCGACCGGACATCCAGGACCGCCCCCCTGGTGCACCTGGTCGCCAAGGCATTTTCGCCCCTTGTCCCCCCCCCCCCCCCCCCCCCCCGACCTCCGCAATGCTCTGGCTTCTTCCTTCGAGGGATGGGGGACAGACGCGTCGTCCTCCGGCTGGCCTGGCTGGCCCACAGGCTCCCAGGCAGGCCGGATGGTTTGGGGGGCGGCTGCCTGGGTCTCCCAGGCCCGGCGAGGGCGGGGATGCCCCGGGGAGCCCGCAGCGCCGCGCCCACGCGCTCGGGCAGAGGCCGCCCACGCCTCCTCTGTCTCCTAAGTATATTTAGACTCATTATGAAATGTTTGCAGTGAACCGTGTGAACCGCCTAATAGCGGCTGGATGTGAAACTCGATTCCCAGCCAGGAAAAAAAAAAAAGAAAGCAAGCATGTGACACTCTCAGCAGCCTGGGCATCGCCGCCGCCGGACGCTCGGGCAGGGGGCGGGATGCGCGGGGAACAGGTGCCCCGGGGCTCGCGCTGCCCCTCCACCACGCGCTCCTGGGCGCGGCGGGGCAGAGTCTGGTCTCTGAACCTCATCTCCTCCCGTATTCTCCTCCTCTCAAGGGATTGAAATAAGCACTAAGATATTAAGCGGCTGATCCGTGTCCAAACCAGTGGCCGCTGGGCTAAGTCTGTCCTGCTGAGGTCTCAGTTTCCAGTTCTCAGAAAGGTGGAGTCCTGGGGGCGCCTCTCTCTCTCTTTTCCCCCCTCCCCCCAGGACCTGAGAATATGCTCAGGGAGAGGGGAGGTGGTGGTCTTTGTCCCAAGCCAGGGCTCCTGGGAACCCCAGGCTGCTGGCACTCCGTGGCAGAAGTTACCACTGCTGCTCGGCTGTTGTTGTGGTCGCTATGACGACAGATCGTGGTTTTATTTTTAATAGCGGCCGGTGGTGAGGTGAGGGGTAGAGGGAGAATAAGGGAGGGAGGGAGAAGGAGGGAGAGGGAGAGCGAACGAGGGAGCGCCAGGCCTGCGCCCCGCGGCTGCGTTTGGGAGGACGCGGCCAGGCCCCGCCTCGCAGGCACCTCCCCCCCCACCAATCCATCCGGGCACCTCCTCCCGTGTGGTCCCCAGATAACCTCTAACTCTGCCCTGCACTCCTGTAGTCCCGGATCAGGAAGGGGAGCGGAAAGAAGCATCCATGGGGTCCCCAGGAACCAGCGGCCTCTGTGGGTGGGGTGGGTGGAGGGCGCGGATCCCCTCAACAACGCTGGGCCACCACTCACTCCGGGTCCTCGAGCCTCCTCCTCCTTTCTGCCCGCGAGGTGCCCCAGGGCTCAGCGGGACCAGATGCACCCAACTCACGACTGAAGGTGAGGGTTGAACCCGGGTCCGGCTGGATGTGACCTGGCTGTGTGCGCCAGGCCACCTTCCAGAAACCATCCTGTGTTTCTCCCTCCGCCTCTGAACAGACACGGCGGGGCTTCCAGGTGTTTCTTAACATTTCCCAAGTTTTCCCTTTACGGTTTTGGTCCCATTGACCACCCGGAGGGAGGGAGGCAGGGATGTGGGGGTGGGGCGCCGAGGGTAGGAAGCCCCGCCCTAGAAGTTGGGGGTGGGGCGGTCCCCCCAGCATCCCCTCAACCCAGCCTTTGAAATGCAGAACCCGCCCAGCAGGGGATGAAAAGTCCCCTCCAGGTTGCAGTTCGGTTTGCGGATGGGGGTGGGGACAGGACAGGGTTAAACCACTGGGGGTGGTGGCTGGGATGGGTGATATTTTCCTTGGAGGTCTACTCACCATTGAGTGTCCCTTGTCTCCAAGAGCCCAGGCTTTTCTAGCTTTGAGGTCCGCAAGGCCCGAATCCCCAGCGGTGTTCCCGTCGAGGGGGAGGCACTGGCAGGCATCCGTCCGTTAATCAGGGTCCAATCTTCCAGCGTCTTGGCTCACGCACTCGGTGGCTGCGTAGGAGCCGTCCAGCCCGGCCCAGCCCACGGTCGGCGAGCGTCGCTCCCCCGCAGAGCGCCCGGTGCAGCACCTCGGCCAGAGGTGGCGCTCTGTGCGCCCCCGATCCTGACGGAACTCAGGGGTTCACCACTGGCTCATTTCTCTTCCTTCCCTTCCACCTTCTCAATCCCGATCTTAGGGTGCTGCCCTCTTTCAGAAAGGGAGTGGGAGATTGGGGGAGGAAGGGGGGGGCACCTTAGAGGGTCAAGGTCAAGGATAAAACAGGTTGCTGCAATATCTTTCCCAACTTTGTTCCCACCTCGAAATATGGGTGGAGGTTCCTCATTCAGGTGCCCCAGGCATCGGACCCTGGGCAGGGGCACGTGGCAGCCGCCAGGTGAGTGCCCCAGACGCGCCCCTAACCCGCCCCACCTTTCTCCAGAGACTCACTCCCCCTCCTTTTATGGAGAAGGGAAAGCCCTAGCCTGGGATCCAAACTGTGGAAAGGAGCCCGAGCTCCCGGGCGGGGGCCGGTGGCGGCTCTAATGCCCTTTTTGGCGCAGTAGCTCTGGGCGCTGCCCTCGGCTGCCGCTGGGGCCCGACAGAAGCGAGCCAGCGACGGCGCAGCTCGTGCGGCGGCGGCCTCCTCCCCTCCCCGCCCGGTGCCGCAGGATTGCAGCTGGCACCGGAGGGTGGGCAAGCTCGAGGGAGGGGCGCACGGGAAGCCCCTGCATCTGGGAGATTGGAGCCAGGCGCGAGGTTTTGATGGATGTAGCTGCCTGCGTGAGCGCGTGTGTCCTCACTGCAGTGGCAGTGGTCGCCTGGCCCTGCCCGGCTCGCACGATTCCCGCGCGCTTCCGAGGTGCGGGTCCGGGCCCCGGAATCCGAGGGAGGCGGGAGGGGCGGGGGCGGGGGAGGGGCGCGGCGGCGGCGGCGGCGGCGCTATAACCCCCTCCCTCCCGCCGGCCGGCTTCACACGCGCGCCCCGCGGAGCCCGCTCAACTCCTGCGAGCCAGGCCTGCCTGCACCACCTCCTCCTTCTCCTCCTCTCTCCCTGCGGCTGCTGCTGTAGAGGCGGCGGCGGCTCGGCCCTGCGCCCGCGCGGGCGGAGCAACGAGGCCCCGGGGCAGGAGGTGGCTGCCAGGCGGCGCGGCCGCGGGCGCTGCCCGGCCCCGGCCGGCGGAGGGCGGAGCGCGCGGCGCCGTAGCCGAGGGCGCGCCGCGGAGGGGCGCACGCAGGCCGCCGGGCCTCCGGCGTGCTGGGCCGCGCTGGTGCCCGATCGGACATCGGCGGCGAGAGGAGGCCGGAGACGAACGCTGGGCGGCGGCGATAGGCGCGTAGGGTTTCTCGCAGCCCCCGCAGGGAGAACGAACGGCGAGCTGGCAGCCGGGGCTCGGCTGGGTGTCCAGACAGGTGATCGTTGGTGCAGCAGCGGCTCCAGACTCGCTCTGGGGTCCCTCCCGAGGCTGATACCCACAAATATGCGGAATTACCGGCCGGGTCGCTCCTAAAGCCAGCTCCGGGGAGCGAGCGCGGCAGCGGCCAGCACGGGGAACGCACCAAGGAAGCCCAGCCCCCGCCCTCCGCCCCTTCCGTCCCCACCCCCTACCCGGCGGCCCAGGAGGCTCCCGGCGCGGCGGGCGCGCACTCCCTGTTCCTCCTCGCCGTCGTCGCCGGCGCTGCACTCTCAGCTCGCGCCTGGCGCGCTCCGCCGGCTCCCTGCTCTCCGCGCCACCCTCCTCCGGGCCGCGTTCCCTGAGGGATGGTACTGAATTTCGCCGCCACAGGAGCCCGGCTGGAGCGCCCGCCCCGCGGCCTCGCCTCCCTGCCGAGCCGACAGCGCCTCGGGACGCGATGAGGACCTGGGCTTGCCTGCTGCTCCTCGGCTGCGGATACCTCGCCCATGCCCTGGCCGAGGTGGGTGCCACCCCCGCGCCTCGTCGTCCCCTCTGATCACCCCCTAGCCCGCCCCCTCCCCGCGCACGCCCCCCTCGACCACCCGCGGGGCCGGAGCGCTCCTGGCTCTGCGGAGAGCGTTTTGATTTTGTTGAGGGGGGCTGATTTTTTTTTTCCCCCAAAAAAACATTTCCCGACTGGGTTCTATTTTCTGCCATGCCCAAGTGTTGTCTGGTGAGTTTCCAGCGTGTTGCGTCGCTCTGCCTTGGCGAGGTGGACGAGTGGGGAGAAAGTTCGGGGGGCGCGGGTGCGTCTCCGGAGCGGTAGCTTGGGGGCGCAGCGGGCTCTGCAGTAGCGGGGTGCGGGGAAAGGGGGTGTGTTTGTGTGTGAAAGACGGTACCAGCCGTAGGAGGGGAGCACGGCGGCCCGTGAACAGGTAGAGGCGCCTGCAATGGGCTCTTCAGGGTGGACTGCGTCGAGGCACAGTCCCAGGTTCTCCGTCTCCGAGCTTAGCAGGGCGCCGGGCCCGAGCAAGTCCCGCCCGCCCCGGGGCCTGCTTACAGGTGGCTGAGCTAGGCTGCTGGGGCCGGGCCAGGCACCCGCGCCCTCCCACCACTGGGGTAACCCCCCTTCCACGTATCCTACGAGTCCCCGGGAGCTTTAGCTGTGATGAATGAGTTTCCTCAGCCCCTGTCGTGGGAACTTAGTATTTGAGCCACCGCCCCCCCCTCCCTCCCAGCGACCCCGGACTCCCAGTAAAAAGATCAGGAGGGAGAAGGGGGAGGCCGGGTGGTGGGGTTGGTCCGTCGGGCCGGGTAAGCCTCGAGGTGTATATTTAACCCTTGCTTTCCCGGTAGCCTGTCCTAGCCTCTGGCTGGTTTGGGGAGTCCTCGTCGGCGCTAGGGCCGCGACTGGGCCGGAGCCGGGTGGGGCGAGCTCGGGCGCGCGCGCGCTGGTGTTGGCGAGGGGAGACCCTCTGCTCAGCCCCAGGATTCTGGGGCGTGAAATTCGAGCCTTCGGGCTAGATTAAAGTGTTGGTAGTGCTGTGACTTTTCGTCGTCGATCCGTGACGCATTTCGACCCGTTCTTTCTGGATGTCCATTTGACTATTAAACCAGAAACTCCTCCGGCCCCCCCCCCCGGCTGCCACCCCCCCTCCACCTCCTGTAACTGATCCCCTGGGGAGGGTTGGGGTGTTGGTTTAAAAAAAAATTAGTCTCACCATGTGAAGGAGGTGGTGGTGGGGGCTTGTTTTTGCGAAGATCAGGCTGGGATGGGGTAGGAAGACTTGGCAGTCCCACCCACCCAGCCCCACGCCCAGCCTTCTCCAGGCCCCTGAGGGAATCCGCCAGGGGTAGGGCGGGGTTGCGCGGCGCGAGTGGGTCCGTGGGTCTGTCGGGCCGAGATAGTGGCTCTTGGCTGGCGTTGACTGTGTGATCTGCTTGCAGGAAGCGGAGATCCCCCGTGAGCTGATCGAGCGACTGGCTCGCAGTCAGATCCATAGCATCCGGGACCTGCAGCGACTCCTGGAGATAGACTCCGTAGGTAAATCGCGCCCCTGCCCTTGGCGCGGGGAGGGCGCGGGTGGCGGGCGGAGAGCGGAGAGTCCGCGCTGCGAGCGGGCCACCGCACTCGGCCAGGCCAGGCGCCCGCGCGCAGGAGCGCACCGAAAGGTCAGAATCCACTCCTCGGCCATAAACGCCCAGGCGCATGAGTCAGGCGTTTCTCCTCCAGTCGTCACTTTCTCTCCCAGCGGCTGCCGGAGGGTTGCGTGCTCTCCCCAAGATTTAACCAAAACTGCCGTCTGTGTGTGTCACCCAAGGTTCATAGAGGGCGCCGGCGCTCTGGTCAGGTGTGAGGGCCCTAACTCGTGCCCAGGGAAGCCAGGAGCGCCAGGATCCAGAGATGATGGGTGGGTGTGCAGCCCTGAACTCCAAGGGGCCAGACTTACCGGGCTGAGGTCCCCCTAAGGGTATGCGAGGTGCCTGTGGCTGGGTTCCAGTGCCTGCGGGCAGCCGGTGGATTGTTGTATTTATTTCTTTATTTTCTTTCTTCCCTCTTTTCAAGACTCAGTGAAAAGGCCCTCCTTAGACGCATGTGCTCCGGCCTACTTTGGGGGCTCAAGCTCAGGGCCTGGAGCCAAGCCACTTCAGAGAACCGTTTATTTGTAAACGCAGTATTTGTAAGGTTCTGGCTGGCTTAAAGGCTTGGACCAGATCTTAAACTAGTATGCAGATATGGGTGGGGTTGGTGGAGGGTGGTGTTGGAGGGGTGTGTGTGTGTGTGTATGTGTATGTGTGTATGTGTGTTGTGTAGGTCAAGGATTCCTCCCTTTTGTCACCCTTTTCCAAAATTAACACTTGGCTGGGCGCTCTGCGAATTGACTAAACTTTTAAGTGCCTTCAAGAGACACGAGAGAAAACTTAGCTGAGATGAGCTTGTTAGAAAAAGTAAGGAAAGACAGCCAGAGTAGAGCATTTTAAAGCTAATTTACCCCTCCCCTTTCTACTCAGCAAAGTGGGGGTGGGTTGGAGGAATTAAGTAAAATCACATGGCCCAGTCATTTGGAAATTTGTACCTAATTATGGTGGTAGGGAGGCCCAAACTGTTTTCATTCCATGCCAAAACCATTTTCTAACAAGGCTGCTGGTTTCTCCAGTTTCTTGACCCAGGAAATCCTTTGCCTGATCCTTATCAGGAGTCGGGTAGCATTTCACTAGGAGATCAGAGTTGGGCCTGAAGGATTTTGATATGGTCCCTTGATCTGCAAGCCTGGGGGGAGAGGAGCTGGCCTGAGGGTAGCAGGGCAAACGCTCTTTCCTCAATGATTTGAAGGTCCCCAAAAGGCTTTGAAGACTGTGTACCTCTCAGAGATGTCCCCTGGCTCAGCTTTCCTGTCTCCAGACTCCTCAGGCTTTAAATGCCTTGGGGAAATGGGCCATTCACTTTCTGTTCTGACCATTATTCAGGTTGCTGCAGCCCCGCCTCCTCTCCCACCCCCACCCATTAATTCCTTTTACTTTGTTTTTCTGTAATGTCTTGCTCTTGGTATTCTAGCCTAGGGGCTTCTGGGCTGGGGCCTCTCTGGTAGTGAAGTCCAGACAGAAAAAGTCACCTGCTCCTGGTCAGGCTGGTCCTGTTTTCCCTCCAACCACCTGCCCTTTCCCTCTAACCACCTGCCTGGCAATTTAAAGTATGAATGGGAAACTGAGAGAGACAAATTAGGGGGTCTCTGGTGTCCTCTTGGCTCCCCAATCTTGCCTGGGGACCTATTTATGGGGACACACACCTCAATGTAGGTTTCTTTCCTTCTGGCACCCATCTCTGATCATCTCTGGTCTTAGGGCTGGAGTAGCTGTTGCTGGCTCCTGAGATTTTATTGATAAGTCCCCCCACCCCCAACACAATAGTGACAGTAATGTGTCCTCCTGGCTCTACTTTTCCCTTTAGGTCTGGTCAGAGCTGCGTGGCCTGTTAGTCACTGTGTCCCTTGTGGGAGTCTTTGACTATTAGGGGACTGATTAGGAAGAGGGATGGGGCCAGTCCTGGGAGAAAACTAGTTTGATTTACGCCACTTGGATTTTCCCAAAGGTGTCTGCCCTTAGCTGGACTCTCAGTATTCCAGTGTTGAGCCTCAGATGAAGACTTCCAGAGGAGCAGGACTTGGTCTTTGGGGTATCCCAGTCCTCTTTCATTCTCAGTGGGTGGAGCTTTGTGATTGGCTTATGGCTTATCTAATGAGCCTGTAGCATTACAGATGGATGAGCGTGAAGGAAGGGACTTGCTCCCAGCTTTGTTGCTGCTTTGGGTGTCCCAGTTGTCTTGTAGGTGTGGTGGAGAGCCATGAGTTTTATTCTCCAGAGGGCTGGACAGGCCCCTGCAGGTCATGAGTAACTCATCTAGAAACATCCATTAATGCCCAGCCAGGACAGGGTTGGAGGAGGCCCTCTGTCATCAGAGTTGACATGTGGGCATCTGTGCAAAAGAGACCTCTTGATGAACTGTCCCAAGTTGTTTCATATCACAACTTCTCCCTGCTAGAGTGTGGGGAAGTTGGCTTGTGATGGGGGACAGAGTGGCCTTATTTGACCAGACCTTGTGCTGTCACTCTTATCATAAGTGGCACTGGTGGACTGTCAGGGCAGTGGTCCTTTCTACGCTAAGCTCAGCCTAAAGTCCTGGGGTTGGACTTTGAATGCTGAATGCTGGCCTTGATGGATCTTTTAGCTGACAGTCTTTCTTTCCCTTTCTTGTGCTGGTACTGGGGCTTGAACTCAGGGTGAAGGGTGGACTTTTCCCCTAGTGCTGGTTTTCTACCTCCTGAGCCATATCTCTGCTTCCAGCTTTGTGCTGGTTACTTGGAGTCTTGAGGACTTTCTTGCCTGATCTAGCTTTCAACCAGGATTCTTAGATCTCAGCTTCCTAAATAGCTAGGATAACAGGCTTGAGCCACCAGTACTTGGCTGTTGCTACTTTTTTTATTTTGGTGGTGATGACGAGGTTAAAACTGTGAGCTATCATTTGA
Source organism: Megascapheus bottae (assembly GCF_031878675.1). Classification (NCBI taxonomy): domain Eukaryota; kingdom Metazoa; phylum Chordata; class Mammalia; order Rodentia; family Geomyidae; genus Megascapheus; species Megascapheus bottae. Next base: position 534,261 of record NC_143542.1, on the reverse strand, counting down.
ACCATGTCTCCAGTCTGGGTTTTTTATTTTTGCTGATTAATTGGAGATGGAGTCTACTAACTTTTTTGCTTGCCTGGCTTTGAACTGTGACCCTCTAGATCTCAACTATCTAAGTAGCTAGGTCACTGGCTCTTTTTTTTTTTTTTTTTTCCTGGGCCTCCAGTTTCCTTGGCTGATAGGACCTGCTGTAATTGTGTGAGACTCTGGCAACCCAGAGAAGTCATCAAAACCCTCTCTCCCTCCCCCAATCATGCTTCCGCTACTAATCTTTACTTGTTTGGTGATGGAGACCCCTAGGACATGACTCATTGTGTCACTTTTTTTGTGTGAAAAGGAGGGAGGGAAGCTTCTTGTAACAGTTGGTTGATGGGAAATTCTTACTACGTGAATAGTTCTGTTCTGATCTTATTTTGGGTCTCCCAAAAAAAAGAAAAAAGCATTGGAACATTGAGTCATTTAAAAAGTTGGGCTCTGCTCAGACATGGTTCACACCTCGCGCAGAGTTTTCATTTTAAATGTGTGGGTTCTCGTATCTGGGGGTGGGGGTGGGGCAGGGAAGCCAAAGTTTCTCCTGCTGGTTTGGTGACAGTGGGTGAGCTGGATAGAAAGAGGTCTCCATCTGGGCCAGGGACTCGGGCTTCTTGATGCCCTGAGCAGAGGAGGACGCTGCAGGCTGTGAGGGTCTCCTTGCTGGGCCTAGAGTCTCGAGGTGCCCAGGGCTCAGGTGGAAAGAGACTCCCCAGTTGGGTCTGCAGAGTCAAGCCTGGAGGCCAAATGGGCCTCACTGATCCAGATGTGAGTTCTATCAGGGAGAAGTCTTTTATTCACATAGTTGGTGCAAGAACGTGTCCCTCCCGACCCCAGGAAGCACTGAGACCTGGGACTGGCTGGGGCTATGTACTGAACTGGGGGTGTACTGGGCAGGGGGTGCTGTGGCTTTTGTGGGGTGGCCTTAAGCTCTATGATCTCTAGGTTGTACCCCCATCCAGTGTCATGACCCTCATTGTGACTGCTGTTTTACTGGAACTCTGGCCTCAGGTCTGCAGTCGTGACTGTGCACCCTCAGTCCTGACTTTTTCTCATGGCCTCTGGCCCTTAGAGCAGGCTTATTTCAGGAACCAGAGGGGACTGGCACCCCGCCCAGTCTGGAGCCTTGCTTCCGATGCCCCCTTGGGGCTAGGACACTTCATCAGGGCCTGGCCTATCCACGGAGAGGATACAAACCCAAGGGGACTGAGAGGGTACCTGTGGTCCAGCCTGACGATTGGAGCTGCCCACTCTGTGGGGGTCAGTTGGGCAACCTACAGTCTGTTGCTTCTGGAATGGCCCAGCCTTTAGCTGATTCTCCCCATAGGGAGAACTGAATTTTGCATTTGTATGTGGACAGGCCATTTTCGGCCCCATCGAAAGTGTTCAGGGCACTATTGGGGGGTGGGGGAGAAGACCCGGCTGTGTTGGACCCTGTGGGGTAGAGGCTGTTGGGGGCCCTGCTGTGATAGAATATGAAGAATCATGAATTTGGGGGAGCTTTTGGTAGAAGTGGGAGTATGAGGAGCCTTGTTGTGTGGGCGGTAGAGAAAAGGGGGGCTTAATGAGTTTGGGGGAGGAGTGGGAGCCCTGCTGTAAGGGGTGGGAGGTGAGGTCTGAGCTGTTGCCCTTTGCCCCCAAGTGGCTCTGAAAGGGATCTGTAAGATAGGCCCCAGCTGGGGCCCCAGGATACCATCCACAGGTGTGGACACCCATTAACCTTGCAGATCGGGGCGTGGGCACTGGTTTACCAACTTCTCTCCACCCACAGGGGTTGAGGATGCTTTGGCAAACAGCCTGAAAGCCCATAGGTCCCGTGCCAAGCATGCACCCGAAAAGCGGCCTGTGCCTATCCGGCGGAAAAGAAGTATTGGTGAGTAGCACAGAGGGGCCTGGTGGAGGGAAAGTGTGGCCTCAGGTGCAGTCAGTCACCCAAGCTCTCCTCCACCTAACAAAGGCGGGACCTAGCCTCTAGCTCTGGCCTCCTCCCCTCTCCTTCCCCTTCCCCTCCCCTCCCCCCTCTCCTTCCCCCCCCTCCTCTTCCTCCTCTGCGGTGTGTCTCCTGCCTGCCCCTCTGCCATGGAAAGAAGCATCATAAATTCCTTAGGTGCCGGGTCCTGTCAGGGCCTGTCTGCCAAGAGGCCTTGCTGGAAAACATGGCTGAGTTTAACTTCTAATTCCTAATGCGAGCGCCAGAATGGCCCCCAGGCCCAGCAGGAAATCGAGGTACACTTGGGTATCCAGCAGCCAGCTGCTCGTGGAATTCTTTCCTGTGACTTGACTCTGTGTTTGACTCCATACAGACCTCCCTTTGGGATTACTTGGTTTTCCCCCAAAAGGCTTGTGCTTTCTGTGGGGTGGGGCTGAGGCTCTGGTCCACCACAGTCCATCTGAGAGTAATGCCTGCTTAACTGTCCAGCTGTATGGCTGCTGTTTATTGCTGTGTGACCTTAGCCCAGTCTATCTTTCTCTCCGATTCAGTTTAGTTACTAACTTTGGGTGTGGTATGGGGCGAGGGGAGTAAGATTATTAATTGATAGTAGTTGGGGTTGTTTTAGGCAAAGTCAAAACACCTTCCAGGCTGGGTGTTGCCTGTAATCCTAGCTATTCTGGAGGCTGAGATCTGAAGATTAAGGTTCTAAGCCAGCCCGGGCAGGAATGTCCTTGAGACTCTTAACCTCCAATTAACCACCAAAAAGCTGGTCTTAGAGTTGTGGCACAAGTGGTCAAGTGCCAGCTTTGAAAACGTTCAGGTTCGGGACAGCACCCAGGCCCTGGGTTCAAGGCCACCCTCCCCCAAATACTGGAACAGCAACAACAACAACACTACAAGCCCTCTAGTAGTATTCCAGAATCCTTTGTCTAGACTTGAGTGGGGGGTGGGCTGCCCATGAGCCAAAACAGGATTAGGCTCAAGGCTTCTTGGCTCTGTGTTCTGGCTATGTTTCCCCAGTCCCTGCCACCTGGAGGGCCCTGTGCTATGGCTGAGGGTAAAGGGATGGGGTGGCCTTTCCTGAGTTTGTAGAGCAGGGTTTGAGGGGCTCTTCTGTTTGCAGGACTGAAAGGTCCTTTGTTTGGGGGATTTGGTGAGGCCCAGGGAAGATGATGATTACCTGTGTCTCAGATACTGGGGAGATGTGGACAGGCAGTGCCTGTTGAAGGTTAAGTGGTGCCACCCTGCCTTCCTGATCCAATTGGAGTCAGTTTCCGTTAAGTTCACACATTCTTCAGTCTGGTATGCCCAGACAGTCTGGACATGGTTTGTTGGACTGGGTTTCATGCACACCCCAGCTCTGGATCTTGGGTCCAGGGCACCTCAGTACTATAATGGCAGTAAGAAGCAAGCAGTTCATGGGTGTCTCCCAGAGCTGGGCCATATCTCAGAGCCTGTGACCAGGCAGCAAGGTTGGTCCTTTGGCTACTCTCAATGGCTAGGGATGGCCAGGTACCCACTACATAGTGACCAGCTGGGCCTGGAGGCTGACAGAGCTACAAAGGGGTTGTTTAGGGAGTCATGTGTGTATTCTAATGTCCCCTGAGCATTTCCATGCCTGCAAGCCATACCTGGGGAGTTGGGCAGGAAGCAGTTGTCCTCTCTGTCCTATAAGACCAAGTCCCTCACCCCAGGTTGCATGGGGAATCAAGCTGAGCCTGTACCCTTGCCCTGTGTCTCAACGTACGCCTCAGCCTTGCATGTCCCAACCTTCCCTCCCTCCAGCTTGCTGAGTCCTGTAGGCCTCCCTCCTGTTGCTGTCAGATGGCCACCAGCACAACCTTCTGCCTGGGTCAAGTGGGGCAGCCAGGCACTGGTGGCTCACATCTGTAATTCTAGCTAGTCATATGGCTGAGATCTGAGGACCTCCATGTTTGAGTGGAAAAGGGCAAGAGTGCAAGGTCCTGCATTCAAGCCCTGGCATTGGCACCAAAAAAAACAAAAACACCAAAAAAACCAAAAACACCCCTCCCAAACTCCACAGCGTGTGCTTGTGTCGTCTGGGAGATTCGAGTGGTCTCTCAGTATTTCCTGTGCTTTTTCTGCAGAGGAAGCCATTCCCGCGGTCTGCAAGACCAGGACGGTCATTTATGAGATACCTCGGAGTCAGGTGGACCCCACATCTGCCAACTTCTTGATCTGGCCCCCGTGCGTGGAGGTGAAGCGCTGTACGGGCTGCTGTAACACGAGCAGCGTCAAGTGCCAGCCCTCAAGGGTCCACCACCGGAGTGTCAAGGTGAGCCTGTGCCCTGGCCTTGCTGGCCAGATTGTTGTCTAGTATCTCTGGTGGCTGCTGGATTTGGAATGAAGGCAGACAGAGTAGTCAGCCTGTGCTCATTAAGGGCCAGCGTTCAGCCTACTCCAGGCATGGAGCTGGTGGCGGCGACCTCCAGGACCAGGGATGGTCATGGTTTTGTTTCTCTCTTGGCCTGTTTCCTCCCCCCCTTCCTTCCTTCCTTCCTTCCTTCCTTCCTTCCTTCCTTCCTTCCTTCCTTCCTTCCTTCCTTCCTTCCTTCCCTCTTTCCCTCCCTCCCTCTCTTTTCTTTTCTTTTCTTTTCTTTTCTTTCCTTCCTTCCTTCCTTCCTTCCTTCCTTCCTTCCTTCCTTCCTTCCTTCCTTCCTTCCTTTCTTTCTTTCTTGTTGTGGGGCCTAAATTCTGGGCCTGGGCACTGTCTCTGCAGCTCTATGCTAGTGCTCTGCTACTTTGAACCACAGTGCCACTTCTGGTTTTCTGGTGGTTAATTAGAGATAACACCCTCGTGGACTTCTATGCCCTGGCTGGCTTTGAGGGGTGATCTCAGATCTCAGCTTCCTGAGTAGTAGGAGTGAGCCACCTATGTCTAATTACTTTCCTCCTCTCCCTCCCCCTCCTCTCCCTCTTCCTCCTCCTCTTTTTCCTCCTCCTCCTCCCCTCCCCTTTCCCCCTCCTCCTCTTCCTCTTCCTCTTTGCTCCTCTTCCTACCCCCCCCACCTTCTTTTTTTGTGCTAGTACTAGGGCTTGAACTCAGGGCCTTGGCATTATCCCTTAGCTTTTTCATTCAATGCCACAGCTCCATTTGGTAAATTGGAGATAGGAGATGGACTTGCCCTCCTGGGCTGAACTGTGATCTTCACCTTTCACCTCACCTGAGTAGCTAGGATACAGGCATGAACCACTGGCACCCTGTTTTTTCCATAGCCTGGCAGACAGTTTTGATGCTTTAGATCTCTTAAGAGCTGTATTGGCATATGTGGCCTTTGGCCTGCTCAATGGCTGTTGGGTTTAGTCTGAAGCCTTGTGACCCACGTACTCCTCTTCTTTTCTTTTCTTTTCGCTTCCCCCTCCCTTTTTTTTGGTCAGTCGTGGGACTTGAATTCAATGCCTGCTTGAACTCTTTTTTTTTTTTTGTCAGTCCTGGGCTTGGGCTCAGGGCCTGAGCACTGTCCTTGGACTTTCTCAAGGCTAGAGCTCTACCACTTGAGCCTTAGCACCACTTCTGGCTTTTTTTTCTATGGATGCGGTACCAAGGAATCGAACCTGGGTCTTCGTGCATGCTAGGCAAGCACTCCACCACTAGGCCAAACTCCCAGCCCACTGCTTGAACTCTTTTGCTCAAAGTTAGTGCTCTACGACTTTGACCCACAGCTCCACTTTGGTTTTCTGGTGGTTGGGGATCACCTGCCTACATGCCCCATTTGTCAGCAGATATGAGGATGGTCAGGGTGAGGCTTCTGCTGGGTAGAGGGTTTCCACTCCTGGGGGTTCAGTCCCAACCTGGGCATGGATGTCATATGATTTGGGCATCTCCAGACTTCTGTGAAGTATGGCTAAAGGCTGGAGCTTTCGGGGCTCCATGCTGTCTGGGTTCTACCACCTGGAAACTGGTTTTCCATTTCTGATCTATTACTGTCTAACTTGATTTGTGAGAGTGAGTGGGTCAGAGCCATGGGGCTGAAAACCATGGCTGCCGGTCTGGGTGGCTTAGCTGGGCATCTGGCTTTGAGTTCTCTCTTGAGTGAAGCATCTCTAGAATTAAATTAGAGGATGCCAGTCCACTTGTGACCTTAGTGCCATTCTTTGATTCTGGAAAAGACATTTCATCCCCACTCCCTCTACTCTGGCCCTGCTAGGACCCTGGACGCTGGAGGAAGGTGCTGGGAGCCCTTTTCTTTTTTTTTTTTTTTTTTTTTTTTTTGCCAGTCCTGGGCTTGAGCTCAGGGCCTGAGCACTGTCCTTGGACTTTCTCAAGGCTAGAGCTCTACCACTTGAGCCTCAGCACCACTTCCGGCTTTTTTTCTATGTATGTGGTACCGAGGAATCGAACCCGAGTCTTCATGCATGCTAGGCAAGCACTTTAACCACTAGGCCAAACTCCCGGCCTTGGGAGCCCTTTTCTTAGCAATGGCGAGTCCTCAGCACGCTGTACAGGTACCTCACTTAGTCCCTTGGCTGTGCCTTATCATGACCTCTGTGTAGGACTTGGTCTGCGTGGAGCTCTGGGGATTAGGAGCAAATTCCACATTTCAGTGCCAGGATCTCTAAGGCTAGATACTCCCCTTCAAAGCCCTGGGCTTTCTTGGGCCTGGGGATCTTGCTTGGGGTGGGGGAGCCTGTGGTTGCTGTTTAGGGATGGTACAGTGTGGGAGGGTTGTTAACTTGGGGCTCCAGGCGCAAGTGTCCTGGGATCCGGCCCCTGGCAGAAGCCACACCGCTCATGTCACTGCTTATCAGCTCCACCTCCTCTGCTTTTCCTTGGACTTTGGGGTTCACAGTGCTAAGGGACTGGGGAGTTGTGTAGACCCAGCTGCCATCCTATTTCCTTTGGTATAGGCACTAGGTTCCAGTTTCTATGGCTATCGCTTGGCATTTGCACTGAAGGCTGGTGCTCTACTACTAGAGCTAGAGCTCCCCCCTGCCCCCCTGGCTAATTAGAGATAAAAATCTCACTGACTTTTTTTTTTTTGCCAGGGCTGGCTTCAAACTTCAATCCTCAGGTCTCTCAGCCTCCTGGATAGCTAGGACTATAGGTGTAAACCACTAGGGCCTGGCCTCTTGGGCACATGCAGGCAAGGCAGTGGGTTCCATTTAGGTAGGGATTCTGTATGGGTGTGGAGGAACTTTTGAGTGCTTAAAATGTGGCCTCAGAAAATTTTGGTGGTACTGTCAAGGGGTAATTCAGGGGTCCCTGGCTTCTAGCATCTTGGGACCCCCATTGCTTTGCCCTGCATGCCAATTTAAAGGACTGGAAGCATCCATTCCTCACTAGGCACCTGAGGGAGGCTGGTAGGTGTCCAGGCCTTCAGGTGCCCATTCCTGGAGAGGTCTTTCTTCCTCATGTTTATCTCATCCACCAGCAGGGACCTGGTCAGCCAAGAGTGCCAGTCCTGTAAACCAGAGCCAGCCCACCCCGGCTTCCTCCTAAGGAGAGGGCATCCCTCATCTCTCCCCCCACATACACACAAGAGTGGGGAGGAAGTATCCAGCCCAGGCACTGGGGGCAGTGGTAGAAGTCAGTGAAACAGGAGGTTCTTTGTGAAGGCCCTAGCTGGAGGCTGATTTGGGAATCGGGGTGATGCTCGGCTGGATGGAAGGAGTAGATCTGTCCTTCCACATGCATTTGGGGCTCCACCCCTGGGCCAGCAGACATAAGGAGGGGCCAGGCTGGCAGGGGAAACCCAGAGTAGCCCTACCCACTTTGCTGGGTTTCTGTAGCTTTGCTTTTTTTGGCCAGTCCTGGGGTTTGAACTCAGGACCTAAGCACTGTCCTTGGGCTTTCTCAAGGCTAATGCTCTACCACTTGAGCCACAGCACCACTTCCTGCTTTTTCTACGTATGTGGTACTAAGGAATGGAGTGGGTCTTCCTGCCAAACTCCTGGACTGCTTTTGCTTTTTCAAATCTGGATCCTGTGCCAGTATCTGTGTTTGAACTTGGGGTTTTCTGCTCACTTGACTTTTGTGCTCACGGCTGGCACTCTAACCATTTGAGCCATACCTCCAGCCTAGATGTTTTGCTGATTAATTGGGAGAGTGGAGCCTGCTGTGCAGGCTGGTTTCTAGATCTTAGCCTCTTGAGTAGCTAGGATTATAGGCCAGAGCCAACAGTTCTCTGCTTTCTTTTGCTTCTTTCTTATGGTACAAAGGATTGAAACTAGGGCGTCACACTTGCTAGGAAACCACTATCCCTATCCCTGCTCCCCGTCAGATCTTTCGTTGTTGTTGCTATTTTTTATTTTTGGGAGGGAGGGGTCAGTCGTGGGGCTTGAACTCTGGACTTGGGTACTGTCCCTGAGCTCTTCAGCTCAAGGCTAACATTCTACCACTTGAATTTCAGCACTGGTTTTCCAGTGGTTAATTGGAGATGAGTCTCATGGACTTTTTTTTTGGGTACTGTGATCCTCAGAACTCAGCCTCCTGAGTAGCGAGGATTACAGGAGTGAGCCACCAGCACCCAGCTTTGTTTTTGAGATAAGGCCTTACTGTGTAGTGAAGGCTGGTCTCTGGTTTAGGATCCTTCTGCCTCAGCCTCCCAAGTGCTGTGGTTATAGGCACCCTATCCAGCTCTTCTGTGTCCTGGTGATGCTTGATCCTTGGCCCTTCTTGGGTACTCTCACTGTTCAGGACAGTTTTAGGACCAGAAGTGGTCACCCCAGGTACTGTAGGCCAGGAACCACCCATCATGGGTTCAGTGGTAGCCTGCTTAGTGGCACTGCATAGGCAGTGGCATCTGGTGGACATGCTAAGGTTGATGGCCAGCCCCTGGTGATTCCCATAAGAACAGCTCAAGGACTGGACATTCTGGCTAGGTCAGCCTGGAGTGGCATTGTGGGATAAGAACTTGGTTTATCTCTTCTTGGGGACACATGGGGTGCTGCTGACATCACTGGGCCACTGCTATCAGCCCTGGGGAACACACAGTAGGTGACCAGGCCTAGCTGGCTTTCCTGTGTTAGGCTGGCCAGTAGTGCCTGGCTAATGGGCACTACAAGGTAAAGCTGTAAAGTGGGTGTGGCTAGCTGTTTCTAGCCAATGAGAGCTACCTAGAATCTTGGCTGTGGCCCCTCTGACCCTGCATTGGTCGGGTTTCTTTCAGGGCTTTACCTAGTACTAGCTGGGGTTGGAGTTGCCGCTGTATTTCTTTCAGTCTTTAGGGAAGGGGAGGGTGTCTCACCTTTTTCCCCACTGGGTGGAGAATAAGGAAGCTGAAGCACTGGCCCAGGTCTGTTGAGGTATGCACCCTAGAGCCTGCAGTCACTGTCCTAGTGCTGTTTGGGTTCCTCAGCCACGTGGAGTGGGGCTCCCACTCTTTCATCTGTTGCTGAATTTGAAGCCTGTGTTTGGCTTCTTTCCAGGGGCTTGCACACTGGACACTTGAAATAGTGTCTTGAGGTCTCAGAGCCAGGCTTTGCCTGTTCTTCCGCCCCTCTTCTCATTTCTCTTGCCTCTTCTCTCTCCACTCCTTTCTCTCGGCACTACTGGGGTTTGAACTCAGGGCCTCATACTTGCTGATCTACCAGCCCTATTGCTTTTTGTTTGCTTTTCTTTTTTCTTTTTTCCTTTCCTTTTTTTTTTTTTTTTTGGTCAGTCATGGGGCTTGAACTCTGGGCCTGAGCGTTATCCAGGAGCACCTTTGCTCAAGGCTAACACTCAGATACCTGAGCCACAATACCACTTTCAGTTTTTCTAGTGGTTAATTGGAGATAAGAGTCTCAAGGACTTTACTGCGTGGGCTTTCAAATGTGATCCTCAGATCTCAGCCTCCTGAGTAGCTAGGATTCGGATTACAGGCATGAGCCACTGGCTAGTTTGCGTTTCTAACACTTTTGCCCAGGCTGGCCTCTGACCTTGAGCTTCCTGCCTTGGTTTCTTCAGGTGCTAGGCTCCATTGCTTCTAGGTTACAGGTTTCCAAAGCAGATGGAAGAAAAGAACTCTGGGGACTCTGGGCAGGGTCTGCTCAGTTTCCTCATCTGTGAAATGGGCTGTAGTTGTACTCACAGCTGGCTCTAAGGGTTATAGGGTAGGACTCAGTGTTATCATATGACATTGGTGTTTAGGAGAATTCCTCCCCACCTCCCAGCAGCAATTGGATGCCAGGCTTTTGAGTGAACTCACAGGAGCATGCAGGCAGGGGAGCTTGTGGCAGCAGTGGGAATGAGGAATCTCGTGTATACTCTGCATGAAGCATAGGGAAGAGAGGGGTGAGTTGTGGGGCTGGAAGGGGCATGAGTACCCCCATTGTGAGGTCTGGGGGTAAAAGTAGGAGTGTTAAAGACATTAGCATCTTCCTTTTCAGACTTGGCTATTGGCGGAGGAGGTGCTTGTTTTTGTTCCAGTCCTGAGACTTGAGCTCAGAGCCTGGGCTCTATAGCTGCACGTTTGGCTTATAAGTCGATAATTGGAAAATCAGTCTTGAGGGACCTTCCTCTCCGATTGACTTCAAGCTATACTCCTCAGATCTCAGCCTCCTGAATAGCTCGGATGACAGGCTTGAGCTACCCAGTGCCTAGCTTGAGGCAGATTTTGAGAATTTAAAATTCTTACCATGTGCTTGGGAGAAAAATGTAGGCATTTCCTGTCAGACAGAGATGGCAGAGTCTCCAGAATCCTTGCATTCCTTGAGCAGGTAGGGTTGTAAATCGCTGTTTGTTTTTCTCTGATAAATACGGACCTGTCTGGAGAGAAAAGTGGGTACCCCCAGTGCAGTAGCCCTTCAGGTAACTGTAAAACCTGAGCCCAGGCCCAGGTTTGGAGGTGGGAGGGGGTCCACAGGTCTACTTGCTTGGGTTATAGCAGGATAGGGACAGGGGAGGGGACTTGAGTTTGTAGCCTGGTGGCTTTGTGTTTTGCTTCTAGAGGGCTGGGGTATAGCCTGTGTGCCCTCCCTCCATGCTGCTCTTTTGAAAACATTCTGTGGCTTATCTTTAAGATGGAAACTTCTCCACCTTTTTTGTTTAGAAGGTTGAGGGGAGTGGATCTCTTGGCTGCTAGGGTGCCGGCATTGTGCCAAGCAGATCCTGGAAGGAATAACATGCCTATCAGTGTAGCTGGCTCCTACAAGTGCCCTGTGGTTCTAGGTGCTTCTGCACAGGTGACCTCCTATGTAGAGAGTACCTGTGACCCCTATTTTCCTAGGTAGGGCCAAGGCCCACTGACAGCAGAGGATACAGACTCCTCCCACTTGGGTGGGCCATGGGCCAGTAGGGGAGGGGCTGCTTTCGCACCTCCCTCCCCCCATCCCCAGATGTCTTGGGTGAGAACAAGTTGTGGGCCTCCTAAGCTCCAGCCCCTGGAGAAGGGCAGGTTGTGGGTGCGTGGGGCAGGGGGCGCTACTCCAGAGCTCACCTGGGGAAGGGCAGGTTGTGTGGGGGGCCATACTCCAGAGCCCAGGGGTACGTGTACAACTCTATTCATCCAGGAAGCAGCTCCCAGCTCTAGGCAGGCATCTCCTGACGTATCGAAACCTCCCAGGCTGCCCCCTGACCCTAGGCCCCACGCCCTCGGGACGCTGAGCTCATACCTGGCAGCCTGTGTTCGCACCTGAAGCAGCCTTTTACACACCCGCTGGGCATCCAGCACCCTTTGCACCACAGGTTAACCATTAATACAGCTGGGTGGCACCTGACAGGGCGGGCCAAGCCTGCTCCCCAGTGCCTGGGGCCAGCCTTCCAGAGGTGCTGCCAGCCTCAGGTGCAGGGCTAACCCGCTGTGCATGGGGAATTTCCCCTTCCCTGCCATTCCAGGTTCTTCTGGAAATGGCTTTTCTTATCTTCGTGACTGTCCTAGAGGCCAGGTCTGGACATTTGATCCCCACCCGGGGGTCTCATTCCCCAGGTGCTAGTTCTCCCCACCCTCTCGTGTCCCCTTGTGGGCTTTGTCTTTTCTAGCTTCAGTTTCCCAAGTTCAGTGGGGAAGGAGAGGGATCCCTGGGGGCGACTTCTGGTTCACAGACACAGATGTGTCACTGTGGGCTGTGATGGTTGGTGTCTTTGAGCTCCAGGGTGATCAACTGGTGGTCCGAAAGCCTGGTGGTGGGTGGGGGACAGGCACCTGGGCGGGGGAGGGGAGCTCGCTGTGTCTTGGCTTCCTTTCTTGTCTGTGGAGGTGATCATACTGCTTCTTGTGGCACACTCAGGAGGACTGAGTGATGTGTTGGCTCTGAGGAAGGACAGGGCTCTCCTAACCAGTCTCTCCCCCTCCTCACCCTGAGGCAGGCCAGTGGGCCCCATGAAGCAGGATGAGTGTCAATGTTTGCTTGTCCACAGTGGGGCGTGTATTCGTGTATACACGTGCATGCATGCACAATGCACATGGCCTGTCAGGGGCTGTAGCCTCTAGGAAGGGAGGGGTTGGGGTGTAGATACTCCGGATTGTGGACAGGCAGGGCACAGGGGTTCCTTTGGTAAGGGAACCCAACTTCCTGCCCTGTTTCCTTTTTTCCTTTCCTGTCTGTCTTCCTCCCCATACTTGAACATTCTAGTGGTTTGTTTGTTTGTTTTGATTTGTTTTTGTGGGCCATCGAGCTTGAACTCTGCCTGGGCGCTATTCCTGAGCTCTTCAGCTCAAGGCTACCGCCCAACCTTTGAGCCAAGCCCCACTTCTCCTTTTCTAGAGGTTAATTGGAGATAAGAGTCTCAAGTCCTTTGTGCTGGGCTGGCTTTGAACCTTGATCCTCAGATCTCAGCCTCCTGAGTAGCCAGGTTTACAGGCGTGAGCCACCACGCAGTAAGGGTGGCCTCAAACTATGATTCTCCTGTTCTCTAGCCTCCCAGGTAGCTAGGATTACAGGTGAGAGCCATCACTTCCAGCTTTAGTATTTTATTATTATTGAACAGGATCTCTTTCTGCAGCCTAAGCTGGCCTTCAACTCACGATTCACCTACTTGCCTTAGCCGCCCAAGTGTTGGGACTGTAGGAATACACCGCTATGTCTGGCTCTTTGGGTTTATATATCTTTTTTTTTTTTGGTGACAGTCTTGTTTTTTGTCAGGGCCTGAGCACTCTCCTTGTACTTTCCTCAAGATTAGAGCTGTACCACTCAAGCCTCAGCACCACTTCTGACTTTTTTTTATGTATGTGGCACCGAGGAATGGAACCGACATCTTTGTGCATGCTAGGCAAGAGCTCTACCACTAGGCCAAATTCCCAGCCTCCATGGTTCTTTTTAAATGGAAATCGACCGAGCTTGTTAGTCACCTTTGTCTTCCTTTCTTGGCCTGGAAGGGAAGAGGAGGGTACCAGGTGGCATCAGAGGTCAAGTTTGTTTCTTTTCTCTTTTTCCCCCCTCAACGCTCTAGTCTGGGTCTCCAGAAAACCCTCCTCCCACTTTTCACGACCAGGCTGCTTACTGTGGGCTCTGTCCTCTGCAGGTGGCTAAGGTTGAATACGTCAGGAAGAAGCCAAAATTAAAAGAGGTCCAGGTGAGACTAGAGGAACATTTGGAGTGTGCATGTGCCACCTCCAGCCTGAATCCAGACCATCAGGAAGAGGAGACTGGTGAGTGGTGCCACACCCTGTGGGAGATGGGACTTCAGATTATGGAGCTCTTACTGAATGAAGGGAGGAGGTAAAGCTGAACAGGAGAGTGGGCACCTCATTAACAGGCCAAAATGGTGGCCAGCCACTCAGGGACCTGGGCCAAGCTAAGAGGTTGTGGCCAGTGACTGGGGCTGGGTCTCCTCTCAGGCCTACCCCTCCAGGCGGGCAGACAAGCAGGTAGGGGAGGCAAATGCCAACCTTTACCCTTAGGTGCCAGGTCCTTGTGCTCCTCCACAGCCTGGGGATCGACCCCCAGAGTGTCTGGCAGGGGTGACTGAAACTTTCTCCAGAAAGATAAAAGACTTCAGGTACTTAAGGCTGCACCTGATGGCCTTCCTCGAGGCCGCTCACCTCCCTGCCTTCTCCTTAACAGGAAAGCGTAGGGAATCAGGTAAAAAACGGAAAAGGAAAAGGTTAAAACCCACATAAAGCACCAGATCAAGGTAGGCCCTGCTTGCAGGGCAGGGCAGGGTGGGAAGGGCGGGGCCAACCAATGATGTACTGATCAACCAACCAATCAGCTTCTGCGGATGGGCAACCAGTGTGGGTCTTGATTGGCCCAGAAGGATCTGTGTGCTTCTGGTGGGTGCCTGCTGCTCTCTGGGGCTCCTTGCTGCTTGATTTTCAGTGTGATCAAACACAGGCAGCGTGAAACCATGGGATTCCTGATTCTGAGCTAAAATTGGCTTTGAAGTTCACTAGCTCAGATCACATTGGGTTGGCTGCTCACCCCATTGTGGGATGGACAAACTGAGGCCTGACAGATTGGAGGTGAAGTTTGCTGATAGCTCAGTGGATCTGTAAGAGTTATAAAATTTAGGGTGCTTGGCTTTGTACCTCAGCACTGACAGGGATGGAGAGCCATGTAGGAGATCTAAAACTAGGAGACAGAGGCAGATGAGGCAGTTGGAGTTAACTTGGGGACCTCTTTCTGGAGCTGGCGGCTTTTCCTCTGAGTTGCCTCAAGGCTATGGTGGCTGCTGAAGCTCAACCATCACACTTGGTCTCTAGGCTGGAAGATAAAGGGGCCCCAGAACCTTTGTGGTGGGAGAGCTGACCCCAAAATCCTACCCAGGTTGTTTCAACCTGCCATTCTGGGAAGTGAAGAGTGTTTAGAGAGAGGCCTACTGCTTCTCAAGAAAGAAAAGGGGCCTGACCTTCTAGGTAGCAGCCTGCCTGGCCCAGGAAAGCCTGTCTCTGTTGGGCCTTCCTCTTGGCATGTGGGCTCTGGGGCATCCAAAACAAATAATTGTTCTAGGCTAGAGGAGATTCCTCAGATAGTGTCAGAACCTTGGCTCCCGGGGGTGGGGGGTACTTAAGGGCCCCTTTCGGGAGGAGGATGTCAAGTGTGTCTATTGTGGGTTTGGCTGAGATGGGCCAGCTGGTGACAGAGGGGGACTCCCCCACCCCCACGGTGAGAGACCAGGCATACTTGCTGCCTAACAGCATCCAGGCTGCTGGCTGTGGGTGGTGCCCGTATTGGAATGTCTGTGCTGGGGAGAGGATTGCGTGTGTGTGTGTGTGTGGTGGGGGGAATGAACTATTAAGGGGCTCAGTGTAGGGTTGGGTGTATAGCTAAGTGCAGAGTTTTGCCATGCATGTATGTGCAGGCAAACTTGGAAACAACAAACAAGCAAGCCCAGGGCTGACCATCCTAGTTCAAAACCAGCCTGAGCAGAAAAGCTTGTGATAACTCTTAGGTCCAGTTAACCTTCAAAAAACAAACAAAACCCCCAGAAGTGTGGTTCACATGGCCCAGTCTTGAGCAAAAGAAAAGAAAAGAAAAAAAAGCTGGGCTCTGGTGGCTCATGCCTGGAATCCTAGCCACTCAGGAGGCTGAGATCTGAGGGTCATGGTTCAAAGCCAGTCCAGGCACCAAAGTCCATGAGACTCTTTATCTCCAATTAACCATCAGAAAACCGGAAGTGGCAATATGGCTCAAGTGGTAGAGCTGAAGAGCTCAGGGACAGTGCCCAGGTCCAGAGTTCAAGTCTCACCACCAACAACAACAAAAAAAAGCCAAGTAAAAGCACAAGACCTTGTCTTCTCCAGGATCAACACGGAAAGGAAAAGGAAACAACAAACAACAAAAGAGTAGTTCTACCTGATTTCACAACAGACACACACACACACTCATCCTCCCATCTGGCAGTGACATTCTTTTTCAGAATTGCTTTTGATTCCAAGTGGCTGTCAGAGCTCCAGAAATCACACCCAAGCCCTTAGACTCAGAGAAGGGCAAACAACAACAGCACAAACACCTGCTGTGCCTCAGTTTCCCCATCTGCACAATGGGAGCATTGGGTTCTTCTGTGAGATGCTGTGAGTCTCATGCTAATAATTCTTTCAGGACATGGCCAGTGGGGTTCACATGGCAAACTTGATTTGTTCACTTCGTTTTGAAGTGTGCAGTGTGTATTTGTCTGCATGGGCCCTGAGTCTCTTGTCTTCTCCTTTCTCTCTGCAGATGTGAGGTGAGGATGAACCCCCCCAGCCCTCTTGGGACACGGATGTAGTGGCGTGTTACATTCCTGGACCTACTATGTACGGTGCTTTATGGCCAGTTGTGCGGTCTTTGTTCTTTTCCGTGAAAAAACAAAACAAAACAAAACAAAACAAAAAACTGTGTTCAAGAATTCCCTGGAGAACAAAGAGACAGTGTCCATTTGTTCGATGTCACATCAAAGGAAGTATTGTAGCACTTGGGTGGGACAGTAAGACGCTTCCTTGTCAGAAAAAGAGGAAAAAAAAAAAATCACCAAACCCGACACCAAACCACAAAACACAGCAACACAACGGACTCCAACCAGTTAGCTAACGCCAAGGACAGCGCAGGGGTGCCTGGAGGAATGGAGGTGGTGCCGCCCCCAGACTGGCTTCTCCCCTCTCCCCTCACTCCCTGGCACTGGTCAGCTCGGGACTCCAGGGGTCACTGGCATCGTGGGGACACAAAGAATGGAGTAAGTGGGAGCTGTCTGGAAGCCTCCCCAAAAAACAAAACCAACTACACTTCCTTGCTTGAGTCAGCATGGGGCCTTCCTGAGACCCTTAAGTGGATTGGTTTTTTTTTTTTTAATTTTTTTTTTTTTTTACACCATAAAGTGACTATAAGCTTTCCTTTTTACTCTGCCTAGCGTTGTTGGTTTTTTGTTTTTTGTTTTTTTTTTTAATTTTAATTATCTTTTGGAGGATTTTTCTTTTTCCTTCCTTTTTTTTTTTTTTTTTTTTTGGTTTTGGCCAATAACACAGGAGGCTGCTGTTGTTAAACTGTTGGGACTTTCTGACGGTATTTTTTTTTTCCCTAGCAGGATGAAAAACTAATGAGATGTATTAAAATAAAACATGGAATATCTACCCATGCATCATTTCCTAAATGTTTCTGTCTTTCTGTCTTTCTCCCTAACCTTACTTCTTTAAAAAAATTTTTTTTTGTTATTTTAGTTTTTGGTTTAAGCCATTTTGAGAGAGCTATTTTTCAGAGAAGTTCATCTATTTTTGCTGAGATGGCAGGTGTGAACCACTGTGCCCAACTTGTTGAGGTCAGGGTAGGAAGGCAAGATCTGCCTAGCTTTTTTGCTTGGGCTGGCCTCGTCCCTCAGTCCTCCCAATCTCTGCCTCCCAAGTAGCCGCCTCACCCAGCCTAGGCCCTGCTACTCTTAACTTTTCTTGTCAAGTGTATTCCCACTACTTCAGTTTGAGACCAGGCCTCAGTTCTCTATTTTCGGTGAGATGTGCTTTACCTGTTAACCGAATTATGTATGTGTGTGGTTTCTTTGTTTCATTTTTGGCATTGTTCTTGTTTTGTAAAGTTGAACTTTGTATTTTTAATAATATCAGTTTTATGGAAAAAAAAAAACCATCAATGTATCACAGGCCTATGGGGCATTTTGTGGTTGCATTTTTTTTCCCCTTGATTTCTTTGTGGAGCTGTGCCTCTATTAACTGAGCTGTTACTGGGTGAGGTGGGGGGATGGGGTGCTAGGGCCTTAGCCTCAGGCTGTTTTTTCACAGTGAACATTGAAAGTCTGGTTGTTTTGGGTTCCAGAGCAGATCTGTTGGGATGGGAAGGGTTTTGTCTAGCAGTGAACTGACCTGTCACTTGCTGGGTTGGTCAGCGTGGAGCCCACAGTCGGCTGCTGCCCCCTGAAGCCTTGTGGCTCAGCAGCCACCCTCATCCCTGTGGCCTGTCGGTTGTCTTTGATGTTGGTGCTCATGGAAGATGTAAGAAACAACCTTCAGGGAAGCCAGGTGTTGGGGATCCACACCTGTACTCCCAGTTACTTGGGAGGCCGAGAGCTGGAGGATCATGGTTCAAGGCCAGAGAAATCAAGAGACTCTTTAAAAGAAATTAGCAAAAAGCCAAGCTGGTGGCATGGCTCAGGTGATAGGAGCACCAGCCAAACAAAACAAATGGGAGCAAATGCAGAGCCTTGAGTTCAAGCCCAAGTACCAACCAACTGACACATGAGAAGGAAACCTGCTCATGGCTTCCCCTTCTGGTTGGATGCTTTCCAAATGGTAGAAGTCAGACTGAGGCTGGTGGGAAGCCCTGCTGGCCAGCCATGACTGTGGGTGGACTGCTGTGGTGCAGGTGTTCCAGGTGTCCCCTGAGGGTGGGCTGTATGGCCCACAAAGGCATGGCCGCACAGGTTGTAAGCATCGCCTCTCAAGTTCCCTGGAGGTCAGAGTGCTGCTCTGGTGCAGTGCTGTCCGGTGAGATGCTATGGTCATGAAAGCGATGGAAGTGGGTTCAGAACACAGGACTAGGCCTTCTAGCCCCCAGTGGCTTCTGGGAAGCAGCCTATGGCCAGTCTGGGCCTCTTGTCCCATGTTGATCATTCACTCAAATAGGCCCAGGCCCTGGGCATGGGACGATGCTTACCTGGCAGGACTTGGGTTGAGCAGTACCCTATGGTCTGCCACTTTAGATTTATTTTATCTTTTTTTTGCCTGCCAATACCAGGTCTTGAACTTGTACTTGCTTGACTTTTCTCATTCCCTTGGCTCTCTACTCCCTGAGCTATGCCTCAGGTTTGTGGCTAGTTATTTTGGAAATGTAGTCTTGAAATGTAGGCTTTTCTGTCCAGGTGGGCCTTAAACCTCCATCCTCCAGATTTTAGCCTCTTAGGGATTATAAGCCTGAGCCATGAGGCTGTGTCGTCTTTTTGGCAACCCTTGCTGCAGGTCTGCCCCTCGTTCTGTGTTTGACTCCTCTGGCCTATGGCTATGTGCTGCAGCCTATGGGATCAGGAAGCCAGCATTACAATTAGGAGTGTGAACCCTATGACCTTGAGCTTTCTTCCTATGACCTTGTGGCCTCCCATGCACCTCTTAAAGTCTGGCAGGTGAAGGTCCAGCTCCAGGTAAGAGAATCGTGTGTGATGGGTTCCACTTGGAGCTCCTGGCTGGCTGGAGCCGTTGAATGCAGGTTTGCTGAGACGAGGCTGCCATGTCTGTCTGGAGCCTTGAGCTCCCTGTCACCTCTGGTCATGAGGCCAGGTTCCAACCTTTGCTATGATCCTCTAACTTGGGGCCTCTTTTTGTCTAGGCCTCATGTCCTCGACTGTGGGGTGCACTGGACCTGATTCCCCAGATGGTAGCTTTTCTGGATGCCTGGGCTTCTTGGTGGCAAGTGAGCCTGGGACAGGGTCAGGATCAACTCAGAGGCCCCAGCAGGCCTTGGGTTGGTACCACAGTGTCTGTTTCTCTCTGGAGTGTAGAGATGGGAGTTTCCATTCTACTAGAAAAATCCCTTTGATTCTGTTATTTCACCATGGTAGCTTACTATCATAATCCTAGCTGCTCTGGAGGCTGAGACCTGGAAGACTGGAGTTTGAAGCCCACTTAAGGCAGAAAACTCCTAGATACCATTTCCAATTAACCAGCAAAAAGCAGGATTGGAGGCATAGCTCAAGTGGTAGAGCACCAGCCATGAACAAGAAAGCTGTGCAAGAGTATGAGTCCCTGAATTTCCAGTACCAACAACAACAAAGATAGTCATTGATGTCCCCCAGCCTCTCAGAGGGACCTTGAAAGGACATTACAGGTTACCTTTGGACACAGAGAAGGACTTTACTGAAGATGGATGTTTCCTAGGTCCTGGCGTGATAGTGAAGCCGGGAGATTTCCCCATCCTGTGTTGGGGACTTGCCACCTGGCAGGGCTGTGCTTTAGGTGGCCCTATTGAGCTTGGGTACCACTTGTGACCTTGTGTGACCTCCCTGTGACCTTCCGTGAACTTACTATACAATCTTGACCATCTTACCATGGCCTTGGGTAACCCTGCTCTGACCTTGGGCTTATAGGAATTAGTGGCTGGGCAGTATATTGGGGGTTTGGCCTAAAGTGGACATGGGTAAGTTTGGGAGCCCATTACCAGGGAGCAGGGGGTACTGTGGTGAGGCCAACTGCAGGCACAGCTCCCTCTGTTGTCCCAGTGTACCTCAGACTTCCAAACAGCCAGGACTGGCTTAGGCTTTTTTTTTTTTTTTTTTATTGTGGTGTGTGCTGTCTTAAGGTTACCACTTGAGCCATGGCTCTGCTCTGGCCTTTTCTCTTTGTGATTAATTGGATATGGGTCTTTCAGATTTATCTTCTGCTGCCTGGCTTCAAACCATGAGCCTCAGATCTCAGTCTCCTGAATAACTAGTAAACAGATGTGAGCCACCAGTACCTGGCTTGCTTGGGCTTTTTAATTTATTAAAATTGTGTGTGTGTGTGTGTGTGTGTGGTCATAGGGCCTGGGCGCTGTCCCTGAGCTCTTACTCAAGGCTAGCATTCTACTACTTGGAGCCACTTCCAGTTTTCTGGTGGTTCATTGGAGATAAAGAGTCTCAGGGACTTTCCTTGCCTGAGCTGAATTTGAACCATGATCCTCAGATCTCAGCCTCCTGAATAGCTAGAGTGACACGTGGGAGCCACCCACATCTAGGTAACCTGTTATAGACTGAAGGATCTAGAAGCTTCTCTGCCCAACTGGATTGCCAGCGGCTCATATCTGACTGCGACCTGGCCCCTGGCATCAGCGGCTTTGATTGACCATGAATGAGGGTCAGGGCCTGCCCGAAGGTGTCATACTCAGCACGTGGGGGCAGACCTGCCACCCGCCCCTCCCCCACCTGGCAGGCAGCTACCCTTCCCTGCAGAACAGCACTCAGATGAAAGAGCCTGTGGTTTTTCTGCACAATAAAACAGTGACTGTTTCCAATCCGACCCTGAGCCGCCAAAAAATGTCGACTATTTATTATCTGGCTCCCATCCTGAGGATCTGGGGGTGGTGTTTGTCAGAGGCTGACCTGAGGGCCACCAGCACGCACCCAGCGTCTTTCCTTGCCGTGCCCTTGGCCGGAGGCTTAACAGAAGTGTTTCCCCTCAGGCTCCAGTGCTGCAGTGGGTAACTGCCCCTGGGCAGGAGACTCAACGTGTGCTGTGTGGCCCAGTGTTGTCCAATGGGCAGGACAACAAGGTATCCAACCAGAAGCACTGTCCTGGGTAGTCCCAGCCAGGACAGAACCCATCAATCATGGCTCCAGCCTCAAGGAGAGCCCCTGTTGCCTTAGAACACAGCTTACTTTCCCAAATGGCAGGGTGTCCAGCCAAACACAGATCGTACAGCAGTGGGGGCAGCCCTGGCCTTGTCCTCTGTGGGCTAAGTGTTTGAGTTCTCCTGGGGGCCTCTGCTGGGAGTCCCATGCTTCGATGTGGCTGGCTGAAGACAGTTTTTCCTGACAAGGCCTGGCTGGGAGCAGGCATGGGGCTGGTGTAGGTGGAGGAGGGGATGGCCTTTCTCTACAGAAGCCTCCTGAATGGCTCAGCTCCTGCAGTTGCTGTGGCTGGGGGTATCTGGAAAGCCATGCTCAGCCTCTCCACATCCACCCCAGGTGTTTCAAGGTCTCACTTGGGTCCCCAGGGCCTATGTTGCAGAGAAAGCTACAGTTGCAGAGAAAGCTGCAGAGCAGACTTGCTAGGACTTGAATTCAGCGAGGCACAGCCACATGGAGAGAAGATCCCCATGCCTGTCATGTTAGATGCCTGGAACAGCGCCACAATTCCAGCAGCCCTGCCTCATACCAGATATGCTCCTCACCTTCTGCAGGCCAGTCCCTTTGACCTGTTCCCTTGACCCCCTGAACCCTCACAAACCAGTCCTGAGATGGCTCAAAGTGGGAAGAGCAATGATGCCCCACTGTCCCCTTCCCCCAGAGACAGAAGGCAGGTACCCAAGACTTCCACGCTGATAGACAAGAGCCAAACTATGTTTAGACATTGTCATCCATACACCTATTCCTCCATCCATCATCCTACACTTATCTAACCTCTACCTACCCATCCTTCCATCTATCCACTTATGCATCCATTTACCCATCCATCCATCATCTACCAATCTATCAACTCATCCATCATCCATCTACCCATCTACCTACCCAACATCCATCTACTCATCTATCCACCATTTATCCCATCCATCCTATCATCTACCCATTTATCCTCTCATCCATCTATCTTCCCATCCACTCATCAATGGCTCAGTAAAAAGTGCACACTTACAGTGGTCATAGAGTCAGTCTGATATAGAAGGGAGAGGGACTTGTCCACTGAAGGACAGAACGTGGATTTGACCAACATTGCCTAGAATTTTATACACAAAATGCACTGATGAAAGCATGGGACCATGTTTTTCTAAGAGTTTTATAGTTTCTGGGTTTAGTTCTCATTTTTAGTTTTGTATATGGTGGGAGGTAAAGGGTCCCGTTTTCTTCTTTTGCCAGTGGAAGTTATCTTGATATCTAGTGAAAAAGACTACAGCTCTCCACTCAATTATCCTAACACCTGTATCACAAATCCATTGTCCATAAATGTAGTGTGCTAGTTTTTCTTCTTTGTGATCATTTAGGAATGTATTGGTTAATTTCCACACTTGTGATTCTCCCAAATTTCCATCTATTATTGAATTGCCATTGCATTATGTCTAGAGAACACGTTTTATAAGGTTTCAATTATTTTGAGTGTATTGAAATTTGTTCTATGGCCTCACATCTGGACCATCCTGGAAAAAGTTCTACATGCTCAGGAGAAAAATGTGTTTTTACTAGGCACTGCTAGCTCATACCTGTAATCCTAGTAACTTTAGAGGCTGAATGAGGATCAAGGTTTGAGACCAGCCTGGGTAGGTGTTGACAAATGTTGACAAGACCCTTTCTCCATGAAGGAAGAGCTGGATGTGATGTTGTGAACCTGTGAATCTAGCTACCAAGATGCCTAATATGGGTGGATCATGCCCCAGCACACACATGGTCAAGAAGTCAGATCCTACACAATGAGCAAAAATCAGGGCTGGAGGTATGGTATAACAGGGAGAGCACCCACCTTAGCAAGCTTGGGGACTAAAGTTCAAACTCCAGGACCACAAAACTAACAACTAACTGGAAAAAATATAACTAGAAAACAAATAGAAAAATAAAATAAAATGTTGCTGTTCTGTGTGCCCAGTGACTGGTGCCATTTTCTTATATGCTTCTAATCGTAATTTTTTTTTCCTTCTGTCTGTCATGGGACTTGAACTCTGGGCCCAGGCGTTCTCCCTGAGCTCTTCAGCTCAAGGCTACCATCCTACCCCTTGAGCCACAGCGCCACTTCTGGTTTTCTGGTGGTTAATTGGAGATAAGAGTCTTATGGACTTTTTAGTGCCTTGGCTGGCTTTGAACCATGATCCTCAGATCTCAGCTTCCTTATTAGCTAGGATTATAGACATGAGGTACTGCACCCGTAACTCTTGAGTCGTTTGTCTATATTGGTCTGCAGTTCCCTTATGGTGTCTTTAGTTTTGAATCGGGTGATAATTCAGAGAGATATACACTGTCATGAAGACAGAGAGGCAAATGCAAATACATAGAAAAGCACATGCCACGCCAGGCACTGATGGCTCACACCTGTAATCCTAGCTCAAGTGTCTGAGATGTGGGGATCATGGTTCAAAGCCACCCCATGTTAAAAAAGAAGTCCAATGAGCTAGAAAAATACCAGGCTGGAGACCTGGCTCACGTGATAAAACATGGTCCAGCAAATAAGCTGAGTCAAGATAAAGTCCCAAGTTCAAGTGCCAGTATTAGCACAAAAAGAAAAGAGAAGTGCAGGGCCAGGAACTTGGCCTAGTGGTTAAAGTGCTTGCCTAGCAAGCACGAAGACCCGGGTTCGATTCCTTGGTACCACATATATAGAAAAAGCTGGAAGTGGTGCTGAGGCTCAAGTGGTAGAGCTCTAGCCTTGAGAAAGTCCAAGGACAGTGCTCAGGCCCTGAGCTCAAGCCCAGGACTGGCAAAAAAAAAAAAAAAAAGAAAAGAAAAGAGAAGTGCATAGGGACTCATAGAGAGACAGACACATGGATGGTGCATAGTCCCACCTGGAAAGCTGGAATGAATCTGTTGGCCTCCCGTCTGGGTCTAGGTCTGTGTCCTGGGTCCTCAGGGTTCTTCAAAGCCAGAATTTCTGCTGGCTTCTCTCAGCCGGATGACCCGAGGGCCCTTGCACCATGCTGCACGCCTGCCCCAGCCCAGCCTCTCTTTGGTGCGATGTCAGGAGCATCACAGACTGGAAGGGCCAGGTCTCTCTCTGTAAGCCAAGGAGTCCACCATGGGGGAGGTGCATGCCAGGGAGCTTTGAGTGTTTTGCCTGTCTTGGGTATGAACTAGAAGCAAAGGACACCAGGCTGTTAGGGGGACACTTATTGGGGTGTCTGAGACCCTGGGTAGGATCTTGTCACTTGGGTCTTAAAATCTGGAAGGTGGATGCAGTCTCTGAGGACAAAGGTCAAGAGAGTTCCTCCTTCCTGTCTCAGGGACCTGGGGCTGGCATTCTGGTGAAGGGCTGCATAGGCTGGGGGTGGGGGGCAGTGGGGATGGCTGGGAACCCCAGTTGGGGTCCAGATTCTAAAGGGATCCTTAAGGAGAGCCCTAGCTCACTTTCTTGCTCCCTTCCTCCCGTGCCTGTTACCCCCAGTGATGGGGTAACACTGGGAAAAGGAGGTCCCTGAGCTGGTTTGTCCCTGTTAGAGTGTCAAGGGGCTGGGAGGAGGGGCTGGGGAACAATAGTCTCAGCCCCAGAATCATGAGGGTGGCAGGCGCTGTTCAAATTCGAGGAGGCATTTTGTGCAAGGGATGGTGCTGTGCCCTGCTTGTGGCCAGAGGACTCCTATTTACCTAACACAGGGGTGGTGGGGGCAAGGTGGGGGAGGTTGGCAAACAGCCTGTGGCTGCTGGCTGGTGCTGTTAGGAGCTGGGTGGCGTCCAGGGGCCCCTCAGACCTGCATTCCTTCCTCTCAGAACTCTGGTCCCTTCCCCACCTTCTTAAACACTGACCTGTAGTGACCCTGAACAGGAGACAATCCCTAAAGCCAACTCCCAAGGGCTGATGGGAGGTAGAGGGGGTGGGGGACCCCAGAGGTGACACATTATCTACTGGAGGGTCCTCACCTTGCATCAAGCGCAAAGGGGGCAAATGACCCAGCACTCCCAGCCCCTCAAGAGGCACCATGAGGAATGTGCCAAGAATTCTAGGGGGATGGGAGGGCTTGGTCCAGAGCCAGAGACTGGAAGGAACTTGTCACCCAGCAAAACCACAGGCCATGCGAGCAATGGGTGGTTCCCTTGGGAGTTGACTCCTATTTGAGGGTTCCCTTAGCCTTATCCCATCCAAATACCATGAGGCTCAAACACCAGGCCTTCCCTGGGGCTCAGACCCTGTGTGTGTAGGTGGGAGTGGGGAGGGGATGGGACAGGGTGCTGGCCTGGAGGGGTGAGGACAGAAGGGAGAGCAGCCCAAAAGAGCAAAAGCTGCCCAGCTCTTCCCTTGGTGTCTGGTAGAATTCTGGCAACCTCTCTCTCCCCCCCCCAACCACTGCCCCAGCCACATATACCCCTTAAAATCTGGCCTAGTTCCGCTTGAGATCTCCTGACCCCAGAACACGTTTATTTATGACAGAAAATCCGTCTCCGTGGCAACGCCTTAGGAAGCTGCAGCTTTAGATCATAACTTCCCAAGCAGTGAAGACGATCAGTGCTCCCCCAACCCCCCTCACTAAATATCGGAGAGCCAAGACTTCCCTCTCTCTACCGTCTGGAGGAAAAGCGCAAGCGCGTGCGTGCGCGCGCGTGTGTGTGTGTGTGCATGCGCACACGCACGTGTGTGTGTGTGTGTGTGTGTGTGTGCTGGGGGGGATCTGGAACATAAAGATGAAGAGATGTTGGGAGGAATGCTGGGGGAAGGAAAGATTGCACTGAGCTCTGGTTTAGCTTTTAGAGACCGGCTACCATGTCCCTTTTGTCCCCTCACTAAGCTCCCCACCTGGAGTCAGGGTCCTTTGAGTGCATTCTGCATCAACCTGGGCATTGCACCTGCATGCTACATGCCTGCCCCTCCCAGCTGCCTGCCCAGTATCTTTGGGTGTGGAGATTTCTACCATCAATCCATCCATCCATTCATCTGTCCACTCATCTATCTTTCCAATGAATCATTCAATTCATCCATCTACCCATCCATCTACCCTCCTATGTATCTTCTCATCCACTCACCCACCCACTCTTTCCATCCACCCACCCACTCATCCATCCAATCATCTATCTTCCCATCCTTCCATTTTTTGATCCATCAATTGATCTATCCACCCATCTAGGCCTCTAGTCCAACCTCCATCTTTTCCTTCCATTTCTCCTTTCCTTCCTTTTCCCCTCCCTCCCTCCTTTATTTTCTTCCTTTCTTCTGCTCATCTCTAGCCTCATCCATCCACCCATCCATCTATGCATACCTAGGCACTCAATTTAAGTTCCTTGATAGGTGCTGTCAAGGGCCCTGTCTCTCTGCTGGGATCATCCAGTGCTTATCACTAAGGGGAAAGCTGGTGGCGACTGCACTACTACTTAAATGAATACTCCCTGTGGAGTAGATGCTTGAAGCCAAATGGCATTGTGTGCTAGTGTTTGGGTCCCGAGGATCTCCATTGTCATTCTCACTGCCACCCATGGGGGCGCTGCTGCACTCGGCCACAGCTCTCACAGGGCAAAGTTGAGGACTAGCACAACATTGGACCAGGCTCTCAATAGTATTAGTTCTGAAGTCAGAATTTGCTTTGCCGTTGGGGTGGTGGTGGGGAGATCTTATTGAAGAACACCCAGTTTGGTCTGGTGGGATCAGTGAGACATCCCACAGAGCTGCTGAACTAACACTGCAGGACTGGGACCCCCAGATGGTGGCGCTATTGAGAGGTGGCTGGGTTGAGAAGATGGTACCTTCATGAATGGATTGGCTCATTGAAGAGTTCTGAGCAAGATGGGCTATTAAGGAGGTGGAGCTATTGGGAGGAAGTAGGTGGGGGAAATATCTGGCGTGGAGGGGGCAGTGTAGACAGCCCCTTTAATGAAAAAAGCCTCTAGGACTGATATAATTGGGGTGGGGGGCTTGCCCTGCTAGTCTTTACCCCCATTGATTCCCACGTGCTAAACAAGTTAGATAAAATCATTCCCCAGGGCCCTTGGGCCCAGGAGGCTCTTTAGAGCCCATTGGAAGCAATTAATTAGTGGATCAGGTATTGGCTTCCCATGCCCAGGCCAACCCCACTTCAGGTCTCCTGCTTCTACCTGACAGAGTGTTAGAAGAGCTGAAAGCAGTTCCACTCATTTGGAATAGCTCCTTCTGTCTGAGCATGGGAGATAAATGGGGGAGAGGTGTAGGGGGTAGAACCCCTCCCCAGCTGGATTCCCCATCAGGCCAATAAGGCATTCCATGCCAAACAGAGCCCTGAGCCCACCATGTCTCCACTCTCTTAGCATTTGCCCCTGGCCTCTCCCTTCCAGAATGCTGGGCCCCAGGACACAAACCATGTTATCAGTCTGAAGATTAGTTGCTGTGACACAATTCCTGGGAAAGTCAACTCAAAAGAGCTGGGCATCAGTCTGGCAAGAAAGACCAGGAGATTCCAATAAACCACCAGAAAACCAGAAGTGGTTCTGTGGTTCAAAGTGGTAGAGCGCTAGCCTTGAGTACAAGAGCTCAGGGACAGCACCCAGGCCCTGAGTTCAAGTCCCATGACTGACAAAAAAAAAATCAAAACAAATTTTAAAAAGAGGAAAGATTTCTTTGGGCTCATTATTTTTCAGAAGGTTCAACCCATGGTTACTTGGGTGGGTGGAACGGGGGAGAAAGAGACCATTCAAATGCATACTCTGATCTTCAGGCCCTGTTTGCTAGTAGCACATGTCAGCCTTGACCTCATGGATGGATCAATCCATGGTGATTGCCATCCAGTCATCTCTCAGTAGCGCCACCCATTGGTGGCCAAGCTCTCAACAATCAAAATGGTTTCTCACCTTAGGTGACATTTACACTCAAAGGAACCAGACAACACCTCCCAAGGGGCATAGGGCCACCCCTATGGGACCTTCTCAATTCTTGGAGCCTGTTACTCTTGATACAAACTTATTTGCACCAAGCTGGGGTTGTATAGAGGCGGGTACCCCAGATTCCAGGGCCCCAGCCTTCACTGGCTGGCTGTGTGGAGTTTACCTGGTTTCCCCCACCTTCCCCAGGGGAAGAGACACAGCCATTTCATTTCTGGTGACCTTTGGCATCCTATGCTGGTTCGTCTTCCATGACTGCCTCCCTAGAAGCATGGGGCCATGAGGGACCCCAGGGCGTGTGCAGTGACAGCAGCTTCCTTTCTTGGGACTCATAGCCCTGGGGTCAAAACAGCCCTATGTTAGAAAAGGGGAAAATCCAATTATTCGCACACATGTTTGGGAGAATAGGTTCCAAAGATATGAATAATTCATTCCTCTACTCTTGCTCTATTCAGTAGACATTTTGGGGTCAGGAGAAATGGCGGAATTAATTTGGTGTTTTCAGGTGACAGAAACAAAGGCGCGACCATCTTGAGTCCTCCCTCTCAGCTTCCTCGTTAGAGGCAGCACACAACGCTGGCTCTGGAGAGGCTTAGGGAGCTCCTGGCCCCCCATGTCTGTACATGGAGACCCTGCAGAGTAGGGAAGGAGGTGGAAGGCCTTCCATGAGGGTCCAAGTAGAACACACCCCACAGAAATACTGTCATTGGATCCTTGTCTGTACACAAACCCATGCTGACAGCAGGTGTTATTTGCTTGGCCTACAGTGACATCTCTGCCATCTCCTGCCTTCTACTCTCCGAAAAATCCTATTTCTATGATACCAACAGAGTGAGAAGTTGGAGGAGGATGGCCTGGGGCTATGGTTCCAAGGACTACTGTCTGGTCACTTTGAACAACAGAAGTGATTCATTCCCCTCATAGTGGGAGTTCCGGTAATCCTAGTTACTGGAGAGGCTGAGATCTGGAGGACTGAGATTTGAGGCCAGCCTGGGCAAAAGAGTCCATGAGACTTCCCCTACAATTAGCCAGCAAAGAAAAGTGCCAGCTGTGAGCAAGTAAGCAGAGAAAGCATAAAGCTCTGAGTTCAAATCTCACCATTATACCCATACAAAAAAGAAAGAAGAAAGAAAGAAAGTAAAGCAACAACTCTTCTCACAGCTCCAAGTCTATAATTACGTGTGAGACTTGGTTCTTCCTGAAGGTGGATGGGACATGCCATTCTAGGCTTCTTTTGTCTACCTAGTCCTTTACAAAGCCAAGGGATGTGGGATAGCATGAGTGGTAGAGTATTTGCCTGGCCTGTGTGGAGGTGCTGGGTTCAAACCAAGTACTGCAAAACAAAATCAGTAAAACTCATAAGCCAGATCTGAGCAGAGCAGGTTCTTTTTATGGATGAGGAATCTGGAGATATGAGAATTCTTGTTTTCAAAAAGCCAGTCACATAATTAGTAGGGAATGAGATAGCAATTCTGTGTGGAAGTGCTGGAGCATGGAGGGGAGGGGAAGGAGTCCTCAAGCCAACAACTACCTGTGCCCCCTCCCCACTCTCCTACTTGTCCTCCCCTGGGGAAGACTGAGCCATAGTTTTGGAATCTAGATTCTTTTGTCTAGGGACAAGAGATGCCAGTGGCTCATGCCTGTAATCTTAGTTACTCAGGAGGCTGAGATCTGAGGATTGAGTTTTGAAGCCAGCCTGGACAGACAGATGTGATCTCCTCACAATTAGCAAAAAACTGGATATAGCTGGGTGTGGTGGCTCACACCTGTAATCCTAGCTACTAAGATCTGAGGATGACGGTTCAAAGCCAGCCTGGGCACCAAAGTCTGTGAGATTCTTATGTCCAATTAACCACCAGAAAACCAGAAGTGGTGCTATGGCTCAAGGGGTAGGGCAGTAGCCTTGAGCTGAAGAGCTCAGATACAACTCTCAACCCCAAGCCCCATGATTGATCAAAAAAAAAAGCTGGATGTGTGGGCCAGGAGTGTGGCCTAGTGGTAGAATGCTTGCTTAGCATGCACAAAGCCTGGGGTTCAATTCCTTGTTACCACACACACAGAGAAGAGCCAAAAATGGTGCTGTGGCTCAAGCGGTAGAGTGATAGCCTTGAGAAAAGCCCAAGGACAGTGCCTAGGCCCTGAGTTCAAGCCCCAGGACTGGCCAAGAAAAAAAAGCTGGTAAAAAAAATGTGCTGGGAATGTGACTTAGTGGTAGAATGCTTGCCTACCGTGCACGAAGCCCTGGGTTCGATTCCTCAGTACTATATGAACAGAAAAAGCCAGAAGTGGCACTGTGGCTCAAGTGATAGAATGTCACCTTTGAGCCAAAAAGCTCAGGGACAGTATCCAGGCCCTGAGTTCAAGTCCTAGGATTGACACAAAGAAGGAATTCATAATTTATTTCACACAGAGCTGCTTGAAGAAAGCAAGCTGGTCAAAACTCTTCTATGTAGACCTTGCTATTTGTGGCTATTTTCTTTCCAGTCTCTTGTCTGTTTCTACCTCTTTCTGATTCAGATATTTCTGGTTGCCCCCAGGTTATCCCCTCCTGATGGCCTAGAGAAACTCCTGGTTTTTGTCATTTGTGGGAGGAGGACATGGAGGACATATTGCCTGTTTCCGCAGGTACATCTTCTGCCACAGGCTTACTGCCTGGCTGTGAGGGGACATCAGACTGTCCAGGGGTCCGGGATACAGGGTACTGGTCCTCTTCAGGATAGCCTTGCCCACCTTGGCACCCAGCCACTATGTGGGTTCAGCATTCTGGCCCAGAGCAACATGGCAGCTCCATAGACTGACTAAGAGAGAAAGCAGCCGCGGGCCTGAGATCTTCTTAGCTCAAAGCTAAGAAGCTGGGTACTGGTGGCTCATACTTGTAATCCTAGCTACTCAGGAGGCAGGGATCTGAAGACAGCAGTTTGAAGCCAGCCAAGGCAGGAAAGTCTGAGAGACTCTTATCTCGAATTAACTACCAAAAAAACCCCTCAAAAAACAAAAAACCAAACTTGGAAATGGAGGTGTGGCTCAAGTGGGAGAGCACCAGCTAAGCAAGAGCATGAGGGGCTGAGTTCAAGCCTCAATACCAGCACACACACACGTACATGCACATACACACACACACACTCGCACACGCACGCACAATGCACGCACGCACATGCACACACATGCACGCACACGCACGCACACATGCATGCACACACGCACACGCGTGCGCACACACATGCACACATATACGCACACATGCACACACGCACTCACACGCACACGCACACACGCATACACACACACTTTTCATGAATCCCTTTATGGTGGCTGAAGATGTGGTATGTGGACCTGTCACTGTCATTCAATGACTATGATGGACATGAGCTCTGAAGCCAGGTAGGGGTAGGAGTGGGGCAGACCAGAGAGGACTGGTCCATGTAATGTGACATTATTGCTGGGCATGCCAGCCTGAATCTCTAGCCATGGCATATGATTCCCACTTCTGTTTAAAGCCATCACAAGCTGAGCATGATGGCTTCCAATGCCAGCACTAGGGTTCTGTACTTACATCCCAGGGCACCCTGGCATGTACAGGTCCAGATGCTTTGGTACAGAATTCTTTTTCACAGTATGGGTCTTTGGGCAAATGGAGGCCAGGCCAGGCAGCTTTAGGAGAGGAAGTATCAGAATGAGGAGCCAGTGAGCCATGCCTGATTCTTGCATCCCAGGATCCTTGAAACAGATTCCATGGGGGTGGGGAGGAGAGAGAGGGGAGAAAGTAGAGAGGGAGAGGAAGAGGGAGAGGGAGAGAGGGAGACTTCTGGGCCCATCTAGATCCCTTCCTAAAACCATAGGATCCCCTGGAGCTGGGCCTCATGACTCTTCCTGGCTGCATAGCACCAACTACTGGACTTGCTCCCAGCTTCCTCTCAGCTGTGAAGCCTGAGGGTCCGTCTCTAGTCAACCGCTCTTTGCCACAGAACTGTGAGTGGGCCCTGAGTCAGCAGGGCTATTTCTGACTTTTGCTCTCATTGGAGCCATATCTTAATTTGTAAGACATAGTTTACACTTCTTAGAAACTTGAGCCTATCCTGAGCCCCAGGGGAGTTGCCAGGACTGATTTTGCTGCCAGTCCTCTGGCTTTGCTTTCTCTCAGAGCCTGGCCACATGAAGAACTTTCAGCTCCAGCCTTCCAGAAGCTTCCTGGGACATCAGTAGCCTCCTTTGGGAGGGGGATTTTGGGGGGGGTCCCCCCGATTCCAGACCCCAAAGGAACCTGAGGGACAGGGGGACAGTGAGGTCCTCATTCAGATCCCAGATCCCAGCCGTTTTGCCTGGCTTTCCTCAGTAGGCCCTCAGTCCTGTGGAATATGGCCCTCAGGGTTACTGGGGAAGCCCCACAGGCTGTCAGTCCCAACAGACAACTGGTGGATGAGGATGGCCAGAGCTTCTCTCTCCCCTCTCTCCCTCTGTCTCTGAACGCTGCCCTGTCCAAGGCCAGTTTGGAGCTGCTGGCCAACCACATGTCTGGACCCTATCCTGTCAATTGAGTCCAGGGGAGCAGGAGCCAGAGAGGTGAGGTCTCTGCTGCATGTGGTGAATTTGATGCAGCTGGCTGTTTCTATCCATGTCATTGGCTGTACCCAGATTGTTTCTGACTGGAGTAGACATGCCCAAGTCTTCTAGAGAGCTGGAAATCAAACTCACGTGGCTTCTGTGATAATTGCTTTGTTCATTGGTTCCTCCATCATTTATCCATGCTTGCACCCGTGCATCCATCCACCCACCCACCCACCCATGTGTCTTCTCATCCATCCATCCACCCCTGACCCATCTACTAATCTATTATCCACCCACCCAACCACCCACCCATGTGTCTTCCCATCCATCCATCCACCCATGATCCATCTACTAATCTATCATCCACCCATCCATCCACCCACCCACCCATGTGTCTTCCCATCCATCCACCCATGATCCATCTATACCCACCCATGTGTTTTCCCATCCATCCATCCATCCATTCATCCATCCATCACTCACACATGCATCCATACATCTATCCACCAGCCCACCACTGTGTCTTCTTTTTTCTTTTTTAGGTTAGTGGTAGGCTAGAGCCCTACCACTTGAGCCACTGTTGAGGGCCGAGTAATGCCATGTCTAATACCTTTCTGCTGAGTCCTGTAGTAGGGGTAAACAAATGGACCTCCTTATCCTGCCCACCTGTTGTAGGCTCCCTCACCCAATATAAGGAGGAGGGATTTGGGGAATAGGAAAAAAGATCTTCCTGCCTTGAAGAAGCTGCGAGGCTTCTCTGTTCGTGCTCTGGGGAAGGAAGGCTGAGTGCGGGGGGACAGTGGGCCCTCTCCTCTCGTGGCTTGGACTAGTCGGGGTGTATTTTTCCCCATCCCTCCTACTAGTCAAGAGGGACTGGGGACAAAGGACCCCGACAAGCTACAGCACCACTTCCAGCTTTTTTTTTTTTAATGTATGTGGTACCGAGGAATTGAAACTGGGTCTTTGTGCATGCTAGGCAAGCACTTTTACCACTAGGCCAAATTCCTGCCCCCCCCCCACACCGTGTCTTCTTATGCATGCACGCACCCATCCATCGACCCATCATCCATCTACCTATCCATCATCCATCCATCTGTCCACCCATGTGTCTTCACATCTACCTATCCATCTAGCCATCCATTGACCCATCATCAATCCATGCACCCATCAATACATTACCTACCATGTATCTTCTCATCCATTCATGTATCTTCCTATCCATCTGTCCATCCAGCATCCATCTATCTATCCAACTATCTACTCATGTATTTTCCCATCCATATATGTACCCCTCATCCATCTAACCATCTATCTTCCCATCCATCCATCCATCTCCCCATTCATCCACGCATTATGGGCAATGAGGCCTGTGCTACCCCAGAAACTCCTATCCTGCAGGTGGAGCTAGACAGCTAGTGATAGATACCCCCCTCCCCACATCATTTCAGCTGGCCATAAGATGCACAAGAATGCTGGAAGAAGGGTGTGCTGGTGGAATGGTTCCCTCCAGTTTCCTGTCTACTGGAAACTTGTATGTGAGCCTATATTTGGAAATAGGCTTGGCAGATGTAGGCAAGTTGAGGTCTGAGCTGAGAGTACCTCTGAGCAGTTTGGGCCCTGCACAACATGTCTCGGTGAGGTAGAACATGCACACATGTGGACATCTATGTCTACATGTGGCTGTGGGAACACTGGCAGAGATGGGGGTGATGCACACATCAGTCAAACAATGCCCAGGATTGCTGGGGACCCTACCAGCTGCTGGAATAAAACACGGGTATTTCCAGATATCTCCAGGTGTCAGTGGCTCACCCCGTCATCCTACCTACATAGGAAGCTGAGATCTGAGAGTTTGATTCAAAACCATCCTGGAATGTCTGTGAAACACTTTTTTTTTTTTTGCCAGTCCTGGGGCTTGAACTCAGGGCCTGAGCACTGTCCTTGGGCACTTTTTTTCTTTTTGCTCAAGGCTAATGCTCTGCCACGTGAACAAAAAAGTGTGTATATTCTATGTATGTGGTACGGAGGAATCAAACCCAGGGCTTCATGTATGCTAGGCAAGCACTCTACCACTAGGCCACGCTCTTGGCCCCAAGTCTATGAGACTCTTAGCTCCAATTAGTCACCATAAACTAGATGTGGAGTTGTAGCTCAAATGATAGAGTAGGAGCCTAAGCAAAATAGCTCGGGGACAGTGCCCAGGCCCTGAATTCAAGCCCCAGGACTGGCACAAACAACAGTAATGATGAAAATGACAACAAAGCATTTGTGAGTGTGGCCTATTAGCTACTCAGGAGGCAAGGAATCCTAGCCTGATCTTGGCCTTGAGAGTCAGGGTTACTATGTGAAGAACAAAAAGGGTTGGGGACATGGTTCAAGTGGTAGAGTACCTGACTAACATGTGTAAATCCCTGAGTTCAAATCTCCCTACTACTCTCCCCCAATAAATGAGATGAATTTTCCCTTAGTCCCAACAGGAACCAGTCCACCCCACAAACTGACTTCAGACCTTTGCCTCCAGAACTGCGAGTAATAGGTTCTACTGTTTAGCTTTCTCAGACTCCAGTCTTTTCTGTGATAGTTCCAGTTGTTGACATAGCTTTCAGCTCTGGGCCTGGCACCTACTCAGAGCTGGCCTTCTTGCTTCTGCCCAAGCACTGGCCAATGGATCTCATGCAGTGTGCTCTCTGCCTGTCCTGTATTGTCCAGCGTTGCCACAGGCCACATGCATCTGTGGGATATCTGAAATGTGGCTGGTGCAACAGAGGGTCTAGTGCATTGAAATTCTTTTTTCTCTTTTGAACAACCAGCATCTGGCTCAGAATTGCTTTAAATATAGCCACTACATAATAAGTTTCTGGGTGTCAATCTTGCCTCCTCTGCGGGGATTCATAAGTTTGTGTTTTGAAAGAGGGAAGCTCTTGGTTTTGGCTCTGGGGAGCCAGGGTACTTTGTAGACTTGTAATGACCACACATTTAGCACTTTGGCAGTCATCAGCAGTAGGGAGGAGACTCTAGATACCATGTCTTAGGGAGACGGACCGCTGGACCTTTAGTGACTGAGTGTGAGACCTGGGCTTGGAACCTTTGACCAGGGCATGGCCAAGCCATCAAGCATCCTGGCTCAGGAGTGTCAGAGGCTGGGCTCATGTTCTTCCTTTTTATTTGTGCCGGGCCTGGGGCTTGAACTCCAGGACCTGGGTTCTGTCCCAGAGCCTTTCCCCTCAAGGGTGATGCTTTACCACATAAGCTATAGCTCCGCTTTCAAGCTTCTTGAAGACACGAGTCTCATGGACTTTGCTAGACCTGTTGGTTTTGAACTGTGATCCTAAGATCTCAACCCCCTGCGTAGCTAGGGTGGAAGGTGTGGGTCACGAGGGCTGTGCCTCACGTGGTGACTACCCCTTACTTGATGACACTTCCATGCATGACAGAGACGGTGGCAGTCTGAGACATCTGTATGGGGTATGACACTGCACGTGAGCTCCATAGCCTTTTAACTTTGATTCCATAGCCCAGCACATTCTTTTGTCAGGCACCCTGTTTCCACAGGGCCAGCATGGTGAGCAACGCCCCATGTCCGTGTCATAGTCAGCCATGAACAGCTGTTTCCTACTGCTTTTGTGGCCCCCTGTGACATGTTTTTTTTTTTTTTTTTTTTTTTTTTTTTACCAATCCTGGGGCTTGAGCTCAGGGCCTGAGCACTGTCCTTGGACTTTCTCAAGGCTAGAGCTCTACCACTTGAGCCTCAGCACCACTTTTGGCCTTTTTTTATGTATGTGGTACCGAGGAATCGAACCCGGGTCTTCATGCATGCTAGGCAAGCACTTTAACCACGAGGCCAAACTCCTGGCCGACGTGGGTTTTTTTTGATTAAAAAATTATTAACATTGATTTTTTTATAGCATATTTCAAATGTCATGTTTAACAAATAAGTATTTAAGAAAGGAATCTCTGTATACAATCACTGGCACATAGATTATGAACATAATTAAAATTAAGCTGTGGGTTTATATGTCATAGATACAAATTAGTACATGTAACAAAACATTATATCTATAGAGTACATAGCCCATCATAGATTTTTATGTCTATGTAGTCATGTTTATATCTCCAAGACCATGTCCATAACCTTGGGTACCCAAATATTGAGTCATCGCCATTGTACTGTTTGGATCTAATAGCCACATATTAAGGATACCATGCGCCTTTTGTTCCTTAGGTCTTGACTTGTCTCACTCAACAGGATTTGCTCTAATTTCATCCACTTCCCTGCGAATGCCATTATTTTATCTTGTCTGTTGGCGATGTAGAATTCCATTGTGTATATATACCACATTTTCTGTATCCATTCATCTGCAGTAGGGCATCTGGATTGTTTCCATGGCCTGGCTGTTGTGAATAGTGCAGAGATGAACATAGCTGAGCAGGTGTCCTTATCGTATCCTGGGATATGATGTTCAGGATAGATGCCCAGAAGTGGTATGGCGGAATCATAGGGAAAGTCTATTTTCAATTCTGTAAGAAACCTCCAAACTGCCTTCCAGAGTGGCTGAACTAGTTTACGTTTCCACTAGCAATGCAGCAGTTTTCCTCTTTCTCCACAACCCTGCCAGCAGTTGTTGTCTGAGTTCAGAATATTGGCCATTCTAATTAGGGTAAGGTGGTATCTTAGGGTTGTTTTTATTTGCATTTCCTTTATGACCATGGATGATGAGCATTTTCTCATATGTTTTTCTGCCATTTTAACCTCTTCTTTTGATAAGTTTCTCTTTAGTTCCTTTGCCCATTTAGTGATTGGTTTGTTGGGTTAGTTTCTTGAGTTCCCTACAGATACTAGATATTAAGCATTTGTCTGATGTATTATTGGTAAATACCTTTTCCCAGGTGTTTTTCTATTTTAGTAGCTATGCTTTTATCTGTGCAGAAACTTTTTATTTTTAGGTAGTCCCATTTGGAGTCTCTCTCCATTCTGTTGTGACCCTGGGACTCTACTCAGGAAGTTTTTGCCTTTGCCTATGAGTTCCAGTGTCTCTCCTACTCTATCATGTAACTGTTTTAAGGTTTAAGGTCTGATATTGAGGCCTTTGATCCATTTTGAGTTAATGTTTGTGCATGGTGAAAGGCGAGGATCATTTTTTAGTTTTCTGCATGTGGCTGCCAGTTTTGCCAGCACCAGTAATTGAACAGGTTATCTTTATTCCTCTGTATATCTCTGGCTCCTTTGTCAAATATAAGTTGACTATGGATATGTGGTTTTATGTCTGGATCTTTTTTTTTTTTTGGCCAGTTGTGGAGCTTGAACTCAGGGCCTGAGCACTGTCCTTGGACTTTTCTCCAGGCTAGAGCTCTACCACTTGAGCCACAGCACCACTTCTGGCTTTTTTCTATGTATATGATACTGAGGAATCGAACCCAGGCCTTCATGCATGCTAGGCAAGCATTCAACCACTAGGCCAAACTCCCGGCCCCTTATGCCTGGATCTTCTGGTCTGTTTTTGCACCATGCTGTTTTTTTGTTATTATGGCTCTATAGTAGAGTTTGAAGTCTGGTATTGTAATACTACCTGCATTGTTCTTTTTGCCTAGAATTGTTTTGTCTTTTCTTGTTCCATATGAACCTTTGGATTACACCTTCTTTCAGTAAAGAATGTCTTTGGGATTTTGATGGGGATTTTGGCAGTATGGCCATTCTCACTATATTGGTTCTCCCTGCTGTGACTTGTTTTACTAGCAGGAGCTGTGTTGGCTACCAGCAGCTCTCAAGGCCATGGGAGGGGACTGGGTCAATGCCCCGGAGTGGCTATGGCTCCATGCTTCGTTCCATCTACGTGTGGGTAGGGCCAGTGCTGCTGTGTGCTGGAGCAGGGTTCTGGCTCTTGGCCACGTCGAGACTCCAGGCAGGGCTGACCTGTCAGACCTGGAACCCTGGGGAATTCATAGGGGCCTCACAGCCAGGCCTCTTCCAGTGGGTTTCCTTCTGCCGGCCTTCTCCTGCCAGCCTCTGCTTTTCTTGGGCTATAGGATGGTTGTGGGAACCCCAGATTCACCTGGCATCGCATCAGCAGTGCAGTGGCTGAGCCACTGGGGGCTTGGGTCTCAGGTCTATCTCCTCCTGGCTCAGACAGATCCGTCACTTCATAGGTTCCTTCAGCTGAGCCCTGGTGGCTCTTACCTGTAATCCTAGCTACTTAAGAGGCTGAGATCTGAGAATTATGGGTCAAAGCCAGCCTGGGCATGAAAGACCATGAGATTCTTACTTCTAACTAACTACCAGAAAACCAGAAGTGGCTCAAAGTGGTAGATTGTTAGCCTTGAACTGAAGAGCTCAGGAATAGCACCCAGGCCCAGAGTTTAAGCCCCATGACTGCCAAAAAAAAAAAAAAAATCAAGAAGAATACCCAGTCCCTGAGTTCAACCCCTAGTACCAGCACAAAACAAATAAAGAAAATAGGAAGAAGTCATTCCAGCTTCATATAGATGGGGTGAGCCCCAAAATGTGACAGGCTGGCCCAAGACCTTTCTCTTTCTTTTCTCCTCTGCCCCCCACGCCCCCCTCTGGTGCTGGAACTAGGACTTGAAATTAGGGCTTTATACTTGACTCACTTGAGTCAAGTGAGTATTTATCTATTTTTAGACAGTTTGTTATTCTCAGTTCTATTCCTTTTCCCAGTCCTGGGACTTGAACTCAAGGCCTGGGAACCACAGTGCTATTTCCACCTTTTTCTGTGTATGTGGTACGGAGGAATTGAACCTAGAGCTTTGTGCATGCTAGGCAAGCACTCTACCACTAGGCCACACTGCTGGCCCCTGTGATTCTTTTTGTTGTTGTTGGTTATGGAGTTTGAACTCTGGGCCTAGTGACCCCTGTGATTCGATTCTATTATTATTATTATTATTATTATTATTATTATTGGGTCATGAGGCTTGAACTCGGCCTGGGCGCTGTCCCTGAACTCTTCAGCTCAAGGCTACCACCTTACCTCTGGGCCTGGGCATTGTCCCTGAGCTCTTCAGCTCAAGGCTATCACTCTACCCTTGAATCAAGCCCCACTTCCCGTTTTCTAGGGGTTAATTGGAGATAAGAGTCTTAGGTCCTTTTGTGCCCAGGCAGGTTTGGAACCTTGATCCTCAAATCTCAGCCTCCTGAATAGCTAGGATTACAGCTGTGAGCCACCTCGCCTGGCCCCCTGTGATTCTTTACTGATGCCATCCATGTAGCTGGGATGCCAGGTACATACCCACACACTTATCTTACTAGTTGATATGAGACTTGATAACACTTTGTCCTGGCTGGCTTCCAATTGCAGTCCTTCCCAACTGGGATTACAGGTATGAGCTACTTTGCCTGGCTGTACTGTACACAATTTCCTGGTGTGTCTAGTACAGATGCGGCACCTTCTCTTATTTGGATTGGCTTTGGCCTTGGTGACTGACACTCTTCCCTGGGGTCAAAGGGAATGTGTTTTAGAACTTCAGTGACTATCTTTGGCTTCAGGGAATCTGAGACCCCTACCCAGAGGCAGCAGCCGCCCCAAGGAATGCAGCCACGCCTGCCCAGGCTCTCCATTTCCTTCTCTCTGGTGCAAAGAAGCAGGGGGACTTGGGCACAAAATCTCTCCCTCCATGCAGGGCACAGCTGCCGTGCACCTGGCCGTATGGGAAGCCGAGAAATAAGCCGTTCTCAGCATTCTTCTTTTGGGGGGATGGGATGAGGGTGGGACTCGGATGGAGCTCCTGTGACACATTAAACCCCCTGGATGCTC
This sequence comes from Megascapheus bottae, assembly GCF_031878675.1. Lineage (NCBI taxonomy): Eukaryota > Metazoa > Chordata > Mammalia > Rodentia > Geomyidae > Megascapheus > Megascapheus bottae. The sequence continues at coordinate 494,030 of NC_143542.1, read as the reverse complement.
CGGTCATTATTCAGTAAGCAAGAATGTGTTAGGATCTTCTTTCTAATTTTTCCAAGGAATCTTGTTGTCGTCGTTGTCATCGTCATTGTTGTCTCCTCCTCCTCCTCCTCCTCCTCCTCCTCCTCCTCCTCCTCCTCCTCCTCCTCCTCCTCCTCCTCCTTGCAAACTGGCAAGGCTGGGCCCAGTGGTGCATACCTGTAATCTCAGTTATTAATGAGGTCAAGATGGAGACAATGAAGGTCAAAGCCAGCAGGGTAAGAAGTTAACAAGGGCTGTAACGACAGCTACTCAGGAGTTACGAAGGAGAGTAGCAGTCTCAGGTAGACCCTGGGTAGAAAACATGAGACCTTCATCACACAAATAACTAGAACCAAAAAGAGTGTGTGCGCGCGCACGTGTGTGTGTGTGTGTGTGTGTGTGTGTGTGTGTGTGTGTGTGTGTCAAGAAGTAGAGCCTAGTGACTGTGAGGCTGCGAGTTCTAATTCTAGCATCTGGGAGGGAGTGCTCAGAAGGCCAAGGCCCCCACCAGAAAGAGACCCCACAGCACTGGCAGCCTTAGCCTGAGGCCTGTCTGGCCTTGCAGACTGCTGGCGTGGGGGCTCTGCTTGGCTCTCTGAGCACTGTCCCAGTCTGTTACTCTCTGGGAAAGATCCACCAGGTAGCCATATGCTGGGGTCCACAGAAGAGCCAGAGGACTGGAGATGGCCTTTTTGGTTTTTTTCTCCCATTTTGTGCCAGTACTGGGACTTGAACTCCAAGCCTTAGCACTATCCCTGGGCTTTAAATTTTCTTTTTTTCCTCAAGGCTGTCATTCTACCACTTCAATCACAGCTCCACTTCTGGCTTTTTGGTAGCTCATTTGAGATGAGTGGCTTGGTCTTTGTTAGCTGGGTTGGGCTTGAGCTGTGATGCTCAGATCTCAGCCTCCTGAATAGTCAGGATTACAGGTGTAACCCACAGGTCCCTGGCTAAGACCTGGACTTTAAAGCAGCTCTGGTACTGTCCTTTAGGCTGAGCCTCCCTGCCACTCACCAGGGACTGTGGCTCAATCTTGCTCCAAACCAGGGGCACCAGACACCTCCCCACTGGAGACAAAGATGTACCGAAGCAGCTGGATGCTGGAGGTTCACGCCTGCCAACCTAGTTACTCAAGAGCCTGAGATCTGAGGATCATGGTTCAAAGCCAGCCTGGGCAGGAAAGTCCATGAGACTCTGATCTCCAATGAATCACCAGAAAGCCGAAAGTGGGGTGGGGCTCAAGGTGGTAGAACACTAGTCTTGAGCACAAAAGCTTAAGGACAGTGCCCAGACCTTAAGTTCAAGCCACACTGTCCCCCACCAACAAATAAATAAACGAATAAATAAATGCCCTGAAGCTCAGAAAGACTTTTGGCCAAGCTGAGGCCAGAAAAGGGCATTTGCCCCAGGCCACCTGGAAGCCACACCCAAAACAGGCCCCATGCCTCTTTCTCCTTGCCCCACCATGGCTGCACCCCTGCCTCCCTGTAGCATGAGAGCTGAGGAAGGGACAGAGCATGGGGCCCACTCCATGGGGAAGCCAGGAGGACACAGATGTAGGGCCAGTGCTCAGAGAGCCAAGCAGAGCCCCCACGCCAACAGTGGGCACTGCAAGGCCAGACAGCCCTCAGGCTGTGGGGTTTCCTTCTGGTGGGAGCCTTGACCATCCGAGCTCTCCCTCCCAGATGCTTAGCTGGGAAAGCTAAGACCTTTTTCCTATTAAGGCATACAGTTGGTGCTACATGTATGCCTGTGCCTGCCAGGGCTTGTTGCATGACAGGGAGAAGCTGGAAGGGCTTCTTTTCCTTGGAGCTTCACAGCCCTTCTTTCCAACACCCCGGGGCACCCTGGTGGGAGGCTGGATTAAAGGCAGGGCCAGTTCCAAAGTTGAAAACCACGGGGACAAGGCCGTCCTCTGTCCCTGACAGGGTCAGCGTGGGGCCAGGCAGCGGGCAGAGGCCGGAGGCGGCCCAAGAAGGAAATGGTTGAAATATGCCGCCAGGGCAGGAAATGCAGAAATTATTGAGGAGGAGCTGGAATGCCAGCTGGAATTCCGCCCCCATGCCCCCCTGAGATCTCAGCCAAGCCAGGAAGTGCCTGCCCAGTGTCTTGGCCAGGGAAGCTTTGCCCTCACGGGGGTGGGACCTTGCCCAGAGCCACCTCCGGTCCCCTGCTCGAGACTTTGCAGGGGAAGTTCAGAAATAGATGGTGAGAGCCCATTGGGCAGTGGAGAAACAGAGAGGCCCTGCTTCTGCTACCCACGAGTGGGGCTTCTTGTCAGTCTCTGTCTCTAGCAGGTGCTGAGATACGGCTCACCCTTGTGAACTTGGGAAATTCTTTTATTTGGTGTGTGTGTGTGTGTGTGTGTTTACAGGAGTGTGAATTGAATTTCCTTGCTCACAGCTTGCCCCCTACCACTTGAGCTATACCTCCACACCTGGCTTCCCCACTCCCTCCCCTGGGTTATGCTGGCCTCGAACTGTCATCCTTTAGACCTAAGCCTCCTGAGTACCTAGGACTATTACAGACGTGCATTATCAGTAGCACCTGGCTGTAAGGTGACACTTTTGTAGCCAGTCTTATTCCCTTGCAATTCTTTTCTCCAATGGAAAAACACTCCTCTTCCATCTTCAAAACCCTGCTCTGGCAGGCAGTAGCTCCTAGATGGATCAAGCTGAAGCTTTGCAGTCTCCACTAATGCCAAGTTGCCCCCCTGTCCTTCACTTTATGGTATAGACCCCCAACAACAAAGGCCCAACTGGACTCTGCTGTCCCCCAAACATACCAGCACTGGTTGGCACCCAGTGTTGGCTGGGCTTGGAAATATGACATTCTTGTTACCACTCAGCTGCTCAGGAGGTGCCATGGGATCAGGGCACACTCTCCATGGTGGCTCCTCATTCAATGTCAGCTGTCACCTCTCCTTTGCTCCCCTCAGAGGGGGAGAAGGGAAGTTCCTGCTGCCATCTGCCCTGAGCTTCAGTAAAGCACCTTGTGCCGTCCTAGAGGTGCTGTGGGAGGGGCAGGCACAAGTTTAAGGTGCAGACCGAGGATCCCACCCTGCCAAGGAAAGTTTGTAGTGCTTGAGGACTGGGGAATCCCTGTGCTGTCCCCAGGATTTGGAATTAGCATTCCAGCCTCAAGGCCAGGAGCTTCTCTCTAAATGAAGAGCTAAGTGTGGCCAGTCTCACTGCTGGCCTTGCCTCTGCCCCCTACCTGGGCGTCAGGTGGCTGAGGACTTTGGCCACCTTGGGTTCAATTAGCAGCTTGGGTCACCTTATTAGAAGTGTGTGGGAGTCAGGCACAAGTGGCTCACATCTGTCAGCCTAGCTACTCAGGAGGCTGAGATCTGAGTATTGTGGTTCAAAGCCAGCCTGGGCTGGAAAGTCCATGGGACTCTTCTCAACAATGAACCCCTAGGAAACTGGAAGTGGAGCTGTGGCTCAAGTGGCAGAGTGCTAGCCTTGAGCAAAAGAGCTCAGGGACAGCACCCAGACCCTGAGTTCTAGCCCTAAGCTCTCCCACCTCAAAAAAAGAAAGAAAAGAAAAAGAAGTGTGTGGAATCTAGGGGTGCGGGGTGTGTGTGTGTGTGTGTGTGTGTGTGTGTGTGTGTGGTGTGAGATGTGAGGTGCAGCGATTCTACAAAGCTAGTCTGCCCCTCTGCAGGGACCCATCTGTGTAGGAGGACAGAGTGGGTGTAGCTTCTGTTTAGAGGTGGAGGAAGAGGCAAGACTCCAGGTGTGGGTGGCCAAGTTGCAGCCATGTGCTGAGGCTCTCCAAGATCCTTCCCAGGGAATCCCGCTGTCAGGTGCCTGGTCCTGCAAGGCCCCGTGGCAACCTCTCACCTGGCCAGGTGAGAAACAGAGGCACCGATGCATCTGGCATCTCCTGGTGGCCCCAGGGCTCTTGGCAGAGTTGTTGTGGCTGCTGCTCTCATTTGGCTTTCTTGCTATTGTTTGAGTGAGTTGGGTAGCAGCTGGGGGCCTTCCCTAAGTGTCCCCCACTTCAGCTATGCCTCGTTCCCAGGTTCACTGCCAGCAATCCCATGCAAGTTAAGGAAACATTTATTTTAAGTGTAAACGGATCTCAGATTCCTGCCTTGACTGGACGCTGCCCCTGGATGGGGAGGCGGGCTGATAAAAATAGAGTGCAGTTGTTTCTGTCTTTCATCCCAGAGGGCTGAAGGGGGTACCACAGAGCAGTCAGATCCCGCCCTGCTTCTTGTGGGGGAGAGGAGGCCACCCACCTCCACCTCCAAGTAGCAGAAATCCTTGGGCTTGCTCTCCTAACAGCTGTGTCCAGCTGGCTTGAGGCCTGTGGACCCGTAGGAGCTGGCATCAAAGCCACCTTGTCTTGCTTGTACCCCAATATTTGGTTTAATAATCTGAGCAGTATCAGAGCTCCCCACCACCTCCCCCTCCCATCCCAGCTTCCTCATTGTCTTTCCATTTCTTAGCAAGAAATCACTTATCAGTCCTGGCCTCCTGGTACAGGGGTGGGGAGGCCCAGGGTCCTGCCATTGCAGCTAGGATTCCAAGCTACTCCCTGGACCCCATCCTCCCCATCCTCCTCCTTTCAGCTCCAAGACTCTCCCTTCCCAGAGGACCCTGCGTCATTGGAAACAAAAGCCAAGAATGCTGAGGGGCCCCTGGGGCGGGCGACATCATTTGGCTGGGCTCCAGGAATCCCACAGGCATGCTGGGGAGTTGGCAGGTGGCCAGGCCGTGTCCCCTGGCTGCCCGTGGGAGGCAGTGCCCACACGGGAATTTTACTCTCTGGCCACAGGGACCATGAATTGTCTTCCCCGAGCTGGACCCTCCTGTGCCAGGAAGCTGGCTTGGCTGTCCAGCTGACAGAGGGACAGGACAGGAAGAAATACTAGGCGTTCTCCTGGACCTCCAGGGAGAGGCTCAGTCAGATGTGGGGAAACTGAGTCTCTGATGGATACGTGGCCATTATATCTGATGTTTATTTTACAAAGACATATAATATATATATAAAATATATATATATAATATATAATATGTTTGTATCTGTGTCCCTGTTGTCCAGTCCTGGCCTGGAATTTTAACACCCACTGCTTCTGAGTGAATATGGATCTCTTCTGTGTTGTGAGTTGAAATCTGGCATCACATGGATCCAAGGTTAGAGCTTGGCTCCTGACCCCTATGCCCAGGGTAGGGGGAGCAGAAAGGGGCTGCTGGGTTCTTTGTCCCAGAGGCCACTTCGGGCTGGCTGGGGGCTGACCTGTGGCTGGGAGAGGTGTCTCTAATTTGGGTGGGGTTGCCTCCCATGGGAAGCCATGGGGACACAGCCCAGCCACCTGCCAACTCCCCAACATGCTGTGGGATTCCTGCGGATGCACACTCAGGCTTGATGCATGGGTTTGGGTCTGGGAGGCTCAGAAGGACACAGATGAAAAATGGACCCAGACCTGTCCAAGGGTTTGGACAAATGGGGCCAGAACCATGTAGCTCCTCCATCTGCACGGTGGTACAGTAATGCTGATTGAGGAGCTACTTCTTGATAGTACTGGGATCTGAATTAGAGCCTTGTGCTTACTGGACTATCACTCTCCCACTAGAGCCTCCAGTCCACCATTTGGCTGGTAATTTTGAAGTTTCACCAATTTTTCTGCCCGCATTGGCTTTGAGCCACGATTTTCTGGATTTCACGCTCCTGAGTGGGTAAGAGTACAGTTACGACTAACAGTTCTGGGAGCCATGCTTCTGAATACTGGAGGTCGTAGATGGAAGGGGCTGTCCCTTTCTGTTGGGCACTGAGGCTTAGAGGCCTCACAGCTCTTCTTCAGCACAGTTCTGGCATGAGGCCCAGTGTGGAAAAGTCTGCAGGGTGCAGCATCTGGGGTTCGAGACTACCAGAATCTTCCAGAGTTCAGGAATTCCTGGGGCATAACAGGTGGCAGGTGCTCATTGGTGATAGCTCAGACTTGGGATCTTAGGCTCCGCCCCCTGCTTTGGGACCATAGGAGTACAGGGGCTGCTGGCTGGTAGGGAAACAGCGAATGGCTATCTCAGATCTATCCTGGGGTGGAAGTGAGGTCTTAGGTCCCTGAGAGCAGATGAATCATTCTTACCTGGGTCTCCTTTTTTTTTTCCCCCCCAGCCAGAGCCTAAACTATGCCTGGCTTGGGGTTCAGAGATGCTGCACAAGCATTGCTTCACCCCAGGAAACAGCAGTGTTGCTAAAGGTACCACCTGTGGGAAGATGTCCACATCGATGTGGTTCTGTAGTCTGGCAAGGCCAGGAGCTCAGAGGCCCAGGCCCCCGCTTCTTATGACTAATTCAATAGGGAAACTCGAAATCATTAGCTAAAGATATTTAACTTAAACATCCTGATCTGGACTGTCAGATCATTTTCTGATGAGTCATGTGGCTTAGAAATGCAGCCCCTAACTTTCCATATGCCTCAGTTTACCCGGATGATCACCATATATATCTCTTGGCAGGTCCCATGTGGGCATGAATGAGTTAACAGATATAAAGCTCTTAGAGCATGTCTGGCTATCCAGAGGAGACTTGATAAATAGACATTATGATCTTTGAACACGACGCCCAGGCTTGCTAGAATTAAAATAGGCTCTTTCTGGGGCTTGGAGTAGCTCGTGGGTGTCTGTGTTTCTGCACATACGTGTCTTCTGTCTGTCGACCAGGCAACAATCTCAACCCTCCCTTGGTGGCTTTTCCTGGGGCTCCATTACCCAGAGGGATGGGGAGACGGGTAGAGAGCCTAGCTGTGCCTTCAAGTGGTAGTAATAGATTTCCCCCAACCCAATGGTGTAGCCCATCTAGGGCTAAAGGCCAGTCCCTGGCCATGTCTCCTAGGCCCCCACACTCAGGGGAAGTGACCTGTCCCATGTTACGGGACCCTGGATGTCACCTGATATCCCTTATTGGGAAGACAAACAGAGCTAGGACCCAAATTCTCACAGTCTTCTTACTTGGTCCTCATCTCTTAAGTGTACCCCCTCTCAGGGTTGGTCCCTGCTGGTGGAAATGGCATCATGGGACTGGAGTCAGTCTGCTGCACCTCTCTTCCTGAAGATGGTGGGGGGAAACATCTTCAGCGTGGTACAGCTTTAGTGTATGAAGTCTGTGGGTCACGAGAGACCACGGAGGAGGAGCTGCGCGTGCTCAGGCCACGTGCAGTTCAGTACAGTTTTAAGATGCTGGATTCATGTTCGCATTCATGCCATCTGACTTCCACTGAAGACATTTCCCCTTTTAACAGGTCTCACATTTCTCCTTTATCGCTTACTCGTTTATTTAGTGCTGGTACGGGGGGCTTGAACTCAGGGCCTAAGCTCTGTGTTGTTTTGACTGTTTTTTTGTTTTTGTTTTTCCTGTTCAAGGCCGGTGCTCTACCACTTGAGCTACATCACATTTCCACCCCAGGCTTTTTAAAAAATGATTGGAGATAAAAGTCACATGCATTTTCCCACTGGGGTCTGCCTTCAAACTCCATCCTCCAATCTCAGCCTTCTGAGTAGCTAGGATTATTATAGATGTGTGCCACTTGTGTCTGGTTGCTTCCTCTTCCTCCTCTCTCCCCTCTCTCCATTTCCTCCTCCTCCTCCCCCCTCCCCCTCCCCCTCTTCCTCCTCGCGTGGCCCAAACTTATGTCACAAATCCGCATTAAGATGGGCTGACTAGCTGTCTTCCTCCGAGGCCATTGGTCCCTGGAGGCTGCTCAGGGTTCACCCCTGCCTGTGCTAGGCATGTGGAACCCCACACATCTCGTACAGGATCCACTGACCTCACAGAGGCAACGTGGCTCCCCTGGAAGAATTTCCGTGCCCTCTCTAGCTGCTAGCTTCATGACCTTGAATAAGTCCCAAGATCCTGCAATCGGCGTCTCCAACACCCAGTAGTGGTGACAACAGCCCTTCCTTCAATGGCATGGAGCCAGGGTCACCTTCCCACATGTGCCAGGGCATGGGGTAGGGGTGGGTGTGTCCTGAGGCTGGCTCTGGTACCCAGTGGGGGTGGCAGTGATTCCATCCTAGCATCCTGTTTCTGCCAGGCTCCAGTCTGGAACCTTCTATTCCTTCTTTTATTTCTTCATTTCTCTGTGGGCTACGCCTCAGAGGCCCCCCCCCCAACTTAATGGGATTCTTCTGGAAGTTCCTTCAAGCAAGTTTCCATCAAACATGAGAGGCTGCACAGCCCGGTGACCCCTGTCCCCGTGGGCCTGTTTTCCCAGCATTCCTGGTTGCCTGGCAGTCTTGCTGGAATATTCTGGGATGGTCACAAATCTCACTTTGGTGACTCTACTAGGGTGACATCATCCCAAATTTCAGGGGGATCTGTGGGGCTGGGGGTGGGGAAGACACTAATGCCTTGTAGGGTTCCAGCTCAGCTTCACCCCTGCTGGAGACCCCAGATTGTCCTTAGAGACAAGGCTCCTGTCTGGGAAAATCAGGAACAATGAGAGGGCAGGCAGCAGGCCCAATGCCTGAGCCCTTGGTTGGGAGGCACAGAGTGGAGGCTGAGCTCTACCTGTAGAGGTAGGGATGGTGACAGGACCACAGCCTCTGGTCTTGCAGGAGCTGGAGGTGAAATGTGGGATGAGGTACAGAAAGCTGCCACTGTGCTGTGTGCTGAGCCTGGCGCCAGGCTGGTTGGCAGCTGACACAGTGCTTGGTGAATCCCAGCATGAGGATGGAGTATGTGGGGGGAGGGGGATCTGCCCCTGGGTCCTGGTAGAAGGGAGGCAGTGGGCTTGGGTTATAGGAACCTGTGGCTCACGCATAGCCCTTTCCTAGAGGCTTTAAAACTTGAGCAAAGAGCACCTTGTGGTCCTTCCTCCATTCATTCTTTTTTTTTTTGCCAGTCCTGGGCTTGAGCTCAGGGCCTGAGCACTGTCCTTGGGCTTTCTCAAGGCTAGAGCTCTACCACTTGAGCCTCAGCACCACTTCCGACTTTTTTCTATGTATGTGGTACTGAGGAATCGAACCCGGGTCTTCATGCATGCTAGGCAAGCACTTTAACCACTAAGCCAAACTCCTGGCCCTCTCCATTCATTCTTATTTCTGTTCCTTATATGGAAGGGAAGGTCTTGGGCTACCATGACCAGTAGGAATAAAATATCAAAGCTGTGCCCAGTGGCTCACACTTGTAATCCTAGCTACTAAGGAGGTTGAGTTCTGAGGATTGCGGTTCAAAGTCAGCCCAGACACAAAAATCTGTGAGCCTCTTATCTCCAATTAACTACCAGAAAACCAGAAGTGATGCTGTGGCTTAAGTGATAGAGCACTAGCCTTGAGCTGAAGAGTTCAGGAACAGTGCCCAGGCCTAGAGTTCAAGCCCCATGATGGACAAAAAAAAAAAAGAAAATAGAAAGAAAGAACGTAAAAAAGAAAGAAGGGAAATATTAGCCCCATACGTGATTTAAAGAATCTCATAGCCACATTAAGAAAGATGGAAAGAGCTGGGTGTGGTGGCTCAGGGTAATCCCAGCTACTTGGGAGGCCGAGATTAGGAGGATTGAGGGTGGAGGCCAGCCTTGGCAAAAAGTCAGTGAGACTATATCTCAACCAATAAATAGAATGTGGTGGGGTATGTGTGTAATCCCAGCTCCATTGGAGTATAAGTAGGAGGATGACAATCGAGGCTAACGTGAGCAAAAAATAGAGATCCTACATGAAGGAAGAGAACCAGGGCTGAGACTTAAATGGTAGACTCCTCATTTAGGAACTGTGAGGCCCTGAGTTCATATCTTGGGACCACAAAAAAAGATAAAAAGAAACAGATGACTCATGGGAATGCCTTTATTTTACCCAATACACACAACATGTTATCCTTTAGGCATGAGATTATTAAAATTCATTAATAGGCTGAGTGCCAGTGGCTCCTTACCTACTTAAGAGGCTGAGATTGGAGGCCAACCCAGGTAAAAATGTTCAAGAAACTCTATTTCCAGTAACAAACCAGGCTTGGAGGCATGGCTCAAGTGATGGAGCACCAGCTGAGTTGAGATTGAGGTGCTGAGTTCAAGCCCCATTATCAGCACATAGATAAAAATTCAGTCACGAGATACTCCTTTTAAACACATTTGGTCTGCTAGGAGCTGTGGCTCACATCTCTTAGCTACTCAGGAGGCTAAGATCTGAGGATAGCAGAGAGCAGGAAAGTTTGTGAGACTCTTATCTTCAATAAACTACTCAGAATAAACCCTAAGTGGAGCTGTGGCTCAAATGGCAGAGTGCTAGCCTTGAGTACAAAGAGGCTCAGGGACAGTGCTCAATCAAGTCCTGAGTTCAGCAAAAACAACAAATAACAACAAAAACAAATTCAGTCTCTGACATCAGGTACAAAGTTTATGCCTAAGGAATACCACAGTTTGGGAAATAATACATTACATATTATATATATTTCATAAAATATACAGTTGAAAAACACCATGTAGCTGAGCCATACTTATTTTCCAATTGATTCTAATACTTCCCCAATTCATTAAAAAACAAAAACATCAGTACTCACATTCTCATAGACAAAAGCGCTTTCATTTAAAATTTTTTTTCCACTGGCTATTTTTTGAGCATATTTTCACGACTAAAGTACATCAGCATTTCCTTTTTTTCTATTATTTTCCATTTCTATGGCTCATTTTTTCCTATAGTTTTTCTTTTTCGTTATTTGTAGAGGCTATTTATGTGTCACGATTATTAACCCTTCACCTATGATATAATTTGGGCATGTTTTCCCATTTTGACATTTATCTATTTAGTTTCTTCTTATTTATTTTTCAAAACAAAAGTTTCTTTTTATAAAAAAAATCTAGGCCTTAATGGTTGTTTAGTTATGTAAGGTTACTATTATTAAGATTTTTTTTTTTGCCAGTCCTGGTTTGAACTCAGGGCCTAAGCACTGTTCTTGGGCTTTCTCAAGGCTAGAGCTCTACCACTTGAGTCACAGAACCACTTCTGGCTTAAGGTTTTTGGTTTTTTGGCATGCCTCCATCCATCCATCTACATATCTATCCATTTACTCATCCATTCCTCTGTCTACTCATGGATTGACTGATAGATAGACAAATTGATCCATCCATCCATCCATCCATCCACTTGTCCACCCACCCACTCACTCACTTATCCATTCATGAACCTACCAATCCAGCTACCCATTTCCATCCATCCATTGAGTGGCTCACAGAACTCTTGGGAACACATTTCCTGAGTGGTTATAGGGCTGTTGTACAGATAAAGAGCTGGGTAGAACTTCCATACACTCCAGGGGCCACTCATATCCACTTTATATGTTCCATTGTCCAGAGGGAGGTCTCATTGCCGAGGCCTGGGTGAATCAGCTTACCCCCAGCTCCTCTTTCCTCCAGAAGTCCCTGACTTCCTGCCTTATCTGGTTCTGGTGATCAGAACCAGGGCACTCATGGCTGAGACCTATAATCCTAGCTACTTGAGAGGCTAAGAATGGGAGGATCGTGATTTGAGGCCAGCCTGGGGAGAAAAGTTCACAAGACCCCTTCTTAAGCCATAGCTGGTGCCTGTCATTCCCAGCTATGTGGGAAGCTGAGATGTGGAGGATCATGGTTCCACATCAGCCTGGGGTGGAAAAGTTCATGAGATTTAATCTCCATGGATGAAGACTGGATGAAGTCGCTTATACCTGTGGTCCTCGCATTGTCCGGAAGCCTGAAGCAGGTGGATCATAGCTCAGCCTGGCTGAGACCCTGCCTCACGCATAATCACCAGTTGAAAACTAGCCTGGAGGCATGGCTCAGCAGTCTGATACCAGCTTATCAAGCATAAGGCCCTTATTTTAAACCAAAGTGCAAAAATGATCTGTCTGGGGACAGAGAGCTGGTCTCAGCCCTGACAGGTGATTTTCTCTGTCTGTCCAGAGAAGGGACACATTCATCAGCCTGGGAGTCTGTGGACAGCCACTAGGAAGAATCAGGCTCTGTGCATGGAGACCCTGAAGAAAAGATGTTCCAAACTTCTGAGGTCAGACACTCTGAAATAGAGTGGACAGGTCTGGCCCCAGCCTTGGCCACTTACTGCATTCTGGGTCCCTGGAGGGACACACAGAAAGAAATGAGACAGGCAGGCAGCGGGCCCTTTTTGTTTGTTTTGGTGCTGGTACTGAGATTTGAACTCAAGGCCTAGGTACTGTCTTAACTTTCTTTTCTACTCAGGGCTGGTACTCTATCACTTGAGCCAAAGCTCCATGTTAGGCTTTTTTGCTGGTTTATTGGAGATAAAGTCTCCAAGACTTTCCTGCCTGGCTGACTTTGAACTTCAATCCTCAGATCTCAGCCTCCTGAGTAGTTAAGATGATAGGTATGAGCACCACCGCGCACGGAGTTCTTTTTTTTTTTCCCCAGTCAGTTATGGGTCTTGAACTCAGGGCCCGAGTGGTGTCTCTGAGCTCTTTTTTGCTCAAGGATAGCATTCTATCACGCTGAGCCACAGCACCACTTCCAGTTTTCTGGTAGTTAGTTGGAGATAAGAGTCTCATAAACATTCATGCCAGGATGGCTTTGAACCTTGATCCTCAGATCTCAGCTGTCTGAATAGCTAGGATTATAGGCGTGAACCACTGGCACCTGGCTAAGAGGGAGTTCTTGAATGAGGCCTGAGAGCTGGCATTTGCTGCCCCAAGTCCAGGCTGCTGGATTTCTTGGCATAGCTTAGGCTACCCATCATTTTTGCCAGGCTAGGGCTTGAAAGACCTTGTTCTGACCCCAGAAGGATGCTGGCTGGGCCTCCTGCCGGAGTTGGCCAGCGATGCCTCCCATCCAGACCGGGGCACCTTTGCCAGCCGCTGGCCCCATGCAGAGCCCCCTCTGTTCCTTTCCCTGTGTGGGACGGAAGCAGCTGCAGCCAGGCAGCCTTTAGAACTGAGTGACAGTGATGGATGGCCGGAGGCTCCATCCGGGTTACTGCTGGGTGAGAGGAAGGTGAGCTGCTTTGCTCAGGCCACAGAAGATGGAAGATGTTCACAGCCCCAGGGCCTGGAGAAGGGAGGGATGTCTCTGTTGAACCTTGGATTTCCTTGGTTATCATGATGAGTGGCTGTATGACTATGCTTTCACCTGAATCTCATTGAGGGGGGGGAAGAGGAGGTGGAGGAGGAGGAGGAGGAGGAGGTGAACGCTATGTCCCTCCCTTTTCAAGTCATCTGAATCCTGAACTGGCTTTTCTCTTAATTTCCTAAGTCTGCCAACCTGGCAGACTTTCCATTTTTTAGCTCTAGGGCCTCTCTAGTAAAAGTAAAGAGGTTCAGCTGGGTGAGGTGGTACATACCTGTAATCCCAGCTCTGTGGGAGGCAGAGATTTCATTCCAAGGCTAGCCCAAACCAAACGGTAGTAAGATTCTTATTTCAATCCATCAGCCAGGTGTGGTAGTGTACATTTTGGTACCAGCTATATGGGAAGTATACAAAATAGGACTGTCGTCCTCTTGGCTTTGGGCCAAAAATAAAAATATAAAAGTGAGATCTTACATGAAAAGTAACTTGCCAGGCCCTGGTGGCTGGTACCTTTAATCCTAGCTACTCAGGAGACTGAGATCTGAGGATCATGGTTTTTAAGCCAGCTGGGGCAGGGAAGCGTAGAACTTTGATCTTCAGTTAACAAGCCTAAAGTCAGAAGTGGAGCTGTGGCAGAGTGCCATCCTTGAGTAAAAATGTGAAGGGACAGTGCCCACATACAAGCCCAAGTACAGGCACAACAAACAAACAAACCACCTAAAGCCAAAAGAGGTAGAAATATGGCTCCTCTAGTGGACTACCTGCTTAGCAAGCATGATATCCTGAATTCAAACGCCATTAGGTCAATGAATGAGTGAATGAATAAAGAACAACAACAAAAGGAAGACTGGGTCCCAGGTCAGAGCCATTCAACAGCCATCATGTGTGAGCACATATGTGACTTGAAATATATTTTAGTGTCTGCATTGAGAAGTAGAGAAAGAAACAGAGACTGGTCGTGGTGGTTCACGCCTGTAATCCTAGCTACTCAGAGGCTGTGATATGAGGAACCAAGTTCAAAGCCAGCCCAAGCACAAAAATCTGTGAGACTCTCATCTCCAATTAACTACCAGAAAACTGGAAGTGGTGCTGTGGCTCAAGGGGTAGAGTGGTAGCCTTGAGCTGGAGTCAGGAACAATGCCTGGTCCTGAGTTCAAGCCCCACAACTGACCTAGAAAAAATGAAAAAGAAAAAAAAAGAAAGAGGAAATGTAATTCTGATGTACATCTAATCCAAGAATTCAAAACTTGCCACTTCAACACACAATCCATCAGAGAAACAGAGCTATGTCATGCTGGCTAAAGTCCAGAGTAAATTAAATTGTGTGTGTGTGTGTGTGTGTGTGTGTGTGTGTGTGTGTATGTGTGTGTGTGTATGAGAGAGAGAGAGAGAGAGAGAGAGAGAGAGAGAGAGAGAGAGAGAGAGAGAGAGAGAGAGAGGAGAGAGAGAGATATCTCAGGCTCAATTTCAGAATGGAACAGTTCATGTTCATTCTCGGGTTCACCGAGACCCTTGCAGGTGACCCCAGCCCCACTAAGGCATAGGACACTGGGCCAAGGGAGATAGATTCATTGCCCAAACACAGGGTGAATCTAAAAGAGTGCAAGCCTGCCTGTCACTGGGTTTCTGCATGGCTGTGCCAAAGAAGGAAGAGGAGAGAGGAGGGAAGAGGAGGAGGAGGGAAGAGGAGGAGGAGGAGGAGGAGGAGGAGGAGGAGGAGGAGGAGGAGGAGAAGAAAAATAAGAGGAAGAGGAAGAAAGAGGAGAGGGAAAAGGAGGAGGAAAGGAGAAGACAGGAGAAGAAGAAGCCTCAGCTTTGGCCCCTGTGGCTAGTAGGCCTGAAGCAGGTGCTCAGGGTTGCCCAGCTTGGCTTCCTCTGGGGCCCCTTGGCCTTGGTTCTGGGGTATGAGCATGATGAGCTCCTATAATGAGCAGACCCCCCTGCTGGAGCCCTTTCATCTGTTTTGCAAAACGTTTTACAAACATTGACTCATTAACCTCCCACAGGTGGGCGGGAGGTGGTGTGGGGTCCATTTTGTAGAAGGGAAACTGAGTTTCTCATTGGTCCACCATGAGACTGGACCACCCAACAAGTCATCGTTGAGAACCCAAGGTAAGAATGCTACCCAGAGGGGGCAAGGTAGAACTCCCCTCCAGAGGGCCCAGGCTGGGGATGGGGGAGAGGGAGGGCTGGCTGCTGAGCTACTGGGCTGGGACATGCTCCTCCTCCTGGGACTGTGTCAGATGCCTATTTCTTTCTTTGGTCTGTGTATTATATGGAAACCAATTGTCTCTTGTGTAACCGTGGAGTCACTCATCTTCCTTGTAGATTTTTCCTTCTCTCTCTCTCTCTCTTTTTTTAGTGCCAATCCTTGAGCTTGCACACAAGGCCTAGACACTGTCCCTGAGCTATTTTGCCTAAGACTAGTACTTTTTCACTTGAGCTACAGCTCTACTTCCAGCTTTTTGCTGGTTAACTGGAGATAGGAGTCTTGTGGACTTTCCTGCCCGAGCTGGCTTTGAACCATGATCCTCAGATCTTCTGAGAAGCTAGGATTACAGGTATAAACCATCAGTGCCCTGCCTAAATTCAGTTCTTACTCTTGTTATTGGCAAGGAACTATCTCCAGAGATATTGGCTTCTTCATTTTATTTTGTTTTTTTTTAAAATATTTTTTATTGTAATTAATAAAAGGGTTACATGATATTTGCCAGATAGAAGGTGCATTAATTCACATATATTGATACCCTTTCACATGTCTTAGTCCCCATTACCCTCCCTATTTTATGTTTTTAATGTTAATTTTTATTAGTATTGGGATTTAAACACAGGACCTCAAATTTCTTCAGTTTGCCTGCTTAGTTGCTGCTGTATCACTCGAGCCATGTATCCAGTGCCACTTTTTGCTGGACATGAGATATGGTGTCTAAGGGTTTTTTGTTTCTGGTTTTGTTTGCCTTAGTTGTCCTCCAACTATGATCCTCCATATCTCAGCCTCCCAAGTAGCTAACCCTGCAGGTAGAAGCCACTAGAACCTGTCCAGAAATGGATCTCTTATGTCAGAGATCTCTCTGCCTCGCAGGGTGCAGTTTCCACTCCTACACTCTGTGTGGAGGAAGAGCAAAGAGAGGAAAGCAGTTCTAATTGCCGAATATTACAGTTCTTTCCTCTCATTCTGCATCTCAACTAAACTGTAATCACATTTTTGTTAGGATTTAGGAAGCTTTTAAGGAGAGAGGTCTGGGGACCAGAGAGATTGGCCGGGCCTGTTAATTCCCTACTTCAGATCCCCTTTGAGAAATGGCAGCCGGGTGGGGAGACGCCTGCGGTCCCTGGGAACGTGCCCCATCTCGCCTGCCCACCTGGGCTGTTTTGATAACCCGGACATTATCCAGGCGCCCATTGTGAGAGCATGTCAGTCAGTCAGGCCTTTTTTGTGGGATTACTTTCATTGAGACAGGTCCCTTTCTGCTATTTCGGTTGCTCCGTCAGCTCCGACTGAAGGGGAAAACTTGTCTTTGGCTTGACAGGGAGGGGGGTGAAAATTACTATGTGAATAGAAAACTGCAGGTTACACAAATAATATGTCACTGGAGATCAAGCCTCAGCCTTCCATCAATGTAGCAGGCTAGGAAGAGCCTTTGTGAGCCCTGGGGGTGCACAGAGTGCACCCTGCACTGTCTTCCCTGGCGGTGCTGGTCTGAAGCTTGTTTGCTTACTTCTTAGAGGCTGGCATCCTGGGGTGGGGGTGTGAGCTCTTCCGGAAGGTGAGGCTGTCTGGCCCATCTCTGAAGGAGCCAGGGTGACAGCAGGGCTCAAAAGGGACAGCGGATTTTATTTTTTCCCTGGAGACTGCCAGTTGCCAGCAGCACGCCCCACTCCCAGGAGGGCCTGCTTTTCACACACGATGTTGGCATGCATTTTGCTGGTGTTGTTCAGAGCAGGGTAAAGAGTCGTGGGACTCGTGATGAATAAGGGTGCTGAGCTAAAATGCAACTAAGTGCTGCATTGTCCCACATGAGATTTGGAAGAAGAGCAAGTAACTGAGGCTGGATCTCCATCGGAGACCCAAAGGAAGATCTTAGAAGCATTTTCTTCCACTTAAAGCCTGGTCCCTTAGCCTTTATCCCCCAGTTTCCAACAGAGACCTCGTACCAGAGAATTGGCTACTTCTCCCCCGCAGGGCTTGGGGACTTCTTTATGGGGCTGAGGGAAATGGACTGCAAGTGGCCCTGAAAATCCACACAAAAAGACGAATGAGAGGGTACAGGTACTAGGGCTCAGGTTGCTATTCTAGCTGTTCGGGAAACTGAGGTCTGAGGTTCAAAGCCACCCCAGGCAGGAAAGTCTGTGAAATTCTTAAAACTAGAAGTGGAATTTGGTTTAAGTGGTAGAGCTTTATCCTTGGGTGAAAAAGGATGAAGGATAGTGCCCAGGCCTTGAGTTCAAGCCTCAAGACTGGCACACACACATTAAGAAAAAAAGACTATGAAGGGGTGCTAACAGGAGTGGAATTATGGGGGTGGGGGTGTGCTCCTGAGACATGGTACCAGTTCTGGAGTGGGGGTCTCTGTGAGGGACAATAGGGGTGTAAGAGCTGGTGCGAACAACCCATAAATTAAGGTGAGGCCCTGAGCTGTTGACCACTGAAACACTTGGAGCAGAGAAGTTTCTAGATACCCTGGCATGTCAGGAGCAGTCTATGCCCACCCAACTAGCTAATGTGAAGGTCTCTCCTAGGGACTCAGCATGTGGATTTGAGGAGAGGTTCTAGACCTTGAGCTAAGAGAGCCTGGTCCTGCCTGGCAGGTCTGGAATCCAGGTGTAGGAGACACTGTGCCTGTCTGCTGGGTATCTCTCTCCATGCTTCAGAACTACGGTGCCACAGGACTCCATGTAGTTCAGGCCGCACCAATGGCTGCATGGGGAGGCAGGGTGGGGGGAGCATGCGCAGTCCCTCCTTACCGAAGCAGGAACAGGAACCCCCCTGACAGCCCCTACCTGTGCTGGCCTGTGTGTGCAGCAGCTGTCATTTGGAAAGTATGTGACCCCATCCGTAACCTGAGATTGCATGTTCTAGTGAGGCTGCTTGCCTTGAGTTTTTGGTGGACGTTCGTCCAGCTGGATTAGACCCCTGAGAAATGAGGCCTGGGGCCTGGTCTATCGTTCTCCTCAAGGGCTTATTCCCAGTGCCTCCCTTTGTGACTCCATTGTACAAGGCCCAGCCTGTCCCCTGCTGCCTCCCAGGCCTGTCCGGGAGGGGGCTGTGTCACCTGGATGTGTCACTCAGCACAAATCCCCAGAGATCCAGGTGCAGCTGCTGCAGGGAGGCTGCTGGCCCCCAGCCAGGTACCAGGCGGGCTGGAGATATGAGCCCCCCAAGGCCCCATGAGCCCCTCAGAGCAGCTCTACTTCCCATCTGCAGGTGAAGGTAAGGTCCCTTGGTTCTCCCACTTGAGACACGAGGTGGCCATTTGACCAGAAAACCACCACGGCCACACTATGGCTTGGAACTCTATTCTGAGCCTCCTGAAGAAGGGCTGGGTCTCTCTCTCTCTCTGTGTGTTGGATTTGGAGCCCATTCAAAGATTGTCCCCAAATGTTGCCTTTGTTGACCATCAACTGACCAGGGTGGTGGAGTCAGAGCCTGTGCATTCTCTGAAGGATGGTTGAGGAGCCAGAACTGTGAGACTCAGGGCAACCACAACTCGTGGGCAGTGTCACAGACAGGCAAGCAGGAGCGATGGGCTAGTGAGAAGGGAGGGGAGGAGTGGGGGAGAGGAGAGGGGATCCTACCCAGGCTCACTTCTGGTTAGATTTATACTTTAATACTTACTCTTTCTCAAGCTCCCTCTGTGAGGCTCAGAGACGTTGGTACACAGCCAGAAGTGACAGCGGAAATTTGCTGTTGAGGGAGGGGGGAGGGGAGACCCCTTCTTGTGGGTGTGGGTGTAGGTGAGTCTCATAACCTCGTGTGTTTGTTTCCTTGGTAACTTGTAGTGGGAGATGCACTGTGGGAGTGGGTGAGGGGACTAAGGCAGGAGGAGCTGATGGCTCAAAGACCCGAGATGAGCAGGTACTGATACAGACTAGGCTGTGTGCTACTATGGCCACTGTGAGCTGACCAGCAGGGCTACAGAGAGGTGGACAGCTCCCTAAGCAGAAGAGGGCCTTGGAAAGGACTCTTTAGGCCCAATGGATGTCAAGAGGGCCCTTTATAGTTCATAGCCACACTGCAGGGCTACAATGATAGGTGTCAGGTATGATTAGATCCAGGCACTCTGACAATGCCATCAGTCTCGTCTTTCTCATGTAATGTTTTTCTCTGTAAGGAGGCGGCACTCAGTATCGGATAGCTTCTTCCTGAGCATTCTGGCCACCAGCAAGCCCACGTGAGTTCCTGTGCCCTCATTCCAGGGCCTTCCCTAGGGTCTGAGTCAGCCTTATATGCTGGATCCACTGGGTGAGTTGCCAAAGATGCTGGCTGAGGAGGTGTGGAAGCTTTAGCACAGAAGGCAGAGAATCCCATAGACAGCACTTGCTTGCCTCCAGGCGCAGGCAGCTCAGTCATCTACCTTAGACCCCCGGGCATACACACAGTGCCTTTCCAGTCACCTGCTCGGCTGCCCCAACAAGCCTGGCCCTTGGTGCTTGTGCTGAGCCAACCCCCACTTATATGCCCAGGCCTTCCCTTCTTTTTGACCACTGGCCGGAGGCCCCTGGCCCACCTCTTTCCCTGAGCTTCTCCTGGATCTTTGCCTCCTCTTTCTTTCAGTTCTGGGGCTCTCCCTCCCTCCCCGTCCAGTCCTCAGTCCTAGGCTTTCTTTCTTGAGGACGGCAGGATCAGGCAAAGTTGCTTAGCACAAGGGAGTGGGCGCCAGCCTCCCTCAAAGACCACAGAGAACTCAAATGTGGGCCGGAGGCTCTGGGGAGAGGGCCAGGGCTGCCCAGCCAGCTGCAGCTTTGTTTGGGGCTCCCCTCCGCCCTCTGATGGCTTGAGCTGATCCTCAGAATAGCTCCGGTCTGGAAGGCCCATTGTAGCTGCAGGCCTCCCCTTGCCCCAGGGTGGCTGGCCCGGTCTGGCACCTTCTTGGAGCTGTGACTCTCTTTGTGCAAGGTGATTAGCCCCAGGTCAGGGGATGGGGTGGGGGAGGGAGGAAGTGGGGTCCAAACCTGCAGCCTGGCTAGGCCAGCTGATGGTTGAGCTGTGCCCAGCTCTAAGGTAGAAGCATCTATGGAAAGAGGCCATACTTGTGACCTGGCTAGCTGAGTTGTCAAGGACAACATACCCATCTGGCTGTGTTTCAAAAAAATGCTGGGTACAGAAGGGTGGCCTGGGTGGTGAGGTATGGTCAGCTGCCTGCAGATTCGGCTCAGGGCAGTCCCTATTGGGTGATGCTTATCAAATGCCCATTTGGAAGTACCTGAAAGGCACCGTGTCAGGATGGAGCTCACGCATGAAGACTGATCCTCACATTGCCTCCCATGAAACATGAATGATACTATTGGAGACAATGTTGGAGGCCATGCCCAGGGAGGGTATCTCAGGTATCATAGCAAAAAGCTCTTACCCTGACCTCCTAGTCCAGAGAGAAAGAAACAGGGATCTTGTCCCCTCTGGTAGCCATGAACTCCCTTGAACAGTGGTGGGAAGGTGCTGGGTCCAGGGCACCAGAGACCCCACTGAAGAGAGTGAAGAAGAACCCATTTTAAATCTCAGTATCATTTAGTAAGAGTCTCTGGGCAATGAGTGGAATCCACCCATGTCTATACCCACTCCCATGTGGGCAGTGCATCTGGGAAACCAACTTTGAGTCCTGACTGATTTGAACTAATTTAGAGTAGAAAGTAGCCATTGGTGGGTGGGTGGATGGATGAATGGAAGGATGGATGGGTGTATGGGTGGACGTGTGGGTGGATGAGTAGTGTATGGATGGTGAGTAGGTGGAGAGATGGATGGATGAATGGAAGGATGGGTGGATGAGTGGATGTGTGGGTGGATGTGTGGGTGGATGAGTAGTGTATGGATGGTGAATAGGTGGAGAGATGGATGGATGAATGGAAGGATGGGTGGATGGGTGGATGTGTGGGTGGATGTGTGGGTGGATGAGTAGTGTATGGATGGGTGAGTGAATGATGGGTGAGTGGGTAGATGGATTGATGAGTACATGGATAGGTGGATGGATGGATGGATGGATGAGCATGAAGAGGCAGGATAAGATGGTCTCCAGGCTAGTGTGAGGGCTAAGGGAACCTCAGAACCCTGGATCTGCTGGCAGGGGCTTGGGATGATTCAAGAGTCCCATGGGGTAATGACGGGTGCTCCTTGGTCCAGTGAGTCTGGACACATGGCTCCTCTGAAGTGTTGTGGGAAGGGCTCGTCCTGTCCTTGCCCCAGCGCCGCCTGCCCTTCTTGCACTGGGAGACAGCGTTGTGCTGAAAGAGCTCTTGTTGGCTGAGGGAGGCCTGGATACACTTTGAATGAAGCTTTGCCCAGAGCCAGATTCAGGAAAGAAAGCAAGCAGCCACCTCCCTGGGAGCAGGAGTGACCAGAGCTATGAGTCAGGGGTGGGTGGTGGAGCCAGAGGCCTGTTCTAGCCTGGCAGGCCTCAGTTTCCCCTTCACTGGGACTGTAGGCAGGTAGCAGGATGCCTGAGGCCTCTAGATCATCTGCCCCTGGAATCACCCATTTAGGGACAATTTCCCGCTTCTGTCCCAAGTGCTGGCTGGGTAGGTGGGGGCTGATGTGGAAAGGGGCACAGCCCTCTGCAGTCGTTGGCCAGATCATGCTGTCCCTTTTGGCTGGGTAAGGTCTTTGGCAAAGGAAGGGGGGGTTGTATTGCAGTCTTTAAAAATCAAGAAGTATAGAATTATATATTATATCTATTTCTATATCATTAAGGTATTGAACAGACGGATTACTGTTTCACAATTCAGATAATATGTACTTAAAAATACCACTATGGGGACTTGAACTCAGTGCATGGGCACTGTCCCTGAGCTTCTGTTGCTCTAACTCTGGAGCCACAGCTCTATCACTTCTGCTTCTTTGGTAGTTCCTTGGAGATAAGAGTCTCATGGTCTTTCCTGCTTAGGCTGGCTTTAAGCTGCGACTTTCAGATCTCAGACTCCTGAGTAGTCAGGATGACAACTGCGAGCCTGTGTCCATCTATATTCTGTCATTTCCTTAGAGGATGGGGACACAGCTCACACACTGGCTTCCAGATGAGAGCCGTGGCTCTGTCCATTAGCATCTATCCAGGGCCTGGAGCAAAATTGTCTGGTGTTGACAACATGCTGATAGTGCCAAGGTCCAGCGTAGGAGCAGTGCTGACTGGCCAGGTCACCTGGGTTGGGCAGCAGGCAGACCTGCTGGGTAAGGGAAGGGGGGTGCATGAAGCCTTGCTGGTAGCTGGGGGTTTTTATTCAATATTAATTGTGAAATAAATTATCTTTGAACCTCCAAATGCCCCTACAGATTCCTCAAGTTTAAACCTGAAGTTTTTGCTAGTATCCCAATCCCCTCACTCTTGAATTTTTCAGAGGCCCTACCTGGCCTGGAGTGTCCTTGATGTACAGGGTCCATAATGTTTTTTTTTTGGGGGGGGGGGAGAATATCAAATGTTCTCAGGGGCTAGGATTTCTGTTCATTCAGGACCATAAAAGTGGGGTTCAACAGTGGGCAGAGAGGAGACCCTAAGGATAAGCCTCTGGCTCACTCTGCCCCTTGGGTGTCTGAGGTGTGTCTCTTGAGCAACAGAGTGTCAGTCACAGTCTGTGACCCCCTAGGAAGGTGGTGAGCCCTTTGATGTCTGCCCTTGTAAAATCTGCAAGAGGGGGTGTCACCTTCCACAAGTGAGGCAGGTGTTGGTTCAATGTGTGCAGAGAGCCTGCAGTGGACTCGGTCTCCCTTGGAGGCTGTAAGAGCCTCCAGAAGCCAGCAGACTCCCCATCACCCCAAGCTTGGGGGAATCATGAATACTTGCTGATCGTGTCCCGGATTTCTGATGCTTTCTCTGCACCTGGGCTCAGAGCCAAGCTCTGGGGGCCAGGAGGAACCCCTGCCACAGAGTCCTGGGTCCTGGCCAGCTGGGAGAGAGCAATGAACTCCAAACTTCAGTGCCATCCTGGCGCCTGGATGCTGTTCCACTGCCCCCACCCTCAGCTTCTCTGGGTGTCCTGCAACCTACAGATGGCCCCTTGGCCTACTGGGGACTTGAGCTCCTGACTTCCCTCCCACAGAGCCTCAGTTTTCTTTTCCTTGATGGTTCCCCCCCCCAAATAACATTTGGGGTTTGGCTGATGCCACTTCCCTGCAAGCCTTCCTGGCCAGCTCAGGCACCTGGAGGTGGGTAGAGGATGCAGGAGGGACAGGCAGGTGACGCAGGTGATAGGACATGCCAGCAGCAGTATCCCTAAATATGGGCTAGTGATTGACATGCAGAAGCAGAAAGGTTTGCCCTCAACTGTTCAGTGAGCCTCACGGGAGCTTGGTAGGGGGTAAGTTTTCACATTTACTTTTTTTTAATTTATTTTTGGCCAGTCCGGGGCTTGAGCTCAGGGCCTGAGCACTGCCCTTGGCTTTCTCAAGGCTAGAGCTCTACCACTTGAGTCTCAGCAGGACTTCTGGCTTTTGTTCTATGTATGTGGCACTGAGGAATCGAACCCAGGTCTTTGTGTATGCTAGGCAAGCACTCCACCTCTAGGCCAAACTCCTAGCCCCACATATACTTTTTGTTTGTTTGTTTGTTTTTAGCCAGTCCTTGGGCTTGAACTCTGGTCCTGGGCACTGTCCCTGAGCTCCACTTTGTTCAAGTCTAGTTCTCTGCCATTGAAACACAGCTCCAATTCCAGTTGTTTTTTTTTTTTTTTTTCCTGTGATTCATTGGAGTTTAGAATCTCATGGACTTTCTTGTCTGAGCTAGCTTTGAATTTTGATCTTCAGATCTCCGCCTCCTGGGTTGTCAGGGTGACAGGCATGTGTCCCCTGCCCCCTGGGTCTTTGGTCTTATTTTCATGGATATAGGTAGCCCAATAAAGATGGGGGCTTCAAAAGGTCCATCTGCAACTGGAGGAAATACTAGATTCTGGAGGCCCAATCTGTGCTTAAGATAGCTGTTGGGGATCCTGGGGTTCTGGTGCCAGCCACAGGCAGGCCCAGCACCTCACATCTAGATTGGGGGCTGTGGCCAGGCGTCCTCCATGGTCTCCAGGCAGGAGGGCCTGGTCCAGACATGGACAGTCAGTGTGGTTCCTGGCTCTGCTGCTGCAGGCCTTGTCAGACAGTGTGAGACCCAGGACAGGTGCCTGGATCTGTAGCTCCTGTCTCTGTCCTTAGGACAGGCTGGAGCTACTGTGGAGGCGTGACTGGAGAGAAACAGACCTGGGAGGGGATCATGGGGTTTCTCCTGCCTGGGCAGGGTGGCCAGGGCCAGGCCCCGGAAGCCATGTCCGGGTGACTGTAACAGGAAAGGCTTTCTTGGCCTCCTGGCACATGAGGAGAGGGCCCTGGCCTCTCCCTGCTGTCGGTTCCATGGTCCCTCCCAGGCCACGCGCCTGGCCCTGAGCCCTGCCGCTCACTCCTGGCTGCCCCTCTAGGCCTGGACTCACGTCCAAGACAGGGGCAGGGTTCCAGGAGGATGGAGCTAAGAGCTCTCTGAGTTGCCTCTGGCCAGTTGGGATGCAGTTCTAAACAAATGTCCTGTTCTCCCAGCTGCCTCCGCTGGGCTGGGCCGTCCAAACCACCTTCTATACACTCGCAGGTGGGCAGGAGGTACCAGCAAACCTTTGCCTGCCAAGATTGAAGAATGGCCAAGGTGGCAGAGAGAATGCTCTGTCTGGTGTCAGGAACCAAGGTCAAAGGGATAGCCTGCTGGCTGAAAGAGTCAGGTGAGGATTGCCCACCTTGGGAGAGGAGCAAGAAGTATAATGCTCTCCAGGCCTACTGGCTCCTGCCTGTAATTCTAGCTATTCAGGAGGCTGAGATCTGGAGGATCATAGATCAAGGCTAGCCTAAATAGAAAGAGTCCATGAGCCGGGTGCAGTGGCTCATGCCTGTAATCCTAGCCCTGCTACTAAAGACTGTAAAATTCTTATCTCCAATTAACCATTAGAAAACTGGAAGTAGCACTCAAGGGGTAGGGCAGTACCCTTGAGCTGAAGAGCCCAGGGACAGCACCCAGAACACAACCCCCCCCCCAAAAAAAAAGAATACATGAGACGATTTCTTTATTATTTTTCTTTTTTTTTTTGCCAGTCATGGGGCTTGAACTCAGGGCCTGAGCACTGCCCTTGGGCTTTCTCAAGGCTAGGGCTCTATCACTTGAGCTCTATCACTACTTCTGGCTTTTTTCTGTGTATGTGGTACCAAGGAATTGAACCCAGGGCTTTGTGTATGCTAGGCGAGCACTCTACCACTAGGCCATGCTATACCACTAGCCCATGAGACTCTTACCTTAACCACCCAAAAATTGGAAATTGAGGCATGGCTCAAGTGATAGGGCATACCAACTTTGGGTGAAATGAAGTACAACACTCAAGCCCCGAGTTCAAGCCCTGGTACTATCACAAAGAAGAAGAGGGAGGAGAAGGAAAAAAAGGAGGAAGACGAAGAGAAAAGAGCTCTCAATTTTGAGTAACTTAGAAATAATGACAATATTGTGATGTGAGCATTTAATAGGGTAAAAATATTAGCATGATGGAGATAAATATAATATGAAAATGGTATATGATGCATATATGGTGGAATGTTAAATGAATATGATATAAAATAGTGATATAATAATATGAGGAGTATAGAGCAATTAAATAAAATACAGTAATGACGTGAAACTAAGAAATATATTGCCAATACAAACTTGTATGTAAAGGCCCATGGACATGGGAGACAAACTACTATGTAAGGATAGCTATTACTGTAACCATAGGAATGGTCAGGAGCCTGGCTTATAAGATGTAGGATCATAGGAGCCCACACACATGGGCAGAATAGATAGAGCAATAGCTAGAGTAAACAACCAGCACATCTAACACCACTGACAAAGCACGTAACCAATCCGGACCAAGCAAGGACCAAGGCATAACCAATCCAAATCAGGCACGAAGGAGTTTGGGCCAGAGACGAGCAAGGCAAGGACCGATATAAACCAAGGACCCAGAATGAAGGGGGCACTTCTGCTGGCCTTAACTGAGACTGTGGTTCGAAGATCTTTGGTCATGCAGAAGCTGCTCCTTGCCCGAGAAGACCCATGAGGACCTAGACTGGTTGTGTGGCCCTGGAGCTCACACTGCGGCCGGACTGGGAGCTGGGAGCTGCGTCGAACATCTGACGGGCAGGCCCTGCTCGACTTCGGGACTAAGAAATGTCAGAGAGGTGAGTCCAGCAGGTGTGCTGGATAGGCAGATTAAGATTAAGCAAGTTAGGACTTGAAGATAGGAACTAGAATATAGTGTCAAGTCTGCTACGTTAAATCAATAAACTAGGTTGCATCATATTATCTGCCTCTTGGTGAATTACTTCGCCTGCTCATGACAATTGTTTTACACTTTTGCTTTTTTCGGGGTGGGGGGCTGATATCAGGGTTTGCACAAAGGGCCTCATGCTCACTTGGCTTGCTTGCTTCACAGTTGGTACTCTACCACTTAAACCATGCCTCCCTTCCAGCATTTTTCTGGTTATTTTGCAGCTAGACATTTTAAGCCTGAGTTGTCTTTGAACATGATCCTCTGGATCTTAGCTTCCTGAGAATGTAGGATTACAGGTGTGAGCCATTGGCACCCAGCTCTGGTCTTCATTTCTATACAATACAAATGACCCATCCTGGGGAACTTGGTGAACATCCCACCTGGCCCTAATTCAGTAGCAGGGGCATGTAACATGCATCTACATTCTTCTTCAAGTTTCATATTACAGATGGAAAGATGTCACCTTGGCCAGCTCAGCTCTGGGAGAATGGCAGAGCCTTGGCAGGATCGTGTTTCAGCAGCAATGGCCTTCCCAGAGACCACAGAGGCTCGGAGGTGACCTTTAGTGATTTTTTTTTTCAGGTAGAATCTCTCACTTCTGCTCTTCCCTGCCCTTCAGTGGCCCTCAGGGGTTTTGAGGCCCCCAAGATCAGCATTCTACAGAGCTCCCTGAAGCCAGAGATGGGTCCTCATGCTTCAGCCTGTGAGTGGACATCCAAAGCCAGGTGGCTAACCTTTCAGGTAGAGTCTCTCACTTTTGCCCATAGAGTCTTAAACCTCGATCCTCCTGATGATGCCTCCTAGCTGCTTTAACAGACATGATGAAGCCCTAGGCCTGTACTACCCTTGAACCATGATCTCCACTGCTTGAGACTTCAAATCTCATTCCTATCACATCACGGAGATTTGTTCCCCTGCCCAGCATGCTGTGTGACTATGGCAAGGCATATAACCTGCCTGCACCCTGGTGGAAAACCAATACACCTACTGGCTGGGTAAGGTGAGTCACCTGAGGTCAGCTGCTTGCTGTCACCAGGAGAGAAAGTCTTATCTGGTCTGCTGCTGGGATTTCCCCCTCTGCCCAGTGTGCTGTGTGACTCACTATGAATCTCTGAGCTCTTTTTGCAGTGTGAGAAGGAGAGGAGAGGCAAGACCCATCTTTGGACATGCTAAGGATGTACCCAGTGTTCCTGGTCTCCCAATGAACCTCTTATCCAGGATTCCCTCCTTGGGTGGTGGGATGGGCCTCTGGAGTAGGCAGGACAAAGGAGGGGGATCTCCTACCTGCTGAGAGTCTGTTTTGGGTGGATAGGAAATGTCTCTTGAAGGTCATGTGTAGGAGGCTTTGTTCCCAGTCTGTGGTGTTACTGGGAAATGAGCCTTGGGAGGTGAGCCTAGTGGGAGGAAGCGGGGCCATTGGGGGGTGTGGTCTGGAAGGAGATATTGGAGGACTCTGGCTCCTGCCTTTCTCTTTGCTGCTAATGATTTTCTTTCTTTCTTTCTTTCTTTTTTTTTTTTTTTTGCCAGTCCGGGGCCTTGAACTCAGTACTTCCTTGGGTTTTCTCAAGGCTGGAGCTCTACCACTTGAGCCACTGTACCACCTCTGGCTTTTTCTGTGTATGTGGTACCGAAGAATCGAACCGAGGGCTTCATGCATGCTAGATGAGCACTCTACCTCTAGGCCATACTCCTTAGCCATTTTTTTTTCCCCCTGTGGTCATGGAACTTGAATTCTGGGCCTGGGTGCTGTCCCTGCGTTCCTCTGCTCAAGGTTACCACTCTACCCCTTGAGCTATAGCATCATTTCTGGTTTTCTGGTGGTTAATTGAGATAAGAGTTCCTGTGCTCTTTTGCTCAAGCTTTTTAGTAATTAACTGGAGATAAGAGTCTCAAGAACTTTCCTGCCCAGGCTGACTTCACAAACCTCAGCCCCTTGAGCAGACAGGGCATGAATCACCAGTGCTGTCTGCTCTGGGACAATCTCAGAGAATAGTCTTGCACTACCTCATCCCTTCTCCATGATTTTCTGCCTCTCCACAGGCTCCCAAACTATGGAGCCAGCTCCATCTGAAAACCAGGAAACTGAGGCACAAAAAGGGAGTGACCTCCTTGTGTATCTGTGGACAAAAATGAACAGATCTGGGGTACCAGCCTAGGTTGGCATCTCAGAATGAACACAGGGTCCAGCCACAGACCATACCCTGTGGCCACTCTCAGGCAGCCTTTGACGGTGCTTGTGTTTGACAACGGTGGGTCTTTCAGTTAATCATGGAGTTGCCTCATTCTTAGCCTCTAGTGCCAATCCACAGACAAGAAATAGGAATGGAGGAAAGCATTGTCAGGGGAGAGAAGGGGCTGGCTGGCTGGGACATGATCTGCCCAAATCAGGCCTTCCGGTGACAGTCATCCATGGCTCTGCCACCTCCTCTGGACCCTTTTGGCAGATTGTGCGCCGCCTGTGTCTGGCTAATGTTTAAAGAGCAGTGCCTTTCACTCTGGTCGGTCACGCTGACCTGGGCTAATTCAGAAAAAGGAGAGGTTGATGGATGGATGGAATTATGCAGAACGTGTTTGCACACTGCAGCAGAGCTTACGGAGAAACAAAGGAATGCCGGAGCTCAAATTTCCAGCACAGTTAGATAGAAAAGAAAAAAGAAGAGAAAGAAAGAAAACCAAATGCCCTTCCCCCACCCCCACCTCCAAAATTCTAGCTGAATTCTGCAGTGGTAAGTACTGAGACTAGGTAAATGGACAAAACCTGCCCTCTGAGGGCCACTTGGTGGGACCTGAGTCCCCCATGGGGAGTCTGCACTCTGTTCCAGCCCATTGTATTTATGGGATAGGCATGACACGGCATGCCCTGTCACAAGGTATCTTGTGTGGCGTGGCCCAGCTTATAGTACTTCATGGTAGAGGGCTCGTGGGGCATTAAGATGGCATTGTAGGACACTTGCCCAACCTTGGCATGGGCACAGGACAACTGTCACTCCTAGGGCAGGAGGGAGAGGGGGTGTCAACCTGTGGTTCCAGGATTTGTCCTTACTAGGGAATGTAGCACTTTTAAGGCAGGCTGTGGCCAGGGGGAAGTCACCCTTGGGGTCTCGTCCCCCAGGAAGCAGGCAGATGCCCCCACATAGCCCCGCTGTCTGGGGCTGCTAGATGGGCAAGTGCTAGCCCCTGGGTGAGTCCTGACTCTGATAACCCCTCCCACGGCTTCCTTCATCTGTGGCCATGTGACCTCTCTCTCCTCTTTGTTCATGCCAGCACAGGGCCACCCCAGGCCCAGCTGAGAACTGAATAGACCCATTAACAGGGGTGAGCCAGGAATGCTGCTGCCTTGGCATTGCCCAGCTGTGGTTCAGACCTGGGGCTACCTTTTCCACCCTTCCCTGTCCTTACAGTGACCATGGCCTGGTGAGTCTCCAGCACAGAGCCCACACCCCACTTCCACTGGGGTTGCCATGATGGTGGTTGTGGAGCTTGAATTCAGGACCTAGGCATTGTCCCTGAGCTCATTTCCCTCAAGGCTAATTTTCTATCACTTTGAGCCATAGCTCTGCTTCTAGTTTTCTCGAGGTTAATTGGAGAATAAGAGTCTCACAGATTTTTCTGCTCAGGCTGACTTTGAACCCCAATCCTCAGGTCTTAACCTCCTGAATTGCTAGGATTACAGGTGTGAGCCTGTAATCCTGGCAGCCAGAGTCTGGCTGCCATGAGAATTTTGTCAGTCAAGTGTGTGTGTGTGTGTGTGTGTGTGTGTGTGTGTGTGTGTGTGTGTGTGTGTGTGTGTGTGTGTGTCTGTGCGCTGGGTTCAATCTCATGGCCTGGGCACTATCCCTTAGCCTTTTTACTCAAGGCTGGAATTCTAGCACCTGAGCCACACCTCTACTTCTGGCTTTTTGCTGGTTTACTGGAGATAGGGCACTCAGGTTGTTTTTTTTTTGTTGTTGTTTGTTTATTTGTTTGTTTTTGAGGGGGTAGGTCAGGCCCGGCTGAGTTGAACTTGCTCTTTTCAGGCTGTGTCCAGTAGGGCTCAGGGCCCTTCCTCTTTGAACAAGGCAGGCAGCTGCAGTTATTCTGAGGGCCTTTCCAGAGTTCCTCTGCCCTGACAGCCAGTGCACCTGCCCCACGCAAGCTCTGGGCAGCAGAGCACATGGAGAGCTACCTGCTGCACAGTGTGACCTTAGGGACAGGAGATCTCTCTCCTGGCTGTTGTCCCTTGGGATCAGGGGTGGGACTTGGGTATGTGGCTGTCTGGCCCAATCATAGCCTCAAGCCTCTTAAAAACCTGGCCCCTTTTCTCTATGCCTTTCTACCTACTATGGCCCAGCTATGTTGTCTAGAGCCTCCTGACTGGTCCCCTCACTCTCATGCAGTACCCCAGTCCTGAAACCGTATGCCCTAAACTGGGATTGTAGCTGGGTTACTTCTTTGCTGGTCCTATGGGTTTCGGGGGGTCCCCAGGCTGAGCTGTACCTGTGGTCCTAGACATCGGATAATGGGAAAGAAGCCTCAATCTGTACACAGAACAGAACTGTCTTTCTTGTCTTTCTGTCCTTCTATGTGTCAATCTGAACTCAGAGCTGTGACACTACCCAACCAGTCCAGGCCATAGAATTGAGTCATTGTCTATAGGTTTGTACAGGACTGTGAGTTGTGTGTGTGTGTGTGTGTGTGTGTGTGTGTGTGTGTGTGAGTCTTGGGACTTGAACTCAGGGCTTAGAAACAGTCTCTTAGCATTTTGCTCAAGACTGGTGCTCTACAATTTGAGCCATACTTTCAAATCTGGCTTTTTGGTGGCTAATTGGAGATAAGAGTCTTACAGACTTTGCTGGCCAGGGTGGCTTTGAAATGCAATCTTTAGCCTCCTGAGTAATTAGTTACAGGCATGAACTACTGGCATTCACCCCATCCCTCAGCTGGATTAATTACTCTGATGGCCTAACTGCTCTTGCTAGGAGATGGAGGGATGAGCCTGTCTCTAAGCAAATCCCAGGCCCTGGGCAGCCAGGACCAGCTCTGAAGACTTTGGGTCTGGGTCTTGTGGACAAGGCCCAGCTCCCACAGAGGAGGGGTGGCCTGAGTGGATAGCACCAAGCATCATTCCTGCAAGGAGGGAGGGGGTTGGGATGAGGCCCGGGGAGGGGAGAAAACCCCACAGTTGTGTCCACCCCTGGCCAAAGCCTCCTGGGCCAGTACACCTCCTCTGCTGACAACACCTTGGAAACTCCAGAGCAGGGGCTGCTAAGGGTTAAACCAGGGCTCCCAACACAAAACAAAGACAGTCCCGTCCCAACTGGCGAGGAAGAGAGGGTCCCATGTTTCTGGACTACAGTGGGAAACAGGGGCAGGGGCTGGATCTGGGGACTCAGGCAGGAAAACCCTTTCTGCCCCCCTGGGGAGAGGCCACCTGTCCCCTGCTTTGCTTTGGTGGTCTCCCAGTCTGTAAAGTATCTCGGGGAGGTCTTCAAAGGTCCTGAGCACATTCCAGGAAGGACGGAAACCTTAGCACACAGGAAACCCCAGTTAGGCCCCTAATTGCCCGATGGGGATTAGCTGGCCCAGCTTCT
This sequence comes from Megascapheus bottae, assembly GCF_031878675.1. Lineage (NCBI taxonomy): Eukaryota > Metazoa > Chordata > Mammalia > Rodentia > Geomyidae > Megascapheus > Megascapheus bottae. The sequence continues at coordinate 461,966 of NC_143542.1, read as the reverse complement.
CCTCCAGGCGACAGCGCCCAAGCCCGGCCAGGCTACCTTCCCACCACTGGGTCCTTTTGAACCTGGATTAGTCTAGGGAAAAAGATTCCTGTGTGAAAGCTTCAAAGACCCCAGCCTCCTCCAGCATGGGGGAGAGGTCCCAAAAAGCAGGCTCATACCCTCATCTCAGGATAGGGCATTGGCAGGGCCGGCCCTGAAGGGCAGTGCCTCCAGCTGGGCTGCAAGTGAGCTGCATGACACCTTTGCCTTGGGTGAGGGGCAGCCCTGGGGCTCTGGGGCTCTGTGCAGGCTCAAGATGGGTGCTCCAGACTATTTGTGTTTTCAGCATTGCTCTTCCTTGCCAGCTGCCAGCCCTGTGCTGGCTTCTGGGCCTCAGACTTGTTCTCCAGTCCCTGCTGGAAGCAGAGGCTCGCTCCCCCTACCCCCCCTGCTCATGGGACAAAGCTGTTTCCAGGGTCCCCTTCATATATCAATTTTCTTTCTTCCTTTCTTCCTTCCTTCCTTCCTTCTTTCCTTCCTTCCTTCCTTCCTTCCTTCCTTCCTTCCTTCCTTCCTTCCTTCCTTCCTTCCTTCCTTCCTTCCCTTCTGTCATGTATTTTCTCCTCTTGGGCTGTGAACTTCAGGTGGAAAGACGGTTGCTCCTTCTTCTATTTTTCCCCCCTTCTCTGTCTATGCCCCCAGTATAGAATAGCCATTTGATTAATTTGTTAAAGTCTATATGTATATATGTGTGGTATGTGTGTGTGGATGTGTGGATGGGTAGAGGAATAGATAAAGGGATGAGAGGATGGTTAGTGGATGATAAACAGGTAGATAGGTGGATGGATGGATGGAAGGATGAGTAGATGGAGGGAGGAGTGGATGAGTAAATGGGTGGATGGCTGGAGGGATGAGTGGGTAGGTGGGTGGATGGATGGATGGAGGCATGAGTGGATGGGAGGAGGATGAGTGGGTGGGTGGATGAGTAGATGGTTTGTTGACAGGTAGATTAGATGGGTAGATGTATGTATATGTGCATGCATGTATACGTATATGGATGGCTGTGGATGCAGATGAGTGGGTGTCTATGTGTAAGTCCTTACCGGTAGATGAGTGACCTAGTGTGTGTGTGTGTGTGTGTGTGTGTGTGTGTTCATGCACTGTCAATGAGGCTTTCACTCACTGCTGGTGCTGGAGTTATGCCTCCAGAGTGACCATTTTGTTGGTTCGCTGGGCATGGAGTCTCATGGACTTTTCTTCTGGGGCTGGCTTTGAGCTTCTAGCCTCCTGATCGCCTAAGTAGTTATGATTACAGCATGAGCCATCATACCCAGCTTTCCATGTTGGCTGGACAGCAACTACCTGAGGTTGGGGAGGCAGTATCTCTCCTTATGGTTTTCTTTACATGGGCTTAATGGCCATTGTGTTTTCTCCTGGGGAGAACTGTCTCTCCTGCCCCATTGCCCTGCAGTTGTGTGGTTTCCTTACTGAGTTGTAGAGTTTCTTAGGTGCTGCTGCTTCCGAGAGAGACTGGTTTCTTATCAGATCACTGCATTCAGTTTGCAAATATTTTCTCTCCTTCTGCAGTTCCCCACCCCGCCCCCCTGTCTCCCTGGGGTTGTTCTTTACTTGGCAGTGTGGATTTTCAGGTTGATGTCGTCTCATTTGTCTGTTTTCCTTTGGTTACTAGAGCTGTTGATCTGTGCTACTTCCTCCTGTCTGCTCTCCATTGAAGTGACTGGGTTTTGGCTGGCTGCCTCTCCCCTCCTTTGTAGAGGGTGGCAGGGAATCTTGCAAATAATCAGATGCTTAATTAGTTGGCACATGCCATGTTTTCACAATACCTTTCTTTCACATGGCTTTTTATTTTTAATCTTGATATTTCAAAGTTGCTCTGTACTTAGATTTGGAGAAGGTTCTGGCCCCAGCAGGGAAGAGGTGGTACAGGCCTGGGGATCGGTTCTCCCTGGGGAGGGAAGTGGGGGGAAGGAGAGGTGCCCGGGCCTAGTCATGTGACACTCCCAGCTGTCTAGAAGACAGGTTGGTGAATTCAGGGTGGTCTGGAGGTGGGAGGGAGAAGGGTGGAGGAGGCTGCAGCCTGAGGGGTCGTGGAGAAAGGGCTGCTGGCCAGCCCACCCACCCAGAGAGCAGGTCTGTACTCTTCCAAAACACCAGCCGGTGCCCAGCTTCTCCCTCCCTGCCCATCCCAGAAACTCTCACTGCTTCTCATCTTAGGCCCTGGCTCTGTGGAGGGACACGTGCTGGGACTTCAGGGAGGAGACAGCTGCTCTGGGGTGGGGTAGGTTCAGCCTCAGGGGCGTGATCCCCCATCTCTGCAGGGCTGGGTTCAGACTGGGGAGGAAGGGAGGTCTCAGAGCTCCTGCTGGGCCCTGGAGAGGTCAGTCCTTTCATTCTCCTTGGGAGGGAGGAGCACCCCAGACCCCACTAGGGAGGTGACATACCTTGGGTCCAGGGATGAGGCACAATGGTGGCTCCTGGTGCCCCCAGGAGGGAGCAGAGGGGCTTGGATGTTGGACACAGCCTGGATTTTGATTTTTGTGGAAGATTTCCCCTCTGAGTACCATGCATAAATAGAAAGCACACATCTCAATTGCACACCACCATCTCATAAAAGGGTGGTGTGCTGTCCTAACCTCTAACCCCTCTGATTGACTCTGGGATGCCTACTTTCTTTCTCATCAGTGAAGAGCATTATTCAGATGAACCCCACAGGACTGGTCTGGGCAGAACTCAGCGTGTCATTCTGGGACCTCCCTTGGTTATTCCTTCCCCTCCCCCCACCCCCCCCAAAAAAGACAACTGCAAAGCTGTGTTTGGATTTGCTTATTGAAGAATTACATGCAGGATGTTTTGGATTTGTGTGTGAGTGTGTGTGTGTGTGTGTGTGTGTGTGTAGGTACTGGGTCTCGAACTCAGTGCCTTGTGCTCCACTTATTTTTACTCAAAGCTGATATTCTGCCACTAGTCACTGCTCCACTTGTGGCTTTTTGTTGGTTAATTGGAGATAAGAGCCTAATAGACTTTCCTGCCCCAGCTGGCTTCAAATTGTGCTCTTTAGATCTCAGCTTCCTGAGTAGCTAGAATAATAGACATGAGACACTGGTGCCTGATAGTTTTGGGGGTTTATGGTGGCATGGACCAGCCACTTGCTTCCTTCTCTGGCCAAGGACTGTCCAGTTAGAAAGACATGCCACAATTCATCCATCTGTCCTCCTCTTGCTAGATGCCCGTGCTCTTCCTGGCGTTGGCTTTTGTAAATGACACTGCTGGGAGTGTTTTCATGTTAGGGTCTATGGCCACACATCTTGGTTCTCCTGCATCAATAAATCTCAAGAAGTGGAAGGGGCAGCTGTGTATTTGACTTTTGACTACCAAATAGTCCCCTAGTGCACACAGCATTTTATATCCCCCAAGAGGCAGCATTCTGGTGTTAAGTACCCCTGAGCCTCTCATGGCAAAGGGGTTTCAGGCCAGGGTCTCCAAAGCAAGTAGGATGCAGTCCATGTCTCCAGCTGATGCCAGAACCATGTGTGGATTTCCTCTCAACTTCGGGACCTGCCCCCTCCACAGGTGTCGGTATTTACGGAATTCTGTCATCTCTAGCACAGACCTCCCTTACTGCTTTTCTGAAGCCACTGGAGCTTTTCATGCATCCCATCTGTCACGGCCTCTCTGTGGGGCTGTCCTACCAGACATCTTCTACAAAGGGGTAAACTGAAGTCAGAGCTGACACAAATTTTGATCCAGGTCACAAAGGGGTTCAGAATACACTGCTGTGTCCTCAAGAGGCCAGAGCTGCTCCTTTTTGGGGAACAGTTGGATCCCCATGCTCCTCTCAAGGAGGCCTTGATGAATTAGATGGAGTCTACATTCTCCATGTCCCTGGTAAAGTTCTGTGCAGGGTCAGTGGTGAAGCTTCTAGAGACCTCCAGGGACTCTGGATCAAGTTGCTGGGAAAGATACCTCCCTTTCCCATCTCCATCTCTGAAGTGGGAATAAATCTGTGCCTAAGACATCTAGCCATTCCCACCATGAAGTGGAGACTGTCTGAGAATAAAGCTATCTTCTGAGGCAAACCAGCTAAGACCTGAAAAGAAACATTGAAAACCAAAGATGCCACCCAGGCTCCTGGATCCAGCTATGCCTGAAATCCACAGCTGGAATTTCCAGTCATGTCAAACAATTCACTCCTCTTTAACTTCAGTTGTGGAATTGGTTTTGGGACTCAGCATATGAACACAAACTTCTGGCCAGTGTGTCAGCCACTGGGCTCTACATCTCGTTTTCCTGTAGTCTGAGACTTTGTTGCGTGGTTGGGGGGGGTATATTTTTGGTGCTTTATTTTTAGGCTTTATGAAAATTGTTATCATGAATCCTATTGCTGTGAGTATGTTAGAGATATATGCTTTTTCCTTCCCTTCCCTTCCTTTCCCTTCCCTTCCCTTCCCTTCCTGGCTTCTATTTGTTCTAAAGTTTGTTGTTCTATAAGCTAACTTTGCTATGATTTTTTAAAAAATGCTTAAGCCTGCCTGAGGGTGGCAGATGAGGCATTCTTCCATTCTTTCTGAGACCTATGAGCAGAGCTGTGGGAGGATCTGGTTGGTTCATCTCTAATATCAGGGATTGGTGAAGCTGTTATTGACTTTATACATAGTTCATGTATGATACATTAATGTGTAGCTTAATATGTACATAGTTGACCATGTGGGCCTATTTTAAGGGACTTCCTCTTTGTACCTAATATCTTCCATGGATTCATCCACCCATGCATCCAGCCATTTATTCACCCACTCACCCAGCTATCTGTCTACCCCTCCATTCATCCACCTATCCATCTATCTACCCATCTACCCATTCATCCATCCATGTATCAATCCATCCATCTACCCATCATCCATCCATCTACTTATCCATTTACCCATAATCCATTCATCTATCCATCTGCCCATTTACCCATCTGTTTACTCTTCCACCCATCTATCCACTATCCATTTATCCACCGATCATCCATCTATCTATCCATTCATCTATCCATCCATCTATCCACCCCCCCACACATACCCCTACACATTGTCCGCACCATCTATCCACCCATCCACCCACCCGTCTATCCATAAACCATTCATTCATCCATCCAATTACCCACCCATCCATCCACTATCCATCTATTATTTCATACATCTACTTATCTACCTTATATTCTCCCATCCATACCCATCCATGGATCATTCCACCCATCATTTTATTTATTTATCTGTCTGTCTGTCTGTCTGATCCATTTATTCACCCATCCATCTACTGATCCATCCACATACCTCTCATCTACTCATCCATCTATCCATTCATCGTTCCCCACAGTTTTCTACTTATCCATTTGTTAATCTATAGCTTACTTGATTCATTCGTTTTTCTTTTTAGTTCTATTAAGGATTGAATTTAAGGCCTTGCACCTACTAGGTAGCACTGTATCACTTGAGCCACATCTCTAGACCCATTCATTCATTGTCTCATCCTCCAAATACCCATCTGTATATGGTTACACCCACTCACCCATCCATCCATGGACAATCATCCACCTACCTATGTACTCACTCACCTATTTACTTATTCATCCAACCACTTAGCCACTCATAGAGGAGTGGATACGTGTTACAATAATGAATGGATGGTGATAGGTAAGTGATGAGTAGGTAGATGGACAGATGGCTTCATGGATGAGTGGTAGATAGATGGAGATGTGTGGGTATGAGCTTTCCATCTGATCCTTTCCTTTGCCCTGGCTATGTTTTTCACCTTATCACCATATGTTTACCCCCCACCTTGGAGAACATCCCCACCGGTGCACTTGATCAATCTGGGTGAAGTTTCATCTCTTTCTTGGACTCTCCTGACCCTGATCTATGATGCAATGAACCATTGATGATTTCATGTGGCTTTCACAAAACCTGAAAACAAGACCATAGTTTCCAGCCAAGATGGATTAAAAAGAGGTTCAGGTTCACCATTTTTATCAGAGCAATCTGAACACGGAGTTATAAAAGGATAAGTTTTAAGAAATGGAGTGTCAGGCCAGGAGGACTGTGTTTCCTGTGGGAAGGAACAGTTGGTTCAAATTCTGCAAATCTCTCACTTATCTCCTAGGGTACAGAGAGCCGTAACTTGGGAGACCCATGGATGCCTTGAGTGGAGAAGACAAAGCAGAGATTATGGGGATTCAGGGTGAATGCAGGCCTCAGGACAAGGGGTGGCATGAAGAGAAAACTCTACTGACTTGCATAGGTTAAGGGATGGGGGACATGAGGGGAGGGGGAGGAAAACTTGGGAAGACATGGGCAAAAAGACTCTACAAGAAATTTGGGTGAAGCAGCCATCACTGTCAAGGACCCTGATGGTGGAGAGATCACTCAGGTCTAGACCCCAGGGTGGAAAAACTTTGCCCACAATGTAAATATTACAATGTCTATTATCTAGTGAGAGGTATGCTGTAAGGGAAGACAAGTTGATCACCAGAATCTGACACCAGACTCATGTCAGTTTTAGAGATGGTGGGCAAGGACATCAGAATAGGTGTTAACAGTGTATGCCATGCATGTGAGAAGTCCCATGAGACTCCCAGGACATAAGAATCACCCAAGCCAGGCATGGTGGCTCACGCCTGTAATCCTAGCTACTCAGGAGGCTGAGATCTGAGGATCACAGTTCAAAGCCAGCCAGGCACTAAAGACTGTTGAGACTCTTATCTCCAGTTAACCACAAGAAAACCAGAAGTGGTGGTGTGGCTCAAAGGGTAGGGTAGTAGCTGAAGAGCACAGGGACAGCGCCTAAGCCCAGAGTTCAAGTCCCATGATCAAAAACAAAAAAGCAAATTCATTGGAGAGAGAGAGAGAGAGAGAGAGAGAGAGAGAGAGAGAGAGAGAGAGAGAGAGAGAGAGAGAGAGAGAGAGAGGCAGATTAGACCTGAAAAAAAGATGAGTGAACTTGAAGACTTACCAAGAGAAATGACTCAAAATGAATTAACAGTTGGGCACTGATGGCTTATACCTGTAATCCTAGCTACACAGAAGAACTGAGGATCATGGTTCAAAGACAGCCTGGGAAGGAAAGTCTATGAGACTCTGATCTGTAAAACGTCAGAAGTGGAGCTGTGGCTCAAAGTAATAGAATGCTACCTTTGAGCACAAAAGCCTCAGAGACAGTGCCCAGGCCCTGAGTTCAAGCCCCAAGAGCAACATGTTTGCATACATCTGCTTATACATATACATAGATAATGAACTACGTGTAATTTCAGACCTTGAAGGAGAGGATAGATCAAAAGAAGATGACAGAGAAATATTTTAAGATACAATACCTGAAAAGTTCCCAAACTTAATGAAAAATATATGTCTAGAGAGGCTGGTAAGTCAAAATATAAGAAAAATGTTGTCAAGAGGCTGTCATAAAGCATAAGAAATGAGGAAAACGACAGCAAAATATGTCATAAAGCACTCATGACTAATGACCAAAATTTCCCTCCCTCTTCCCTCCCTCCCTCCCTCCCTCCCTCCCTCCCTCTCCCTCTCCCTCTCCCTCTCCCTCTCCCTCTCCCTCTCCCTCTCCCTCTCCCTCTCTCTCTCTCTCTCCTCTCTCTCTCTCTCTCTCTCTCTCTCTCTCTCTCTCTCTCTCTCTCTCTCTCTCTCTCTCTCTCTCTCTCTCTCGCTGGGTTTGCTTGCTTTGCGGGTACTCTCCTGTGAGTCATATCTCCAGCGTGGATTTTTGCTGGCTAATTGAGGTTGGAGTCTCATGGACTTTTCTGCTTAGGTTGACTTTGAATTGCAATCCTCTGGATCTCGGCCTCCTGAGTAGCTCGGATTATAGGTGTGAATCATCTAAGCCTGGCTGATAAGTAGAAAGTCTTTAAAGCAGCCACGCTAAAGAGAAGATATCACATCACATACAGGGAAAGGACCATGAGATAACTGCAGACTTCTGCTTGAAACAATGCAAGCAGGAAGACAGTGGAACAGCGATTTTCTGGTCAGGAAATTCTGTAAACCTAGAATTGCTATACACAATTAAAATAACCCAGTCTTGTTTATTTTTTTTAGAAAGTTGAAATAAGATGATCCAGATGAACAAAAGCTGAATGAATTCATCACCATCAGATGCATATGACCAGAAATGCTAAAAAGAAAGCCTTTTGGGGGAAAAGAAAAGTAATTTTAGATCCATACATGTACACGTGCATGGAAGACATTAAATCCTAAGCCAGATACCAGTGAATCCCACCTGTGATCTTAGATACTCAGGGGGCTGAGTTCTAAGAATTGAGGTTTGAAGCCAGCCTGGGCAGGAAAATCTGTGGGAACTTTTATTTCCCATTGACCACCAAAAATCCAGAACTGAGGTAGCTGAAGTGGCAGAGTGCTGGCTGTGAGCAGAAACGCTCAGGGACAATGCCCAGGCTCTGAGTTTAAGCCTCTGCACCCACAAAAAAGTTAGAAATTAAAATAAAGATACTAAGGAATGAAATCCATCGGTCTTCCTACTTCTTTTGCCCAAAATTTCAGCCATACCCTTCAGCTCTGTAATCAGAGAAAGTAGCCTCAGACAGACAGATAGACAGACAGGACCAGGCACAGCTGTGCATTTGTTTTGCTTTACAAAGCAAGGGGAGGCTGTCGTTTGACTCCACCAACCCCAATCTGTGACCCTGGGCTGTGTGTGTTACACCTGCCAGGTTGTGCCAGCCTTGGTGCTGGGTATGTGAGGCAGAGAGGTGTGTGGATGGGAAGGCCTGCCTTGCAGCCAGAGCTTTGGAATTCTGGACCTTGTGTAGCTTTGAGTCCTTCTGCTGCTGGTGGTGACTCAGAGCTGATGCCCCTGTTTCCGTGCCCACTGGGTGGGTCATTCCGTGAAAGGATAAGGCCAAGGGCTCTGGATAGTCACTTGGAAGGTGAGGATGGGTGGTAAGGGGTTCCAGTACCTCATGTTCATTAGAATTGGCTCAATTCTGACTCTGTTGCACCCTTGCATCTGCCCATGGGGCTTACAACCCCTCCTCCACCAGGAATGAAGGTGGATCTGAGGGGTGGGGGGTGGCTCCCAGCTGCCAAGGGAGAGGGTACCACAGGGGGTGCAGACAGCTGCAGGAAGCCAGCCCCAAGGCATACAGGTGGAGAAGCAGGCTCTTCCTTCCCTGGTGTTACCCAGATCACCTCTCAGAAGCTCAGGAGCCCTTAGGTGTATGGTCCCTCCCCCTGCTTGGCACCGATGAAGCTCAGGCTGGTTTGGGCTCAGGACTGCCAAGTGTGGCAGGGAGGCCCGGCCCCTGCCAGGTGCAGTGGGGGGGGCCTTTTCCAGGCCTCGGTGGGAGGAACACCACTATGTTTTTTGAGCAGGGGTGGGAGGGACAGCCTGGGTTGTCCTGCTCTTCATCTGGACCCTGGAGGAGATATGCAGGAACACCACACATTATCCCAGGCACTGGTGGCTCACTCCTATAATTCTCACTACTTAGGAGGTTGAGATCTGGAAGATCACAGTTCAAAAACCATTTGGCGCAGAAGAGGGTCCGTGAGCCTCTGTTTCCAAAATAACAAACAAAAAGCTAGACTGGAGGGATGGTTCAGGTGGTAGAGCACCAGTCGAATAAGACTAAAAAGTAAGAGGATTTGAGTTCAAACCCCAGTACTGCCAAGAAAGCACACACACACACTTCATAATGGCTGGTGAGTTCAGGCCGAGTCTCACAAGGATCCTGAGGTCCTGACTTACTAGAGGTGTTCGGTGTAGCTACCAGCCTGTCTTTGGTGGCTGGGCTGCCCAGGCCAAGAGAGCAGGAAATAGGGTAAAGCTCTCTGTTGCCCACATGGGAATTCCTGAGTGGACCTCTGGCTCCACACAGAGGGTCCCAGAGCCCTTGAAGGGGCTCGAGGTCTCCTACAGATCCTGAGGTCTCAGCACCAGCCTGCCCTTCCCCTCCAGATGAGGCCACGATGGCTGGGCATCTGGGAATGGACGTCTCCTGCCAGGGTTGGCACAGCCCAGTCCATCTGGTGTTACTGCAGAATTTCAAGGGTATCCCTGGCCCAGGACCCTGCCCCAGTGGCTCACAGCTCACAGCTCAGTGATGCAGCAGGCAGTCCCACACCCGTCTCCCAGGCCAGCCTGGACAGACAGTGACCCTGGCCATGCCACAGGATTCTATCTTTAGCTCGGGGACAGCCAATTCCTCTCTATTTTCAGAGGGAAAAAAATTCCACTCTGAAGTCTGACTCAAATGTTCTCACCCAGTGAACCGATGAATTCTCCCACAGCAACTGTGGGCCTTTGGCACCGTCCAGAGTCACGGGATAGGGGGATATGGAGGAAGAGAGAAGTAGAAGGGGGATAGAAGGGGGAGGGAGGGGACCCCCACTGGAGCTGACAGAGATGAATTCTCAGAAGCTGATTGGATGATTGTGTGTGTGTGTGTGTGTGTGTGTGTGTGTGTGTGTGTGTGTGCGCATGCGTGCATCTCCCACATTGGCGATGCTGTCTCTCTTCTCTGGCCCTCTATCTTCTTCCCCTCTGTCAGCCTGCCTGGCCACCAATCCCTCCCCTCCGGTACCATTACCTCAGGGCCTTTGCATGAACAGACCTCTGTGCCTGCCACACACCAATCCCAGGCTTGTACATCCAGTGCCTGTGGGTCTTCCTTTCCCTGATAGTCTCTTCCTGGAGGATATGGTCTTCCCACAGGCAGAGCTGACAGCTTCACTCGCTGCTGTATGTATACCAGGAACAAAGCACTTGCATTTGTTGAATGAATGAATGCATGAATGAATGAGGCCCAGTGCTTTTCTATTTTTAGTCTCAGATCTTCAGACTGGCTATAAGAATATCTGTTTTTGGGGCTGGGAGTTTGGCTTAGTGGTAGAGTGCTTGCCTAGCATACACGAAGGCCCGGGTTCGAAAGGCCAGAACTGGTTCTGTGGCTCAAGTGGTAGAACACTAACCTTGAGGAAAGCCCAAGGACAGTGCTCAGGCCCTGAGATCAGTCCCCAGGACTGGCAAAAAAAAAATAATATCTGTTTTCACATTTTTTTATGTGTATGTATCTCAATATTTGGGCTTGAATTGGGCCTGAACACTGTCCCTTAGCTTTTTGCTCAAGGCTAGCACTCTACTGCTTGAACCAGAAGCAGACTTCAGCCTTTTTTTCCTGGTGATTACTTAGAGATAAGAGTTTCACAGATTTTCCTGCCCAAGTTGGCTTCAAACCAGACTCTTGCTTCCTGAGTAGTTTGATTTACAAGTATGAGCCATTGGCTTGGGAGCATTTACTCAATGTCAACATAGAAAATCCCAGAGGTCCATGAGGCAGACAGTGAGAATCTACCAGGGTAGCTGGTATGTTCTCCAGCCTCTCTGCCACCCAATCTGGCTGCCCAGAGATGTGGAGAGGCCTGGATGAGGTTAAGATGACATGTGCTCTGACTCCCTTTGAACTAGAGTTGCATCCAATTTCCTCCAGTCTGGCAGAATGGGCTTGCATAATAAAATGGGGAAAGGATTTGCACAGCCCAGTCTCAAAGCGGGTGGGCAGAAGCCAGGTGACCAAGGAAAGCCTGCGTGCACGTGGCCTGCAGCCATCACTGATCACTGATCACCCCACCTTCCTTCTGGGACACTTGCTAATTGCCTCTGCCTCCCCTCAATATGAGACATGGTTGCAAGACTTGCTTTGGCTAAGGAGATACAAATAGAAAGGATGTGTTTCCTCTGAGTATAAGCCTTACTGCCAGGCCTGGCCCCCCATCACCATGGCAACAAGGGATGGAGAGTCTGTTGCCTAGTCCCTGAAGGAGGCTTACTTGTGATGCCTGGAACCGAGGGGCTATTTGTCACAGTACCAGGTGCTAGCATTTCCTGACTGATTCACATACAGAATTCACCAGCAGTGCACGCTGCATCAGTACTAAGTTGAGTACTGTCTGTACAGGAGCTTGGGTATGGTGATACCCAGAAGCTGATGATTCAAGATGCACAGAGCTTGGCCAGGCAGAACTGGTCCCTTCAAAGAATCTGACATTCACTCTGGACATGATGGTTTATACCTGTAATCCTAGCTACTTTGGTGGTAGAGACTGGAGGACAGAGGTTTGAGGCCAGCCTGGACATAATAGAGAGACTCCATCTCTAACAATGGCTGGGTACAGTGCCCCGTGCCTACCACCCCCAGTGACACCAGTAGGAAGACAGCAGCTAAAGCTGGCCCAGGCATAAAGGAAGATCTTACCTCGAAAATAACCAATGCAGAAATAAAGAAATAAATGAGTTGAAAAGGACTGGAGGTGTGGCTCATGTGGTAGTGTACCTGCCTAGCAAGCATGAAGCCTTGAGTTCAAACTCCATTACCACTAAAGAAAAAAAACAACAACCCAGAAAGAACTGAAAGCCTACAGCCCTTCAAAGACATGAAAGTGTGGCTCAGGAGAAAAGATGGGTTGTAAGTCTGTGACCCTAAATCAAACAGGGCCATTGGGAATGAGTCTAAGAAAAGGCCGAGTATGGAAGCCCACAGCTCCACTTCTAGCTTGTTAGTAGTTAATTGGAGAGAGTCTCATGGACTTTCCTGTCCAGGCTGGTTTCTAACTATGATCCTCAGGTCTCAGCCTCCAAAATAGTTAGGTAGGAGCCACTGGTTCCTATCTTATTTCTTACTTTAAAAATTCTGTAGAGATGTTTGGCTCCATGTGCAAGGTACACACACGTGCACAGTCCACAACTTGGCTAACATATAAGCAGCTTCTCCGTGGTGAGGCAGCCCAGGACTGGCCTTCTGCCCAGCGTCCCTGTCTCCTGCCAGGAATCTCTCCCTGCAGGAAGACCCCGCCCAGCCTTCCCACACGGGCTTGGGCTGGTTTGGGCTCCCTCTCTCTCTCTCTCTCTCTCTCTCTCTCTCTCTCTCTCTCTCTCTCTCTCTCTCTCTCTCTCTCTCTCTCTCTCTGTCTTTCTCTCTCTCTCTCTCTCCTGTCATGAGGCTTGAATTCAGAGCCTGGGCCTTGTCCCTGAGCTTCTATATTCAAGGCTATCCCTTCACCACATTGAGCTATGGCACCACTTCCAGTATTCGGTATTCTGTGGTTCATTGGAGTCTCATGAACTTTCCAGCCTAGGCTGGCTTTGAACTTCAATCCTCCGATTTCAGCCTCCTGAGTAGCTAGGATTGCAAGTGTGACCCATGAACTGGTGCCTGGCTCTGAACAGGTTTTCTGATGGTTGTGAATGGTATTTGTGAGATGCCCAGGTGTTCCGCCCCCCCCCTCCCCGCTCCCACTCCAGCCAGGCAGGGGGCTGTTCCCGTGGTTCAGCCACCTTTCTACATCTGGTCTCTGCTCTTTTCATCTGTTTCCAGGGGGTAGAACGGAAAGCTCAGTTGTGACCCTAGTGCACCATGGCCAGTGTCATTACAAAATCTGTACATTGACACACAGTAGATAGGGGACGTTTTGGGCCCTGAAGAGGGAGGGATGGACACAAGCCATGCAGGGGCCAGCTGACCTGTGTGGGGGGAGTTCAACTCTGCTCAGGGACATCTCCTATGCCCATGTTTGTCTTCACCTCAGATATTCACAGACCTGCCCGAGAGCCCACACAAGGAGGCCCGTCCGCTGCTCTAGGAACTCCAACACTCAGAGAATGCCCCAGCCCCATCCTACTTCCTGCCCTTGCTGAGCCAGGGTCAGGACTAAACAATGAGGCCTCATCCTTTGGGCTGGGTCTGTTCCCCCAGGAGTAGGGGGGCATCACCTCTTATTGTACAGGGGGGAAGCTGGAACCAGGGCAGGGTGACTCATCTAGAGTCACGAGATGCTGCATGCCTGTCAGCCACTCATCTCTGATGAGCCAAATCCCAACCGCAGACGATAGGATATTCTGGTATGTTCTGGGAGATCCCCTCATACCTACCCTTGTCTGGGAGACAGTGGAAGACTGACCTCATCTCCCGCTGCCCCCTGTCCCCAAGCCTGCAACAGCGGCTATGTTCATTTCACACACAAGGGTTGAGGCACACAGCTCACCTGCAGGGCAGGTGTCTGGTGGCATGCCCTTCCCATGCTGCTCTGGGTGCTGCAGGAGTCACTGTATCCTGAGGCCCCACATGAGTAGCCCCTGGACCACTGAGGAGCCTGGGCCACTGAGGAGCTGTGGAAAAGGAAGGTAAGGGGCACCCAGTTGCCCACAGCAAGGGTGTGTCAGTACTGGGTCCAAAATTCCACACCTGAGAGGGTTGGGGCCCACCCATCTACCTACTCATCCATTCATATGGCCATTCATCCATCCACTCATCCACCCACCATCCATCTACCCACTTGTCCATCATCCATCTACTTAGCCATCATTTATACATTCACACATCTAGCCATCTACCTACCCACTCATGCACTCATCTATCCATCCATCTACCACCCATTCATCTACTCATATACCCATCCAACATCATCTATCCATCCATCTACCACCCATTCATCTACTCATATACCCATCCAACATCATCCACCCACCCATCCATCCACCCATCCACCTACCCTTCTATTCATCCATCCATCCATCCACTCATCAATCTACCCATTACTCATCCACCTACCCATTTATGCATCCATCTACCTACTCATCCATCCATTCATATACCCATCTATCCATTCATGCATCTACCATCCATACAACACACTCATACATCCACCCCTCTTTGGTGATCCACTAGATCACCATCTCCCGGGGGGGGGGTGGAACTCTTAGTCACTGGGTGCAAGGTTACCTTTGTGTGGACCTCAGTGGGTGTCATTCATGACTTTTGATTGGGAGTGTCTCAGGCCCACTGGTACAAAGGCACTCCCCATCCATTCACCCATCTATTTACTCACCCATCCACCATTTCATCCATCCATCCATCCACCAATTCATCCATCCACCCATCCAGCCACCATTCATCTACCCATCCATCCATTCATCCACTTACTCTACCAACCATCCATCCATCTATCATCCATCCACCCTCCCATCCATTTATTCATCCATCATCCATCCATCTATTCATCCATTCCACCCATCCACTCATTTATCTATCCACGCATCCATCCGTCCTCTAACCATCCTTACAGTTTCTCAGGAACACTCGGTTCACTGGCTGTGATAAGGTGTGTCTCATAATAGGCTGTTGGCTTCACTACTCAAACAAAGCTTGTAAGAAGGCCCAACATAGAGAAGGGATATGCCATGGTCACACAGGTTCTCTGACCTTAAGCTCTGTGTGCCTTCCACAAGCTCCATCGCCTCTCACTGACTGTCCCTAGTGGGCAAGCCTGTTACCCAGACACTCCACAATGCAGAACATCCTGCTATCTTCCAAGTATAGACTACTGTGCCGAATTCAAAGAAGACAAGAGACTTCAGACTCGAGTCACCAGCTCACAGACCTCTTCTCCCACCTGCCCCTGCCTCGACCTGCAGCAAAGACAGAGCTGCCAGACAGAGCGGATGTGAAGCCAGGAATTCCTGGGATGCATCAAGAGGGGGGGTGAGCCAGGCCTGGGTGGGCAGAAGCCTAGGGCTGCGAGTGGGGGACCAGGGGGCTGGCTGGCAGCTGGCGAGTCCTAGCTTGTATGGCGGATGCCTGGCTGGGCGGCCTCTTTCCAGCTCCAACAAGCTACCTCCTGTCTACAACGCCTTCTTGCATACAGGCTGAGATTGCCCTGTGCAACCTTCAGCTTTGCTTCCCTGTCCCTCAGCTACCCCAACTTCCACCCTCTGCTTCCCTCCTTGCATTTAGCTGGGAAAATGGGAAGGAAGCAAATAAAACATCATTCCAAGCTGGGCACTGGTAGCTCATGCCTGTAATCCTCGCTACTCAGGAGGTTGAGGTCTGAGAATTACAATTTGAAGCCAGCTAGAGCAGGAAAGTCTATGAGGTTTTCCTCTCTAGTTAATCATAGAAAAAGCCAGAAGTGGAGCTGTGGCTCAAGTGGTAGCGTACTAGCCTTGTGCAAAAAAAAAAAGCTTAGGGACAGAGCCCAGCCCCTACATTCAAACGCAGGACACACACACACACACACGCACACACACACACACACACACCATTCCAAGGAGCCATTAGGCTGCGCTCCAGGGGGTCTTCCTTGTAGGGTTTCCAGAGCCACTTTGGGCCCTGCTGCCCCCTTGTGGGTCTTCCCTTAGCCTCTAGTATCTCCTCCACCCTCCAGCCATCTTCACCCATGGTGCCTGCCACTGTCCCAGCCGCCTAGTTCCCACGCTCTGACCGGCGTCCTCCCCGCCCCCGCCTGTTTAAATGCCACTTCCTCTGGGAAGACCAGACTTCAGTCACCAGGCAGCAGGATCCATGGAAGATTCTAGATAAGGACAAGGACATCAGAGGACAGAGTGGACCAGCAAAAGGGAAGAATGAGGGCTAGAAGTACTGCGTCCACCTCCTGGATTTTCACACGAAGATGGTTCTTCCTGGGACAATTCCATGGCAGCCTGGATCCTCTGTGGATCTGGGCGGTCTTTGGCATTAGCCTAGATATTGCCTCTAGAGGTTCTCTCCTTTTCACACCTTGCTCTCCCACTCCTCCCTCCCTCCCTTCCTTCCTCTTTGCGCCTGGCCCCCAGCATCACAGGGCTGTGTGTCCCCTCCCTTTGGCTTTTCCCCCCAAGCTGTGGTGTTTCCCACACTGAAGATGCATTTCCAGAGCAGAGCCAGGGAACTTTAACATCTCAGCTAAAGTGGCCCATCTTCACCAGCCAAGTCTTTTTTTTTTTCCCCTTCTGGTACTGAAGTTTAAACTCAAGGCCTGGATGGATCACTCAAGACTGGTGCCCTACCTCTTGAAACACAGCTCTACCTCCAGCCGAGCATGTGTGTGGGGGGGTCGGTCAGGGCACTTGAACTCTGGGCCTGGGTGTTGTCCCTGAACTCTTCAGCTCAAGGCCACTGCCCTACCCCTTGAGCAACAGTACCACTTCCAGTTTTCTAGTGATTAACTGGAGATAAGAGTCTCTCGGACTTTAGTGCCCAGGCTGGCTTTGAACTGTGATCCTCAGATCTCAGCCTCCTGAGTAGCTAAGATTACAGGTATGAGCCACTGCACCTGGCTTCACTTCGGGCCCTTTTAAGGTGGCTAATGGGAAATAAGAGTCTTACAGATTTTCCTGCCCAGGTTAGCTTTGATTTCTGATCCTCAGATCTCAGCTTCCTGAGTAGCTAGGATTACAGGTGTGACCCTCCAGCATCTTGCTAAGCTTGGCCTTCTTGGGTTCATCCTGAAGCTCATGGGAGGTTCTCACCTCCTAGGTGGCCACACCCACCTGGCACTCTGTCATACAAGACTTCCTTTTCATGGGCTTCCCCTCCCCCTTGCAAATTTCACATCTACTGGGTGCACTGTGGCTTGGGCACCGAGGCTGGATGAAGCCATCTAAGACTACCCACAGCAGGCAGCCCAGGAGGTCAACTAGCAGGACCATACATTCCAGCCACCCCACTTAATTCCGTACTCCAGTTCCTATCCAGTGAAACTGGGCAGACAGCTTGGTCTTCTATTATAGCTGCTCTGGATGGTAAAAAACGGAGACCTGAGGAGAGGCTGGCTGCCACCAAATAGGTGCATCTACCCAAGCCTCTGGGATCTCAGACTCCTTCTCCCTTGCAGAAAGGCCCTCCTCCCTGTCAAATATTAAGTGGGGGCCACTTGCCCTCCATCTGCCTCTGGCATTTGGCTGTAGGCACTAAAATAGAAGTGTCACCTTGCCATCCCAAGAGTCCTGTTTCTACCTGTGGGAGTCTGCTGTGGGAGGGAGGATGGATGAGTGACAGGCGCAAGGTAGGCAGTCCCATGTGATGATTTCCGGTCCGAGCCAGTGAGGTTATGTGCCTGTGGAGAAATGGGAAAACCTTCAGGAATTCTTCAGAAGTGGGCCAGGACACATACGGTTTGTAGTGAGATGTGAACAATGTTCATGACGTTTTTGAGACAAGTGGATTCTTGAGAAGCAGCTGGCTGAGCTCGTAGGGGATGCCAGCCTTTTGAGGCAGAAGAATATGTCCTGGGGCTTCCCATGATGTGCAGGTGTGCCTAATGTCCTCCTTTGTACCCAAGAGGGCAGAGGGACCTTCAAGTGATTGCTTACTTGATCATCACTTATGCAGCAATTCTTGGATGATAGAGTCTAGGTCCTGAGCATTTCAAAAAGGATTGAAATATGGTAGGACATGTCTATAATTCCAATATTTAGGAGGAGGCAGCAGCAGAAGAATGGTTAGTTCAAGGCCAGCCTAGGTTACCATAGTGAGACCCTGTCTCAAAAACTCAAAGTGGGGAAAAACAGTATATTGTAAGCATTGTTAAAACTATTTTTCTGGAATGTATCAGAATACATTCCCATTTTCCAGATTGGCTATGGTTTTTACTCCCTGGGGAGACTTAAACACATCCAGCTATTTGGAGTATCATCATGAATCAAAGATATGCTAGGTCCTGGTAGCTCACGCCTGTAATCCTAGCTACTCAGGAAGCTGAGATCTGAGGATCATGGCTTGAAGCCAGCCTGCAAAAAAAGTCCCATGAAACTCATGTCAATATATCACTCAGAAAAAGCCAAAAGTAGTACTGCAATTCAAGAGGTAGAGCACTAGTCTTGAGGACAAGGAGACTCAGAGACGGTGCTCAGGCCCTGAGTTCAAGCCAGAGACTGGCCTTGAAGCTAATGCCAAAAGGCTAGTGCACTCTTAAATTTTTGTCCCTGCCTGATATTCAAGGGAAGCAATGTAGAACAAGGAAAGGTTGGTTTGGGCTCATGGGTTCAGTCAGGTTGATTGGCTCTGTGTTTCTGGGCTGTGGTATGGCAGAGCATTGTGGCTGAAGGAGTTGAGCTGCTCCCTTTATGGCTGCCAGGAAGCAGGGAGAGGGGTTAAGGATCAGATAAAGCCTTTCTAGGACACACTGGCAGTAATCCAACCAGGATCTACATTCTAATAGTAGGATCCGCACGTATCACCCACAAAGGAAGCCCGAGGCTTCATAATTCAGTCATCTCGCAATGATTGGGCTCATCAGTTGGGTACTGAGCCTTTCCTTTGATGTTCGCAGGGCTTTTGACTGTCTGAAATGAGCACTGGGCCTTCTCCCAGGTTTCTGTTGTTTTCTGCCAGCAAAGAACTATATACTCGGTAGGGACCCAAGGCCTTGAGGATTTGAGGCCCAAATAGCAAACAACCACCTCCACACTGTCTCATTCAGATCAAAGCTGAGGGGATGTGGGTAACCCCAAGGCTGGACTCTGCCATCCTTACAATAGGACTGTGGCTGACTGGCTGGCTGGTTAGCTGCAGGGTACAAAAGACTCACAATGCCACCATGTTTGCTTTCTCTAGGGACAGCAACGAGGCCTGGAGAGGGCAATACATTCCTGGAGTTGCTGTGTGCCACCACAGGACCGCTTGTCACACATGAAACGGCAGATTGAGAATTTCCTTTTCTATTTTTACTGCAAAAATTTGCACTGGCAAAGGGCGTTTGGTTTGGGAGAAGAAAAAAAAAAAAAACAACAAAAGCTCTCTTTTGAACAGCTTGGCTGTAGATAAAAGGTGGTCGGGGCTGCGTGGCCCTGTGGGACATTTACTGTGTCCACAGCCTCCTTGGCCTAGAGACAGATAAGAGATTTAAAAAAAAAAAAAGAAAGAAACAGCTTTCATTATCACCCGCTTTTATTATGCCGTTAACCATTAAAAAAAAAAAAAGGTGGGATGTAGAGGTGAGGGCACAGGGTAATTTGCTGATCTCTGGGCTCTGTTGGCTTGGGGGATCCATCCTTGAGCCCCCAGCTGGGCTGCTGGAGGAGAAGGAAGAGGCCCTCATACTGGGTTAAGACTGGGCCCCCCTGTGAGCTGCTTGTTTGTCTGGGGGGAAAGAGAACATGGAAGGAGGAGCTGGCTGTGGCAAGCAGTTCCAGGCAGCTCATGGGGCCGAGTCTTCTCTGTGGGCCACTGTAGAGTCTGCTAGCCAATGAGAGAAGAGCCAGACTGACCTCTCAGACAACCATGGTCCAGCTCCTATGCCCTCCCAAGGTCCCTCCTGAGCTCCAGAGGGGGCCTACAGGGCCCATCGTCACGTGACAGGCTGAGAATTGTGCCAATTGCAAGGCTTCTAGGATGAGCTCTTCCCTTCTGGGGAGGGAATGGGATGGAGCTCAGACTTAGAATCTCTACTCAGCTGGTCCATTTGAGGATGAGCACTGATTGGCATAACGTGGGGGCTGCTGCCTGTTCAGACTCCAGGAGACTCAGCCTTGGCTTGAAGGCCCGTGGCCACTGGAAGTTTGCTTTGCTTATTTGTTCTGTTGTGTTGTCTATGCATGGCTGAAGTCTGGCATGGTGAGGACACTGTCCTGTGCCAGCTCTCTGTACTTCCGATTGTGATGTGAAGGCCACTCAGGGGCCATCGGGGCCATGGTGGGCTGGATGTGGTCACAGGCCCCATGCTTGTTTCCATGCAGCCCTGCTTCTCCCTATGGCCCTCCGCAATGAGGGACATAACAATTCTGTCCCAGGGGCTGTAGTGTCTGGATTAACCCTCCATGGCTGTAATAAGGCCAGAAGGCAGTGTTCCCTACAGATCCCCGCTGCTTATGTACCACCCCCTCCTGCCATGTCTGGTGCTGCAGTGCAGCAATCGCTAGGACTCCTTTCTGGCAGAACTATCCAAGAGGCCCACTGGCTCCAGTCCCAGCTGAGAAGTAGAATTAGCTCAGATGCCAATTTCAATGTTTTTGCTGGTGATGGAGGTGACACAGGTGGCCTGTTACTCACTGTTCCCAGGGCCTGTGAGGCAGAAACTGACTTCCAAGAAGGCAGAGTGGGGCCTCCAGCATCTCTCCAGATTCATGGTCACCTATCCACCTGTGGAGGGTCTTCTCTACCACTACAGGAGAGCAGCAGGAAGCTGGTACCCTCTGTTAAATAGCCTTGGGTGCTGGGTGCCAATGGCTCATGTCTGTAAATCTAGCTACTCAGAAAGCTGAGATCTGGGGCTGGGAACGTGGCCTAGTGGTAGTGTGCTTGCCTAGCAGGCACAAAGCTCTGAGTTCGATTCCCCGGAACCACATACACAGAAGCAGCTGGAAGTGGCACTGTGGCTCAAGTGGCAGTGCTAGCCTTGAGAAAAAAAAATATCCAAGGTCGGTGCTCAGACTCTGAGTTCAAGCCCCAGGACTGGGGGAAAAAAAAGAAAAAGGCTGAGATCTGAGGGTCATGGTTAGAAGCCAGCCTGGGAAGCAAAGTCTGTGAGACTCTTATCTCCAGTTAACTATCAAAAACCATGAAGTAGAGCTGTGGCTCAAGTGGTAGCGTGCTAAAGTGTGTATGTATCCCAGTATTGCAGTATTGGGGTTTGAATTCAGGTTCTAGGCTGTCCCTCAACTTTTTCTCCCCCAAGCCTGGTGTTCTACCACTTGAATCATGTCTCCACTTTTAGCTTCTTTTGGTACTTAATTAGAGGTAGCGTCTCAGACTTTCCTGCCCAGGGTTAGCTTTAGACCATGATTCCCAGATCTCAGCCTCCCGAGTAGCTAGGATTACAGGTGTGAGCCATTGTTTCATAGTTGTAAGTGGCTCACCTTTTGAGGGTTTTCTGTTTGTTATTGGTGAGTTCACGGATTTGGGTCTATGATGGGCACCATACATCATGATAAGAGCCTATGATAGATCAAAGTGTTCACCAAAGCAAGGAGGAAAAAGAAGAGCCATCCAAGGCAAGTCTTGATTGACATGTCATTAGGCCCTGTCTCCCAGTAGTGCCATGATGGAGACATAGAGGACACTCCAGGCCCACTGTATAATTACAGGAAAAAAAAAAAAACAAAGCTTTGAAACAAACCACAAGCCCATTAATGGGCTGAATATAAATATAAATATACATATGGAGTAGGACTGTGTGAACAGATATAAGGAATGTTGTCAGTGATTTTTCTCTCTTTCTATTTCCCTATCCCCCCCTCTCTCTCCTTCCTCCCTCTCCCCTTCAGATCTCACTTGATAGCCTAAGCGGGCCTCAAACTTGTGATCCTCTTGCCTCTACCTCTTGAGTACTGTGATTACAGGTATACACCACCTTGCCTGGTTTTTCACCCTCTGTCTTAGCATAGATCTTCTCCTGTCAGGTGTCTGAGTCTACCCCCATGTCTATTTGGGGATTCTCTGGCTAATGAGGTTGCTGGGTACAAGTGACCAGGAGGTCTCAGGGGGAGACTCCAGAATAGGCTTCTCTTGGGTTAGCTGGGCTTGCCCAGGTGTGTGTGTGTGTGTGTGTGTGTGTGTGTGTGTGTGTGTGTACATGCGCATGAGCAGGGGCATCTCAGCAGATCCCCTCCTAATCTTTGCTTGTCTCTACTCTTTGTGATATAGGTGTCCTAGATTGGAACTTGGAGCAAATTTCTGGAGGGGGATGTCCATCTCGGGGAAACCAGAGCTGACTGTGGGTCTGGTTCCCTACTTGTGCGGCCAGTGTCACTGTTACCCATCCTTTGTGGGTTCTACATGCAGAGCCAGCCCCTGTCCAGGGGCCCCAGCCATGTTGGAGGGAAGCTGGGGCCTGCGTCTCCCTCTGCTCTTCACCTGCAACCAGCATCCCAGCATGGCTTTAAACATCTTCTTTGAACAAAGAGTCTATTCATTCTCTCTAATTAAAGGGGCGTGGGGTGAGTGCCCAGGTGGGCTGTGTGTCCAGGTGGGCCTGGGCTGGATCCAGGCTCAGCAGCTTTATAACCCTCGTGACTTTGGCCTCCCTTTTGCGGCTCTGAATCTCTTCCTTATCTGTTTAAAGGGAGTGAAATTCCCACCTAAAAAGGTTGTTGTGGGGTGCAGATGTGATAATATGCCATAATGTGCCAGCCAAAGGCTTGGCACGCTGCTGGTAATGAACGAGCATGGCCTTTGTGTCTCTGTTTGTGTAGGTGTCTTATCTGCCACTGTGTCCGGGGTGGTGGCTCAGTCCATCTCAGTACCCAGCCCAAGCTGTTTCGATGGCTCAGCCATGCCAGTGAGCCTTATCTGTTCCGCAGGGCTATCGTGTAGGGGGCTGGGTGGGTCCCCAGGAATTCAATCCATCTCTCCAGCCCCCTAGGGGACTTGATCTTCCGCTTGCCTGCCTGCCATCGGCCACCTGCCTCCCATGGGGCTGGGCTGTCAGTTTCAGGAGGGGGCCACCTGTCCCCACAAGACCAGGCCTGTGTAAAAGCCACATCCGGAATGGAATTCAGCAAGGAGCTTCCTCCGGGGGCTGTGTCTGCTCTCGTTCAGGAATGTCCCGCCCCTCCCCACCAAGGCAGCTTTTCAGGGCCTTTTCTCAAAAGAGTCTCACTCGGTGACACCAGGTCATAAGGCAGCAATAACATATGAGGTGTCCCCCTGTTCTAGTCCTACCCAGCAGCCCCAAATGCCTGGAGAGGAGGCAGTGCAGCTTGGGAAATGTGGGAGGGGGAAGGTTTGGGGGCATCCTGGCAGCGCGTCCCTTGGTGGAGAAACTCTAGCTTCTGGATCTCAGAAAATGGACACAGTACCCTGTCCCACAAGGTCCAGTCTGTTTATCTTGGAGTGTGGCCATGATCCTGCATGAACTTGAAAACTGTTGATTTCTATGGAGTCCAGGAAGGACTGAGGCAGCTGTAGGTAATGGATGCACACACCATGCCCAGACAGGAGAAGAATGGAGGAAGAGTGGCTAGCTGCAAGCCACGGTCAGAGCTGGGGCAACCGCCCTTTTCTCCACCGCCCAAGCGGCTGGCATATGAGGGGGCAATTTACATACGCTCTTCTGATTGGCTGCCGCATGCAATGCCTAGGTTAGCAACATTAACTGTAGTGTATTTCTGAATGCAAGACCCAGACTCTACCTAGGGCCCCACAAAGGTGGTCCAGAGCCTCTAGGTTAGCATCCTGACTCTGAGTTACCTTTTGACATCTGGGCCACACATCTTGGGACCCTTACTTCTTTCTGCTCAAGCTAGTGCTCTACCACTGGAGCCACAGGTACAGGTCCACTTCTGGCTTTTTTGGTGTTTAACTGGAACGAAGCGACTCACAGGCTTTTCTACTCAGGCTGGCTTAGAACTGCCATCCTCAGATCTCAGCCTCTTGAGTAGCTAAAATAACAGGCGTGAGCCACCCAGCCAGACTCTATCCTACAAAATGACATATGTAAGAATAAACAGGACAGAGCATCTCAACTTTGTTCCAGATGGGCAGATGCATTCACCAAAGGGAAAGCCTGATTATAAGGAGCACTCAGCCTTGCTAGGAATTGGAAGGGATGAGCTAAAACCACAGCGAGAACCTCACTCACTCAGCATATTGGCAAATGTTTCAAAGTCTGACCACACCAAGGGCTGACGAGAACTGGGTCGGGAGCTGTCTGCCCTCAGGGCACTAGCAGCACACGCTGGAGAGGATGAGCCACAACCCCTGTCTGGCTTAGAGACATTCTTACTTGGTAGACTTGGAGGCTTTATGGAAAGGCTGCTATTCCTGCAGGGATAAAAAGTGGGGGACACAACCCCCCCAAATGCATTGGAAGTGGAAGAAATTACTGAAGGTATATTAACAGCCGGGAATATTTGGGCGTGAATTCCAAACTGACCCCAGCTAGGGACTCATCTGCATAATGAAGATAGTCGTGAGGTATGACTTGTTTATTAGAAGTTAAGCCAGGTATGGTGGTTCATAATCCCGACTACCTGGGAGGGCAGAGTTCAGAAAGATTGAGGTTTGAGGATACTGATGCCTGGGCAAAATTCAGCAAGATCTCCCATGTTACCTAACAATGTTACTGATACATGCCAGCTTTGCAGGAGGCATAAATAGGTGGATTGTGGTTTAAGGCCAGCCTTGCCGGGGGGGGGGGGGGGGAGTGAGACTCTAACAATAAAGAAAGAAAGAAAGAAAGAAAGAAAGAAAGAAAGAAAGAAAGAAAATGATTGGAGCTAGAGTTCAAGTGGTAGTGCCTATATGACATGCTAAGGCTCTGCATTCAAATCCCAGGAAGGTGCTAATGCCAAATCTCTGGAGTTGAGTCCTGGTGACAGAAAGTGTGACAAGAGAGGCTCAGCATCCATCCATATCTGGAGTGGCCAATGTGGTTGCTTTCCCAAGCCATGGTAGCCTCTATGGAATCAGCCTTGTGCCACAGGCCTGGCGCATTCCAGTCTTCAGGAAACAACTTTGAAACAGAAAGTCCCTGGTTAGCTTTGAGTTCTAGTCCGGCTGTCACAGATACCCACCTTCTCTCTCATTTTCTTTGCTTCTGCCAGCTCTGGCTGGCTCCCAGGGCTCATGCTTCCATCCTGCTGTGGCCAACACTGTCTCTCTATGGGTCAAATGTTCCCATCCCCCCAGTGCAATTTTTCATTGCTTTTGGCGATCACACACAGATAAGCCGCCTCTTCAAGTCCCTTTCCAAAGAGTCCAGGTGTGAGTAAATAGTACCCCAAAGCTGCTGGTGGGCCCCCACAGAACAAGCAGACCTTCTCAGGATGTGGCCTTGCTCTCACCTCCTAGGGGTCGCTCCCATAGTGGACAAGCCCCATGCACATGGCTGGGGTGCAGCATCCCCAGCCATGTGTCTTATGCAAGCACCGTGTTGCAGATAGTTCAGCCTGGGGCAGGTTGGCACATTCGTGGCCATTTCCTGACTCTTTGTCCTGACAGAGTGATTTGTGTCTTCAACTTTGAGAGGGGGACAGCTGCACCTGCAAACACCAGGAAGCGCCCAGGAGTGGAGTTGGTTGAGGCTGACCTGCCTCTAGTCATGGTCAGGGTGGGGCGGTAACCTGCAAAGGGGAATTGCAAGGGAGAGTCTGTCAAGAACAGATAAGAGACAGGGCCCATCTTTGGTGCGTGTGGGAACTTAGCTGGGGTCTACGTGGCCTTCAAGACCACACTCTGACCCTCCAAGATATCCTGGGCAAACTACAGCATTCAACTCCACAAGTCTAGAAAACTATCCTTGTGAGGATAGCTCAGAAAGCACATGAGTCTGCCGCCACCTGGAGGCTCCACTGTGGAGGCTGGCTGGCTGGCGACTTCTCACCTCAAACAGCTTGAGCCTCCTCCAAATATGGCAGCTTCCACAGTTTCCCTTGCCCAAAGCAGGCCAAAGAGAGTGCATAATCT
Source organism: Megascapheus bottae (assembly GCF_031878675.1). Lineage (NCBI taxonomy): Eukaryota > Metazoa > Chordata > Mammalia > Rodentia > Geomyidae > Megascapheus > Megascapheus bottae. The sequence goes on along the minus strand of NC_143542.1, from coordinate 435,784 downwards.
TTGACCTGGATAGGCACAGGCTATGACCCCATGGTGTCCCACAAAGTCTGAGCATGTTCTCACTCCAGACTCTTGACGGGGACCTTTATTCTTAGGGATGTCTTAATGCCAAGCCAAAAAGAATGGCAGCAGGATCAGAGAGGATGAGGCATTGGTTCTTCTTATCAGCAAAGGAGTGAGATCCTGTGTGGACCACCAGAGGAGGGGACTATGATGCTGTGAGCACAGTGACTCAGTGGATCCAGGTGACAGGACTCTAGGATTGGGCAGGTGGGGCTCATCTCATACAAAGCCCCAGGACCCACCAGGAAGACAGGAGAGAGCTGGAACTTGAACTCAAATGTATCACCATCCAGGGAGAGGCTATCTTGGGGATAGCAGGAGTTGGGAGAATTTTTCTGAGTTGGCATCTGTGGGCCTGGCTCTTTGTCTCCATGTAACCCACAGCAAAATGCTGATGTGAAGGCATGGTTCAAGTGGTAGAACACCAGCTGTGAGGGAGGGAGGTGGAGAGAAACAATTTAGAGCCCATGATTTTGTTCAATTTCCTAGTATGAAAGCAACAACCCTGAAAACCGATACAAAACGAACATGTAATTGTGAAATTGAAACGGAAGAAAAATGATCCCTGTGAACATAATTTCAGTCAAAGGGAAAACAAATTAATTTCAAGCTTAGATAATTGAACTAGGATGCATTACATTGGACTAATAGCATTTACTCTGGAAAATATTTTCTGTTGAACATTGATCTCGGAAGGGCTGGGAGTTTGGCCTAGTGGCACAGTGCTTGCTTAGCATTAATCTCTAAAGGCGAGCTGGGAATCAGTTAGATATATTTGAGTAGCATTGTGCTCAGCAAGCACTTTCTCTGCACATGCACCCGCGTGTACCCAGACCCTAGCGCACCAGTGCAGTGCAAGCATGCACACTCATGCATAGACATGTGCGTGCTATCATACATTCATGCACAGATGTATACAACCAACTTACCACATGCGTGTGTGCATATGTGCACACATATGTGAATGTACTATCACAATGTGTATAAACATTTATACTAACAGTGCACACGCTCACATGCCTGAGTGTGTACAAGCATGCACATATGTATATACACGGATACGTTAAAAATGCACATGCACTGATATACACACAGACATACACACACACATCCCATTTCAGGAACCTTTATTGTGTGTTGGTACTGGACTTGGACTTAGGGCTTTGCACTCTCACTTGGGCTTCTCACTGAAGGTTGGTACTCTACCACTTGAGCCACACTTCCACCGCCAGCTTTTTGCTGGTTCCTTGGAGGTAAGAGTCTCTGAGGTTTGTCTCCCTGGGCTGGCCTCAAATGCTGATCCTCAGATCTCAGCGTCCTGAAGCCTGTTTTTGGACTGTGTGCCTTTCACAAGAGTTCTGGCTCTGTAGCCTGAGCCGTTGTGTGGGCTTAGAAGGAATTTCCATGTCCTATGAGTGTTCCTGATTTTCTATGGGTGAGCCTCAGAAGCCATTTCCTTCCCAAGACTTTGTCTACTGCATTTAAAATCACAAATGCATTGACAACCTATGTCCAGAGCTGGGCTTTGTAACTGCTCAGCAGAGGCCCCTTCCCAGCCCTGCTTTTTGCCACCCCTTACCAAGAGACCATGGCTCTTAGTTCTCCACATCGGCACTGGGACTCCAGCCCAGTTCCTCTTGGATCCTGTAGATCTGACTTGCAGGACAGGGCAAGGTTCCCCCTTCCCAGGGCTTCTCCTCTGCCTCTGACACTCAGATTCTGCAGTCTCTGCTGTGCAAGCCTAGGTAAAATCTGGTTTCAACCTGGGCCTACACAACTGTTCTCTGCTGGTTACTGGGGATGCTGGGGGAGGAGAGACGAGTGGACACGGTACACAGAATCTTCTAAAAATCTGAAAGCCCTCTCACCCCACCCAGTCAGCTCCCAGCAGGCACACAGTGGACTTGTCAAGTCAGGTACAGGGGCCTGGAAACCCCTTCTAGGCCTGTGTGCGTGTGGTTAGTGTGGCCTGATCAAGCTGTGTCTGTTCTTCATCCAGGGGAGAAGGAGCTCTGTCCTCACGGTAAGGACAGGCCTCAAGGATCAGAGCAGCATCCTTGTCCAATCACCAGTCTCCTGAAGACAAAAAATACAAAGCGCACACGTGAGAAGTGGGCCCGTCTGATTCACTGTTGAGTACCTGGCCAGCTCAGTGCTGAGTTCGAGATCCATGCCAGGCCCTGGTTTGGTGGGTGGGGCCTCTTTGCCTTTGACAAACAGTACCTCCTGGGGCTGACCAGTAATGGTTAACCTGGGCCTGGTCTGCTCTTTTTGTTCCTGTTGGGCTGGGGGTGCAGGGCAGTGGTGGGGAAGTAGCCCCCCACCCCTCCTCAAATGCCTGTCTTATCTCTCCCAGGCCTCTGGATTCAGCCTTTTATTTGTTCTGACATCAGGTGGGGTTTATCGCCTGCTCTCACAGACCAATACAACCCTAGAGATTTTTTTCTCTGATGTTCTGGGGGCCCCAAGGGTGGGAAGAAAGGGAGACAAGCCAGGAAGGGGACCCATACGTCCCTCACAGGCCACATTCCCATGCTTCAGACAAGACCAAGGGTGTATGCAGGCCACACAAACACTCTACCACTAGCCCCAGTCCCAGCTTCCAGCTGATTACTAGAGGAGACAGAGGAGGAGAGGAGAGGAGAGGAGAGGAGAGGAGAGGAGAGGAGAGGAGAGGAGAGGAGAGGAGAGGAGAGGAGAGAGAGAGAGAGAGAGAGAGAGAGAGAGAGAGAGAGAGAGAGGGAGAGCGAGCGAGCACGTGCCCTGGCCAGAGAGACACAGTCTTGATCAGATTTGTGATTTTTTTTTTTTTGCCAGTCCTGGGCTTGGGCTCAGGGCCTGAGCACTGTCCTTGGACTTTCTCAAGGTTAGAGCTCTACCACTTGAGCCACAGCACCATTTCTGGCTTTTTTCTATGTATGTGGTACCGAGGAATCGAACCCGGGTCTTCATGCATGCTAGGTAAGCACTCTACCACTAAGCCACATTCCTAACTCCCAGCTGATTATTCGAGGAGAGAGAGGAGGAAGAGGAGAGGAGAGAAAGAGAGAGGGGAGAGGAGAGAGGAGGGGAGAGCAGGTGTTGCTGGATGTCTGATTAGATTTTCTGCAACTGGAAATGTAAATATTGAAGGCAAGCGGAAGAGCGACTGATCTCTGGGGAGCTATGAGATCACTTCCACACCTGTTCTGGACAGAGCCTTGAGGTCCTGACCTGTTTTCCCACACTGGCATCACCACACTAGGCGGATAGGTTTAATTGCTATGAGGAGCATGCCTCTAGCCTTGTATCTGGTGAGCTGATAGCTGCGGCTGGCTGCTGGCCGCTGGCTGCTTAGGTCCCAGCTTGGGCGTCTCCAGGCCCAGCTGTCCCAGCCTGGCCCTGCTGGCAGACACCAGGCCAAACACGGAGTGTTCTCAACCCTCCGGAACTTATCTTAAGTCAATAGAAATGCTGGGTAGCCATGAGGCCTATTGACCCAGGCCACCAGACAAGGGGCACATTCACACTCAATGCCCGTTTCCAGTGAGCTCAGCTGCTCCACAGCTGGAGCCAAGGACCGACTCACACCCCATCCGCCTGCCTGTTCTCCTCACTGGTAAACAAGGGGGCCGGGACAAGGTCAGGGAGGTGGGCAGTGGGAGCTGCGCCTGCACCAAGATGGGCAAGAGCGAATAGGATACAGAAGCCCAAGTGAATCTAGAGGCGCCCACAGACTGAGTTCTCCTTTGCAGCCAGACGGGGGTGGGGGTGGGGTAGCGAAGACAGTTTCTCAAAATCATGGGAGTCTTTAGAGTCAGTAGAGCAGACAGGAAGCCCCTGGCAGTGTCCCTGGAAGTCTGAGGACCACAGATGGCCACCCCTGTACTATTCTGATCAAGCCTGCTCAGAAGACAGACACTGAGAGCCAGAGGACAACTGCCTGTTTATCTAGACACACTGGCTGTGTCACTCAAGTCCAGATGAGTGCAGGAACCCCAAGGGGCCATCCATATACCTATGATGAATACCTTATGGGAACCTTGGCTTTCTGAATTTTTCACCTGCTCTGGGTGTTGACATGACAGAGTCTGGATGGCTTTGAGCAGCCAGGCTGGGAGAGGACAAGAGTGGACTGTACCCAGAGGGATATGGGAATGATGTCTGAGCTAGGTGGTTCATGCCTGTAAGCCTAGCTGTGCAGAGACTGGAGGATCTAGGTTAAAATCCAGGCCACATAGACAAACTGGAGAGACTCTATCTCCAATTAACCACCCCAAAGCTAGATGTGAGCTGGGTGCTGGTGGCTCAGGCCTGTAATAGCAGCTGCTCTGGAGGTTGATCTAAGATCGGACTAAGGATCTCAGTTTGAAGGAGCCAGGCAGGAAAATTCTGTGAGACTCTTACCTCCAATTATCCCTACAAACCCAAAAATGGAATTATGGCTCAAGTAGTAGAGAGTGTTAGCTTTGAGCACAAAAGCTCAGGGACTGCACCCAGGTCCTGAGTTCAAGCCATGGGGCTGGCAGAAAAAAGGAAGAGAGAGAGAGAGAGAGAGAGAGAGAGAGAGAGAGAGAGAGAGAGAGAGAGAGAGAGAGAGAGAGAGAGAGAGAGAGAGAGAGAGAGAGGGAAGGAAGAAAGAAAGAGAGAGAAGGGAAGGAAGGAAGAGAGAGAGAAAGAAGGAAGGAAAGAGAGAGAGAAAGAAGGAAGGAAAGAGAGAAAAGAAAGAAAGCTAGAAGTAGAGATATGGTTCAAGAGGTAGAGTGCTAGCCTTGCTAGGGAAAGCTAAAGAATGGCTCTGAGGCCCCTGAGTTCAAGCTTAAAGACTGTCATACATGCACACGAAACAAAAAGAATCCCAGGTTCACATGATGACTTTAATGGAAGCTGGAAAATAGGTCTTGGCAGATGTAATTGACTAAGGGCCCTGAAATGAGACTTAAGAGTCAGCCCTAAATCAAATGGCAAGTGTCCCCTGCCGGATAAGAGAGAGAAGCAGAAGCTTAGTGGCTCACGCCTGTAATCCTAGCTATTCAGGAGGCTGAGATCTGAGGCTCTCAGGTCAAAGCCAGCCCAGGCACTAACGTCCATGAGACTCTTATCTCCAATTTACCATTAAAAAGGCAGAAATGGCACTGTGGAGTTCAAGCTTCATGACTGACAGAGGATGAGAGAGAGAGAGAGAGAGAGAGAAGAGAGAGAGAGAGAGAGAGAGAGAGAGAGAGAGAGAGAGAGAGAGAGAGAGAGAGAGAGAGAGAGAGAGAGAGAGAGCCTGCAGCTTAGAGAGGCCACACAGCTTGGGCAGGGTCAGAGCCAGGATTTACAGGATGTAGTCAAAGGGGTGAGGAGAAGAATGGTTGGCTTTTAAACCCTCAAGGCCACCTTCTTTTGAAGTGGAAGGAACTGAGGTTGAAGGGGAGGGGGCTCTCACTGGGCCACACCCACCTGAGGGAGTCCAGGTGTGAACTTTTTCTTACTACCCCCCCCAACAACACAGAACTGAGTGTGGGGGCAAGCCTGGACCCAGTCTTGGCCCCTCTAGATCTGAAAAGAATTGTTCCAATCCTGGACCAGTTCATGTGATGAGCCTCAGTTTTGTCATCTGTCAAAGGGGTTTGCAGCTCTTGTGCCATGAAGGCAATGTGTCCAGTTTCACTGCTTGCCAGGTACCTGTGACTGCAAGGAGCTACTAATGCACTCAAGACCCCCTGCAGGAAACAATGGACCTTTCCAAAACGAGGTATGCTTCTCTAACTCTTTTACCTTCCCCCACTCCCCACGTGTCCTATGTTTGGTGCTACACTTAGCTATGGTTTGGGATGACTTTGGAGGGAATGATGGCTTCTGGGACCAGCAGTCAGATCTGCTCTTTGGACATGTGTCTGTCCCCAAGAGGGATAAGGATGAGGAGGGTACAGGATGTGAAATGCCCAGTGGTACTCAGCCACTGAGGTTTATTCTACACATTGTCATGTGTCCAATGCTGGTACACAATGCTACTCCTGCTCTCAGCTTCTCTTTCCAGACCTGCCTCCCCATTCCTGACTTCCAAGGCCTGCTGCCCAAATCTTTGTTTGCCTCAGAGACCTGCCCTTAGGGAATCCACTTGTCTGCAGGCCCACAGGTGAATGCTAGACAGGTATACACAGCGAATCTGAGCATATACACCTGTGCATGTGTGTGCACGTGCGTGCGTGCGTGTGTGTGTGTGTGTGTGTGTGTGTGTGTGTGTGTTAGGGCTTGAATTCAAGCTCAGAACTGGTGATCTAACACTTGAACCATAGCTCATAGCTCCATTTCCAGCTTTTTTTTTTTTTTGGTGGTTTGTAGGAAATAAAAGTCTCCCCAACTTATTTTTGTTTTAATCAGGGCTGGCTTTAAACCATGATCCTTAAATCTTAGCCTCCTGAATAACTAGGATTATAGGCATGAGCCGCCGGTGCCAGGCTGCACACCCACATTTATGTGAACACACACAGGTGGCAGACTGAGTAATTCCCGATGCCAGCATAGAAAGATATCACCTCGGAGCCTGGCATGTGACCTCATACAGCAAACAAACACTCACAGGTGTGATTAAGTTACAGATCTTGAGATAGGGTGCCAGCCAGTGGCAGGAAAGCCTGAAGACACAAGGCTATGTGTTCAGAGCCTGAGAAGGCCAGACGACGGGCAGCATGAGCTGAAGTCACAGAGCCAGGTCGGTCCAAACCAGTTCTCTGTGCTCCAAGGGGAGCCCTGTTGCTTGGTAACAGCTGAAGCCTGCTGGTGACAGATGAGGACTGGTGGGTTCAAGGTTCCAGCTCTCCTTACTTCCTTTTGTGGCAATCAACAACCCCAGCGAGGTGCCAGTGGCTCACACCTATAAACCTAGCTACTCAGGAGGCTGAGATTTGAGGACTGTGGTTCAAAGCCAGCCAAGGCAGGAAAGTCCACTGGACTAACCACCAGCAAACGGTGGGAACGGAGGTGTGGCTCAAGTGGTAGGGACGCCAGCCTTGAGCAAAGAAGCTCAGGGACAGCACCCAGCCCTGAGTTTAAGCCCCAGCACTGGTGCATGTGCACCCACACACTGAAAATGACTTCAGGGTTGAAGGTTTTATGGCTCTCTGAAGCTCAAGAACCACTACAGCTTCAGGTTGGATTTGATCCAGGCCTCCTTGGTGGTCTCTGAGACCTGCCTTTTTGGGGCCTTGTCCTTGGCCCAGTCCAGCATCTCCACATGGGCTGGATTCAAAGGCAAGATGGGTGCCCAGTTCCATCTAGGTTCTCTCCTGAAGCCCAGCCAATGCCTTGGCACCTTTATTGGCTTAGTTCAGATCACATTCCTAGAGATGAGCCAATCCCTGCTGGCAGTGGGCGGGGCTGTGGGTGGGGCTTAGACTTCAACTACACCCTGCCTTAGTGCAGGAGGCCCCGGTTGTGTACCTGCTTCTCAGACTCAGCACGTGGGCAAGAGAACTTGGGATGCTGGAGTGGAGTCAGAGTAGAGGCATGGAGTTGGGGATGGGGATCTGGGAGGGGGGATGGCATGGGGGCTGGAATGTGGAGGAAAGGCCAGAAGCAGTGTCCCCAGTGAGGGTCTGAAGTGGTCGGGTCCACCATGGCGTGCACCCATCACAGGGCAAAGATGGAAGCTGGAGTGTACTACTAGGTAGTGGGGTTTCTAGGGTCACTTGATGATGTTGAAGAGGACCCCTGTTATAAAGATGGGGACTGAGGCAGTCCATTAAAGTAACAGGCAACAGAAGCAAGGGGTAGGCTGCTGGCAGGAGAAACGCTTCTTCTGTTCCCGTTGGGAATTGTAAATCTGTGCATGTCTCCCCGTGTAGGGGGTGTGTGCATGTGTGCATTGGGGCGCAAACAGGACTGGGGCACAAGGAGCACAGTAAAGGTTTTCCTGAAGGCCGGCACTTGACAATCTGCCAAGCTAGTGTCATGTCAACCAAATATTTTCAGCTTCCACACCCAGAAGCCTCTGGAGCGCTTGTCTCCTCCCGGCTATAAGCCCTGGGACCAGACTTCCAAACCGCTAGGCAGATCTACGGAGGCCTTTTTTTAGCTCCTGAATGAAATGTATATGTATATGTATATGTATATGTATATGTATATGTATATGTATATGTATATAGATATGTGTGTGTGTGTGTGTGTGTGTGTGTGGGTGTGCGTGTGTGTGTGTGTGTGTATGCGAATGAATCTGCTGATGGTGGCTGCCTTCTTTTCTGGAGAGTTTAATTCCTGAGCTTTGATCTGATACCAGGACCCAAAGGACTTGTTATTTCTAAATAATGAGGCGAATGTTTGTGCTGTGAGATTTGAACTTTTCTGGTTTGGGGGAAAAACATGACTTACCATAGACGTTCTTTGATGCGGCCAGTGGTGTGAAGATGAAAGCTCTTTCAGAAAACAGAGACGGGAGGGGTAGCTGAGTCCTGCAGTACCAGCCCTGGGGACAGAACTCTTAGCACGGGCTCCACCCACTGGTCACCCTTGGGAGGAGTTGACCCAGGTCCACTTAGTTGGTGGGGGCCAGGGAGGGGGCGGGTAGGGTCTTCAGACTGGGGTCTGGATCCAGGATCTTTCTGTAATGGACACGCCCAAGAGACGAAGCTCAGAAACCCAGTGCAAGGATGGACACTGGAACCCATTGCTGTGGGCTGGGAGCGTAGGGTCCTCTGCTAATCGTGAGCATGAGCCTACCCCAAAGACAGCTCATTACATGACAACAGAATAGGACAGGAGGCAGTGGTAACTGCCTCTCCTAAAAGTGCTCTGTGACACCTTGGAGAGAATTGGAGAAGGGCACCCCCTACTGGTGCCCGGACAGGAGCCTTGCAGACGATGTGATCCAAGCCCTCAGACCTGAGCTCTCACTAGTGCCCTTTGCTGGCTGCTTCCCTCCGGCCCAGAGCCTGTGCTGCTTTCATCTGAGCTGGGGTCAGGGTGCAGGGGTGAGGCAGATGCTCCCTGTACTGCAAGCCGAGCAGTGACTTCGGGGGCCCTGGGAATGGCTGATTGCACAGTCTGGTAATGTTTCCCCTAGGAAGCACCCAGGCGTGGTAGAGGTCAGCAGGCGAAGTTGTCAATCATCCTCGTCAATCATCCTCCCTGGTAATTAACCTGGAAAAATACCACAGCCTGTTTCGTGGAGCTTCTGCCCTGAACTTTATCCTCAGTGTTGGCTGGCACATGGTGGCTGGGCCTGTGGAGGGCTCTGCCCCAGCTAGGCTTAGATGGCTCTGAAGTACCCTGTCCTTCTTTCTCCAGGTTCCTGCTCCACTTGGGGGGGCCACACAGAAATGCACCCAGGAGGCACTGCTCGGAGACACTCACTTGCAGCAAGTTGGGCTCATCTAGGAGTTTCTTTTCCTCCCTTCCTCCCTCCCTCCGACCCTTCCTCCTTCTCTGTTTCCCTCTCCCTGTGTGTCTGTTTTTGTCTCTGTCTCCCTCTCTCTCAGTCTCTTCTTTTCTTTTGCTGACACTCATTGCCTCATACTTGCTTAGGTATTACTTGAGCTGTACTTCCAACCCTGGCTTTTTTTTTCTGGTTATTTTTTTTTCCATTTCTTGGAGTTCATTTGAATAAGCTTCATCTTATTTATTTTTTTCTTTATTAACGTTGATTTTTACATCGTATTTTAAATGACAGGTTTCACAAATGAGTGTTCAAGAAGGGAATCTCTATTTTTTTCTGGTTATTTTGAAGAATGGAACCTCTTAGACTTTTCTAGCCTTGGAACCTTGACTTTGCTGCTCTCAGTCTCCTGAGTAGTTAGGATTACAGGTGTGAGCTGCTGGTACCTGGCTTCCATCATGTGACATTTTCTGTCTGTGGTGTCTCAGACAGGACCTTGGAGGAGGGAACCTGGAACCTGTGCCACTCAAGCTGAAGCCCCTTGGCCAGTACTACCTGGGGCCCTGGTGGACCCCCTTTGAGACTGGCAAGTTTGTTCTTGTTGGTACAAGGTGACTTGGGCTTTCTCTCTGTGGAGTCAAAGCTAAACACTGTGGGAATAGTCCAGGAGAAGGGTTTAGTAGGCAATAGAAAGAGCTAGGTAATCTGGCCAGGTGCCCCTTGGGTTCTGAAGGCAGGATTTCTGGCAGGTTGAGCAAGAGGAAGGAGAGTCCAGGTCCTTTTCCAGACACCTGTTTGAGGATGCTGTATAGAAGGGGGTGTGGACAGTCTCAAGGGAGATATCAGGTTGGTTGCATTCAAATCTAGGGTAGAAAGGAGGGACTTTCCTTCAGGGTCACAGGCTGGTTGTCTCTGGGTTGTCCCTCAGGAAGAGAGAGAGACAGGCCTAAACTTCTGTCTCCCCCCCCCCCGCCCCTCTCTCTCTCTCCTCCCCAGACTTCCGCTCAGACTCTGTACATCTTCCCTTCACTGCAAACCCCAGCTGTCCCGCTGCCTCCCTGACAGTTACCTGATGTTTTGGGGGCAGCTGTTCTCTCAAACCTCGCCAATCAATGCTGCAAGTGGACCTTTGTTCTTAAAAGTGGCTTTTCAGGCCGAGCTTGATGGCTCATGCCTATAATACCAGCCATTTTGGGAGATGAAGATGGGAAGATGGAGGTTTGAACCGACCCTGGACCAAGTGTGGTAACACACACCTGTCACCCCAGCTATGGAGGAGGTATAGGAGGAATGTCATTCAAGACAAGTCCTGGGTAAACATTTGAGACCCTATCTGGGGAAAAGTATTTTTTTTTTTTTTTTTGCTAGTCCTGGGCTTGAGCTCAGGGCCTGAGCACTGTCCTTGGGCTTTCTCAAGGCTAGAGCTCTACCACTTGAGCCTCAGCACCACTTCCGGCTTTTTTCTATATGTGGTACTGAGGAATCGAACCCGGATCTTCATGCATGCTAGGCAAGCACTTTAACCACTAGGCCAAACTCCCGGCCCTGGAAAAAAGTATTTAAAGCAAATGGATTGGAGGCCTGGCTCATGTTGTGGAGCAAGTGTGAGGCTCTGAGTTCCAACTTCAGCATGAATGAAGTTGCGTTTGATTTTATGGATCTTATGATTTATCTCACTACGACTGGAGTAAATGTCCACACCCATGGCCCGTTCATTTCTCCTGGGCGAGGAGGGTCCCCTGCAATACTGAGAGATGTCTGGGACAAAGAGTACAAGGATCGATGTTGTTTTTATCTGTTTTTGTCGGTCCTGGGACTTGAACTCTGGGCCTGGGCATTGTCTCTTAGATCTTCAACTCAAGGCTATTGCCCTACCCCTGGAGCCACAGCACCACTTCTGGTTTTCTAGTGGTTAATTGGAGATAAGAGACTCACGGACTTTTGTACCCGCGCTGGCTTTGAACCTCGATCCTGAAATCTCAGCCTCCTGAGTAGCTGGGATTACAGGTATGAGCCATTGGCACCGAGCAGGTGTTTATACTTTTTATTTTGTATTGACCATAAAAGTTGTGCTCAGAGAGTCATCGGCTGTGTGAGGCCCTGCTCACTTTCCCACAAGCTGCCTGCCTTAGCTCTCCACCAGCAGGCTGGGTAATCAAGTGTTGTTTGCATCTATGCAGTTTTTGGCTTGCATTTCTCTGATTATGAGTGCAAGCAGGCATAGCTGGCTGATTTCCATGTTTCTCCTTCTCCTGTTTCCCCCTCCCTCAGTCCTGGGACTTGAACTCAGGGCCTGGGTGCTGTCCCTGAGCTTCTTTTGCTTAAAACCTCTTTGGCTCTACCACTTCAGCCACAACTCCATCTCTGGCTTTTTTTTTTTTTTTTTGCAATTTATTGGAGATATGAGTCTCACAGACTTTTCAGCCCGGGCTGGCTTTGAACTATGATTCTCAGATCCCAGACTGGGTAGTTAGGGTGTCAGATGTGAACCATGGGCCTCGGCTCCAACTTTTTTTTTTTTTTCATTTTAATTCTAGTTTGTTTTTGCTCTTACTGCTGGTGGAATATGCTGGAATCTCTTTTACTTTGGGGAACAGAAGCTGGCACTGTGGGGAATTCAGTCAAGTTTGCTATCACATGGAGTGGCAGCAAATGCTGACCCATTACCCACATTGGACTGAAAAATGCTTTTTGTAGTTCAGGAGACACCATCAGCTTGTTCCAAATTGAGTGGAGAAAGACAGAGAAAGGCCAGGCATAGTGATTCACACCCATAACCGCAACTACTCAGGAGGCTGAGAGTGGAAGACAATGAAAAGTTATCAAGACCCCATCTCAATCAACAAGTCAGGAAAAGTGCATGAGAGGCATAAGTAGGAAGAATCCTGGGTCCAGACCAGTTCCAGGCAAAAATATAAGACCTGTCTGAGAGATACATAAAAAGGCCTGAGTGTGTGTGTTTCCATTGAGAGGCACTGCCTGGCAAACCCGCGGCCTTGAGTTCAAATGCCACAACTGCCTCTCTCCAGATTAAAGAAGGGCAAATACAAGCATGGTTGGAAGTCTTACCAACGATACAATGCTCTCCCCTCAGTGCTCCAGCAATGAGATGCTTTATTTTCCCAACAAAGTGGCTAACGCTTTCTCATGTACAGTAGAGAATGCAACAGCTGCAGGGTGTGGGGATCCTGGGATGCGGGGTGCTGGCCCTGTGAGGTTGTGGGGTGTGGGTCTCATCTGCTCCCATACATGTCTGGCCGGGGCTGGCTGGAGCACCTGGAGAAGGTGCAGGGATGGGAAGATGGGTCCCCGATGGCTGGTTAGCAAGGGGTGCAGGCACGTGGGGAGCTCCACCCCACGTGAGACCCAAGACCTTCCACTACCACCCATTGTGGCCACAGAGGAAACCTAGCAGTGGGGGGCTGTGCAGTTCCCCCCCCCACAGTAACACTCAGCCATGTGTGCACATGCACACACACTTATGTAGACACACCATGCCCTCTGGCATTCATGAACACTCCCACTATCACACGCTCATACACACCCACCCGTGTTCACACACAAATATAAGCACACATACCCAAACACTCATCATACTCATGCAGGCACACCTTGCACCCACAAACGAGCACCACCACCACACACCCACAAATATCCATATTCACACATGCACAGACTGACACACATACTTGCACACCTGCACACACACACGGCTACCCAAAACATTCACGTAGGTATACTATGCACTCACAAACACCCTCCACAATCACACACACTCATATATCCCCATACGCACTCACTCAAACACACGGACACACTTGAGCACGCTTCTACACACACACCCATGCACACACACAGACAGCCATGTAGGCACACCACACACTAACAGATACATTAAGTAATATTCCTCATAATCACACACATTTCTATACACCTATACTCACACTCATGGATGCTAAATACACCCCAACACACAGTCCCACACTTAAACACATCCACCCACTCAATCACATTCATGTAGTATAGATACCATGTCCTCACAAACACACACCTTCACAAACACCCCCACAACCACACACAATGCTCTGTCCATACACACTCACACACTGACACACACACATAACCACTCACATACACTCAGCCCCTCCCATATGCACACACATTGACACCCTCACCAACACTAGGAGATATACATACACTTGTGCTAATACAGCCACACAATCACACTCACACAGAGGGAAACAGGTGCACACGTCCACCAGCATCTCCTCACCTGCTCCCTGCAGGTGGCTTTAGGTTCCCCTGAAGCACAGTGGCCCCTTGGGACCCTGGCCTGGTGGTCAAGGTTCAAGTGCCTGAGCCAGTGACCAGGCCAGAACTGATACTCCTTCAGGACCCTGAGACCTATGACATGGCTGCCAACACGTCCATCCCTCCAGGCTGAGAAATAGGGTCCCACCTCCCACAAAAGAAGGTTCATGACCTAGGGAAGCTTGGCCTGCCCCCCCCCCAGGCTGTGAAGGTCAGCAAGAGGGCAGATGGGGAGACATGGGTGGTCACCCTTTGTGGCTGCTACCTAGACAACCAGGGCAGAGGGGAGGCTGTGCATGGGAGGCAGGGCACAGGAAGGCTGGACACAGAAGCTAGACATAGGGGTAGACATGGGGGAGCTTGGTCTGAGGAGGCCAGCAGGTCCCTGCAAGCCTGTTGCGGGGAGGGTACTGCACCCACAGGCCTCCCCACTCCCCTCCCCCTCCCCCTAGGGAGCCTCCTGTTTATAATGTTTTGGCCCGTGCTTCATTTCCACCTTCTTGAGTGTGTGTGTGTGTGTGTGTGTGCACACACACATGCACGTGTGTGCGTGTCCAGGAGACACACCCTCCAGGTCAGTGGGGATATTCTCAGGCAAACAACATCGAAGTGTAATTGCAGCAAAGACAAACACTGTAAAGCTGTGGCAGAGAATTCCTGAGGCCTCTGGCCTCCCGCCTCCCCCAGCAGCTGGGCCTATCCCCCTAGGTGGTTAGCCATTCGTTCTCCTTGATGTGGAAGGCCGGATTTGCTTTTAATCGAGGCTACTTGTAATCGCAGACCACTGAAGTTTCCAGAATCCAGAGCATTTCAGGACATGGAGGGAAACACAAGCTGAACCATGACCACCAGGGACTGGGGTGGAGTCTGCAGGCTGCCACTGCTAACTTGCTCACCCCGGGCCCCTTTCCTAGGGTTCAAGGCTTTTCTGGACAGGGACCACCTCAGTGAGTGTCTGGAGCCTTGGGCATCAGTGCCAGGTAAACTGGTGGTTATCTGGAGATAAGAGAGTCACGGACTTTTCTGCTTTGAATGGTAATTCTCAGAGCTCAGCCTCCTGAGCAGCTTGGCTTATAGGCCAGAGCTACCAGCCCGGGATAGGGGCTTCAGCGAGATTCAAATAGAGATGGCTCCTGGGATGGGCTCCTCCTACGCTGTCTATCATTCTGGATTCACACTCGTGTGAACACATTGTGGCCTCCCCTGAGATGGAACCACCTCCTAATCCAGTCCACTGCTCACACAGCGTCCTGCCCACTCCTCTGGGCTTCTAGCGACCTGGCTCTTACTATAGTGTGAATGGCTGCTGCTATTCATGGCTTTCTAAGGTAATCACAAGCCTTTCTGGGAACAGAGCTTTCAACATCAGAGGACATTTAACTGTGGTCTCCTAGGACCTGTGGGCTTGACTGCCATTTTTCCAGTGAGTTTTCTCCTGGAGAATTTTCTCTCCACCCTAAAAGGCTAGGTGCTGCTTCAGTTCATAGAGTGTCAATGGCTGTGAGGGAAGGGAGAGCCCATTCTTAGAGATGGATCTCTAAATCCTGCGGCTCCCTCGAGGGGCCTCCTGGGGGAGGGGGGGCCTCCAGTGCTAGGCAGGGCCTCCACCCCCCCCCCCAGCCTTACAGCACAGGGGACAGCACAGGGTCCACTGCCAGATGAGGCTCCCAAACTCAGCCCTTCTGCAGAATTGGGGTGTGGAAGGTTCTAGAATGTTCAAAAAAAAGGCCGGGCCCCAGCAGCCAAGCCCCAAAGGCTGCTACCGCCCAAGCTGGTCAGCCGAGCCCAGGCCCAGGCTCAGCCTGCGGAGGCGGGGCGGGCGGGAGGGGCGTGGCCTGCGCCGGCCGGCGCCCCGCCCCGCGGGCGGTCACCGGCGCTCTGCTGCCACCTGGTGGCCCAGCGCGTCCGCGCAGCCGCTCCAACTCCCTGGCGGAGAGCAGATGTGCGCATGCGCTCACAGGGCAGGTGCCCGCCCGCACCCAGCCCTGGAAGGGTCAGCTGGGGTCGGGACGCAGGTTCAGGACTTGCTTGCCCCGACGGGGATAGGTTCCTCTGACGTCACCTCGTCACCTGCGTGGACCTGTGCTGCACCGTCTCGTGTGGCAGTGGGGGGAAACTGAGGCTTGCCAAGTACTGGCAGGGCTTGGGCCTCTCGCCACCCCACGAGGTGTAAGTTTCTGATTGGGGGTGGAGGTGGGAGGGTGGGGAGGTCCTGGGTTTGGAGCAGAGCTAGTGGTGCAAAGGCCCTGAGACACCAGTGGACTGGGCCTTGGCTGCAAGATGGGTGGGGGAACAGGTGCGTGACCGCTCAGGGGGAGCGGCTGAAAGTGGCCCGGAGAGCAGCGTCAAGATGGAGCATCTGCTCCAGGAATGGAAGACAGGGAGGATCAAGGCCACCTGCCCGGTGAAATCCCCACAGGTGTGACTGGACGACTGCCAAGGGGCTCTTTAAACGGCCCTGTCTTCCAGCCCCCTGTTACCTTGCACGCTTTATCTCAGTTATCCTAGTGCAATTACCCAGGGCGTTCGTCTCCTTATCACCTCTTGGCCCGGCATGGTGTGAGTAAACTCTTATTGCCTCTATTTCAGGTATAAGGAAGCAGGTGGCCAGGTGTCAGGGTCACGAGCTCCCTGGCACACTCAGCGGTTGCACAGTGACTTCACCCCGGGCGCAGTGGGGGCGGGGAGGTGTAGGTAAACAAACCTGAGACAACTCACACCATGCGAGTCCTGATAGATCTGTGTAAAACGGAGTAATTCAGCTGTTTCTGGCCTATTCACAAGTGTTACACGACTCTCTCAACCCCCCCCCCCCATCCCTGCCTCCTTCTAGATCTTTCTCAACACCGCAGGAAGAAGATATGTGCCTACTGGTGCCCATTTCAGTAGCTGACTTAATGTTCTGCTCCTGTGGGATTGTCCAGCTGTGGAATGAAAATGGAGTTCTCCGCTTCAATGTTTGGCTCCTCTCCTCGCCCCCCATCCCCATGGTCAGAACTTAGGACTTTTGATCTTTCGCTCTACTTATTTTTCAGATAGGGTCTCACATCATCCCCTCCCTCCGGCCGTCCTTCCTTCTGCAGTTAGGATGACAGGTGCCACCACCATGCCCAGTGTGTTTGTTGAGATGAAGTCTTGTTCACAGTTGTCCCCAGAGATACCTCCAACTTGAGTCCATGTCTGCCTCCTGAGTAGCTGGGATTATAGGCGTGAGGCACCACCCCCGGCCTGTGTCTTCAACCTCTTCTAGGATGTAGCCGGGTCTGCCTCATTCTTGGGAAGTGAGCAGCAGTCCTGTGTATGGCTGGTCCACGATGGGTTTTGCCATCTGACTTTTGAGGGACAGCAGGTTGCTACCCCTTTGGGGCTGTATTGATATTCAAGTCTGGAGTTCCAGTTTTGGAATGTGTGGGGCCCCAGGAGTGGGATTCTGGATGAAAAGATAACTCTAGCAGGGTACCAGCCGCTCACATCTGTCAGCTACTCAGGTGGCTGAGGATTGGGTCTGGACCAGGCACAAAAGTCTGTGAGACTCCTATCTCTAGTTAATCACAGAAAACACCGCAAGTGGTGCCGTGGGTCAAGTGGTAGAGTGCTAGCTTTGAGCAAAAGAAACTTAGACATAGCACCCAGGTCCTGAGATGAAGGCTCAGGACCAACAAAAATATAAAACAAAAGAAAGAAAAGGCAACTGCATGTGTAACTTTTCCAGAAAAAACACCAAAATCTTGTATGTATGTGGTACCGAGGAATCGAACCCGGGTCTTCGTGCATGCTAGGCAAGCACTTTAACCACTAGGCCAAACTCCAGGCCATAAACACCAAAATCTTATGCCATCTTATAATCCACCAGGAGCATAAGAGGTGCTCATTAGACTGTGTGTGTGTGTGTGTGTGTGTGTGTGTGTGTGTGTGTGTGTGTGCGTGCATGCACAGGTACTGGGACTTGAACACAAAACCTTGCACTCTTGCTGAAAGCTGGGGGCTCTGTCACCTGGTCCACGGTTTCAGTTCCACTTGTTTGCTGGTTCACTGGAGTCTCCCAGCCTTTTCTGACCAGGATGTCTCTCAACCGCAATCCTCAAATCTCAGCCTCCTGCGTAGCTAAAATGACAGGGGTGAGGCACCATCCTCATCCACTTAAAAGTGGGCAGAAATAGGGCCGGGAGTTTGGCCTAGTGGTAGAGTGCTTGCCTAGCATGCATGAAGACCCGGGTTCGATTCCTCGCTACCACATACATGGAAAAAAAAAGCCAGAAGTGGTGTTGAGGCTCAAGTGGTAGAGTTCTAGTCTTGAGAAAGTCCAAGGACAGTGCTCAGGCCCTGAGCCCAAGCCCAAGAATGGAAAAAAAGTCTTTAAAAAAAAAAACTAGGCAGAAATAGCTCCTGTCCAGTGCCCAGCATGGCTGCCCTCTGTCTTCACTAGAGAAGGTGTGGCTCAGGTGGAAAGTTCTGGAGGCTTAGCCGGCCATGCTGCCTTGGTAATCAAGAGCAGGTTTCTGTGTGGCCTGTGAGTGGGGTTGTGTATGAGCCAGAGCAGCCCAGAGTGATAACTTAGGGACAAATAACAGGGACAGAGACTGTGATGCGCCACTCCCAACACACACCTGTCCATTCAGCGGCTCACATCTGTCCCTTAGGCATCAACTGAGTTCCTGGGGTTCACAGCTACACCTGGGTGGGGGTAGAGGCTGGGGCTGCAGTACCCTAGCAGGGGTGGGGAAGGAGGTGCCATAAGAAATCAATTACCAGGGAGGCGGCCCTGTGTGCACTGATTGTCCTCAGATGTCCCCTGGGGCTGGGGCGCCACATATGCATCTGGGGAGCATCTGAAAGAGCTGAGGGCTCCCACCAGCCATCCTCGGATGCCAGACACGGAGCACAGCAGCCAGGCGATGGGGGAAGCTGGGAGGAGAGGTGTGTGGTGCCCACCGTGGCATCCAGTGGTAGCACCCGAAATGGAACAGGACTCTGTGTTGGCAGAGAAACAACAGGATGGTGACACACAGTGATTTAGGTGCTGCCTTTGGGTAGGCGAGCAGATTAAATTAATTTCATCTTAAATTTTTAAGAGGAAAAAAAGCCCTCTGCTTGGTGATGGTGGCTCACGCCTATCATCCCAGCTATTCAGGAGACTGAAGGCTGAGGATTGCAGGTTTGAGGCCAGCTGGTCCAGAATAATCTCAGGGGTGGGGAGCATAGCCTAGTGGTAGAGTGCTGGCCTAGCATGCACAAAGCCCTGGGTTCCATTCCTCAGTACCACATACACGGAAAAGGCTGAAAGTGGCACTGTGGTTCAAGTGGCAGAGTGCTAACCTTGAGCAAAAAGTGTCCAAGGACAGTGCCCGGGCCGTGAGTTCTGTAATAACCCAGCCATTTTGGGGTCCCCAAGCAATAGAGTCACCAGCACTCAGTGAGGGCTGATTCAATGAACACCACCTTGGGGCTGAGGTTTTAAAGGGGAGCAGGTGGTGGTCCTTTCACCAGGAAAACATCACACGCAGGTGGCCAAGTATTTTTACAAAAAAAAACAAAACAGAATTAGACAGCTAATTCTGACAGGTTACTACAAGTTCAAGTCCCAGGAGTGGCAAAAAAAAAAAAAAAGAATAGTCTTAGAGACCAGCAAAAAGCTGAACTGCAGGTATGCTTCAAGTGGTAGAGCACCAGCCATGAGCAAGTAAGCTGTGTGAGAGCAGGAGGCCCTGGCTTCAATTCCCAGTACTGGCGCACACGTCCATGCACGCATGCGTGTACACACACACACACACACACACACACACACACACACACACACACACAGGTTATAGAATCGTCCTAGAGGACAGTTGGCTTTCAGTGCTTTGGCTGCATGCTAGTTATTCTTGTGGAAGCTTCTAGTGGCACTGCTTGATGCAGACACCAAGGGACTGTGGCAGATACTCAGCTGAGGAGCAAGCACCTCTGCGCACCTCCTCTCCCTTTTGGCCCCCCTTCTCTGTTGGCTCAGGGCTCACGTTGACGACTTGGGTAGTCTGATTACCTGTAAAGCAGAAACACTTGCTTTCCACCAACAGTTCAGATGGAAATAATTTAGAGTTCCCATGAAAGCACCGCAGGGTCCTTTCAGCCACAGGGCTCAGCTTCCCGGGCGAGGCTGCACACCCAGGCAGGCGGAGGCTGCTGTGAACGGGGGTCCAGGCTAGTCTCGTGGGAGAGTGAGTGGGGCCCCCACTAGGGGGCGCTGTGGTCAGGTGTGGAGGGAGGCCTCGCTCCCCAGTCAGGGTGGCTTTCTGGAAGAGGCCACCAAGGGTTGCCCACAGAGGGCTGGGGTCTGGCTGGAAAAGCCCTGGACAAGCCAGCTCTGCATGGAAGATCAGAGCGTGTTTGGGGGTTGGTGGTGGAGAAAAGAGGAGCTGCTTTGGAAATCAGAACCAAATTTTAAAAAATGATAAAAGAATTTTTTTTTAATGTCAAAGAAGCCAGGTACTGGAAGCTTATGCTTATAATCCTGGCTATTCAGGAGCTGACATGTGAGGATCATGGTTCACAGCCAACCTGGGCAAAAAAAAATGTCCATCAGGGCCAAGAGTTTGGCCTAGTGGTAGAGTGCTTGCCTAGCATGCAGGAAGCCCTGGGTTCAATTCCTCGGTACCCCACATACACAGAAAAAGCCAGAAGTGGTGCTGTGGCTCAAGTGGTAGAACACTAGCATTGCAAAAGCTTAAGGACAGTGCCCAGGCCCTGAGTTCAAGCCCCAGGACTGGCAAAAAAAGAAAGAAAAGAAAAAGTCTATGAGACTCTTATTTCCAATTAGCTACCAAAAAAACAATCGCTACAAGTGTAGCTGTGACTCCGTGTTAGAGCACCAGTGTTGAGTGAAAAAGCTAAAGGGACAGTGCCTAGGCCCTGAGTTCAAGCTCCAGGATTGGCACGAGTGTGCACACACACACGTGTGCCAATACCAGGTGCTAATGGTTCACATCTGTAATCCTCACTACTCAAGAGGCTGAGATCTGATGATCAAAATTGGGTGGGAAAGTCCCTGAGACTCTTATCTCCAATTAACCAGCAAAAACCTGGAGGTGGTAGAGCATGAGCCTTGAGTGAAAAAGCTTAGTTCCTGACCTCAAATTCCCCACCTCCCAATAAAAACAATAGACAAAAGAAATAAAAGAACTGGCCATCCAGGGCTACAATTGAGAAATATTTTTATATTTTATTGTCAAATGCAATCTGTATATAAATTATGCATATCTTGCAAGCATTTCCTTCTGGGATTTATGCTCAGGGCTTTTCTGGTGCTCTACCATTTGAGCCATACCTCCAGCCTTTTCTGCTTTAGTTTTCAGATAGGGTCTTGCACTTATGTGAGAGTGTGTGTGTGTGTGTGTGTGTGTGTGTATACTTGTGTGCTGGTCCTGGGGCTTGAATTCAGGGCCTGAGCATTGACCCTGAGCTTTTGTGCTCAAGACTACTGCTCTACCAACTTGAGACACAGCTCTACTTCGGACTCTTTGCAGCTTGCTTGGAAATAAGAGTTACTCAGATTTGTCTGTCTAGGCTGACTTCCAACCACCATCTTCAGGTCTCAGCCTCCTGAGTAGCTAAGATTACAGGCCTGAGCTGTCTGAGCCACCAACCCTTGCATCACTTGGCCTGGATGCCTTGTATATGGTGGCTCCTCAGTGCCCACACGTGCCCAGTATCCCACTGTAAACATTCACCCTGTCCAGGGCAGAGGACTCAGTCTTGATGCGATCAGGGCCACATAAAGAAAGAAACAGCGTCGCAGACCCCGCCCCCAGTCACAAGGAGGAGGCAGCTGACATTTCCCTGTGATTTATGTATTAACCTTTCCTTCCACTCGTGTTGATGGCTGTCATTGGCTGCATGGGTGGCAGTCATTGAGCTGGGGGGCCTTCGGTGGCTTTTCTCACCATATCCCCCACCCAGATGAGCCTCTAGGATGGGAATTTCCATGTGCACACTCCAGGCCAGAGGAACTCCAGGTGGCAGGAGCCTTAGGGATGCTCTGGGTATGAACTCGGATGCTTGTGTTGTTGTTAAGAGGCCTAGTGGGTGTAATAAGCTGTGGCTGTTAGAGGCTTTTCAACCCAGGCCTCAACTACCTACAACTACTTGGGCCTCAATTTACCTACAACTGTCCTGTCGGTCATAAATGAAAGATAAGTTTTCTGGGCTGAAAACCTTTGTTCTCCCATTATTGGACAACGATGAGAACCTCTATGCACACACAGAGACTAATACCCTTGGAACTATTAGACTCCTGAGTCTGATTGGTGCACGTAGCTGGGGGGAGAAAGGAAGCAGCTTCAGGTATGGTTGGATCCAGGTGCTTCCATTACAACATGAAGGACTTCTGCCTCTATGTGTAGCTGCTTCTGGAATGAGCTTTCCTTGAGTGATTCTCTTCCTCAGTCCATGGAACAGGAAGTGCTCACTGCTCTGCCTTATCTCGGTATCCCCCAGGGTTTATTTCACTGTTTGGGATTATGAGACCCTCTGAGCCTTTGATTACCTTGGGGTCTCTCTGCAGCTGAAGGGAAGAGCTAGGGCTCAGAGTGGTCGTGTGGTTGGTCAAGGGTGCAGGGTGGGTCTTGGATGGAGGAGGGGGAAGCCGAGGGGAGTGACCCAGCATCTGGACGTGGCTGTGACCTTGAAAAGAAATGAAAGAGGTGTCCCCTTCTGTAGCCTGGAGCAGTGAATCCCCCCACAGCCTAGAATTTAATTTTTTTCATGTGCTGCTGGGACTGAGGGTGCCTGCGGCAGAGCTCCAGCTAGTGGGGGACCCCCTGTCTTCCTGGCAGCTTTGAGGGTGGGGGGGCTGCTCCAGGGAAGAATGGGCCCCAGTAGCTGTGGGTCCTAGATCTAGACTAGCCCCAGCCACATCTGGCTGAGCCAGTGCATCTAAACAGAAAACTGGGGGTGCAGGGGGGATTGATCCTGGCTTTTCAAAACCACAAGACACATGTGGCATGCTTGCTTTTGTGTCTGGCATGCTGGGATCTCATCTGTGCTGGCTTTCTGGGGGGATGGGGTGAGGTGGGGAGAAAGAGGACCATGTTTGATGCATTGGGACAGCTCTAGGCCCCTCCTCCTCCAAAACTGGGGTGCACAGGGGCTCAGCCTGTGGCTGAGCAGCTTCTTTTCCTCTCTTCCCCTGCCTCCCAACATAGAGTAGAAGTGTCCTGTGCAAATTCCTTGAGGCAGAAGGAATGCTTCCCCCTGAGAGAGGTGGGGGGCTGGGGCATGTGCAGGGGTCTCTGTGTTCCAGGACAGGAGGCCACACAGGAGTTTATACGGTGGGGAAAATGAGAACGGCCTTGTGGAGAGGCAAGTGTGTGTGTGTGGCAGTGTGGGCCGTGACTGTGACAGGTTAGTGGAGCCAGCAGTGCGCTTAGCCATGCATCTGTCTGCATGCCAGGATGGCCAGGCTGGCGCCCCACAGCCCTGCCTGCTTCGCTCCCTACATGGCCTGTGTTACACAGCAGCTCACACAAGGGCGTGGGTTACTGGGGTGTACCTGTGTGTGTGGGGGGGGGGCGATGCTTGCCCATGAGGGTGGTGTGTGTGTGTGTGTGTCTATGCATGCATGCACTGGTCCGGGGGCTTGAACTCAGGGCTATTGCTCAACCACTTACCCACAGCTTTGCTTCCGGCTTTTTGCTGGTTAATTGGAGATAAGAGCCTCACAGACTTCACAGGTTGACATCAAATCTTGACCCTCTGATCTCAGCCTCCAGGGTAGCTGATATTACAGGGGTGAGCATGGGCATGGGCATCCAGCCCGGTGGTCTGTCTTTGAATATCCCATCTGTGGATGCAGGTTCTGCAGCTGCCATGCACCATAGGTGATGAGGGGGTTCAGGATCAGAGCAGCCTAAGGGTTGAGGCACCAAGTAGAAAACCCCCTTCTCTGTCCAGAAGTAGCTGGGTGGGGATCTGGAGAGTAGATTGCGTCTGAATTTGGGCGTGCAAGGCCTCAGTTTCCCCACCTGTCGGAGGAGGGTGTCCTTATGGCGATGAGTAGGGCTCAGTGGGTAAGGAGGCTTTTATCACACTGCAAGAAGTAGGCAGACTATGAAATCACATTCATGCTGGTGCCAGCGACACATACATAGCTGTAATCTTAGCTATTCAGGAAGTGGAGATCTGAGGCTATGGTTCAGAGCAGGAAAATCCATGAGACTCTCATTGCCATTTAATCTCTAACAAGCCAGCAGTGGAACTGTGGCCCAGTGGTAGAGCTCAAGCCTTGAGCATAAGAGTTGAAGGACAGCACCCCCTTGAACATCTGGGTGGGGGTGCTGGCTTCTGACAAGAAGAGGCTCATGGGGAGGCTGTGAGGAGGGTGGATGGCTACTGCCAGCATGTGATAGGGTAGCTGAGCCTCCAGGAGGTGCCTGAGGCCTGGTGAGGGCAGGCCTGGCTGTGCCCCCATGGGTGACAGCAAACATGCACCTGTACTTACCTGTCTCTCACCTGGGACCAACCGAGAGAGCAGAGCCAAGCCCAGCACAGCCCAACCTCCCCCACTCAATTTCCTCTGTAAAAAAAAAAAAAATGGCAAAGCTGAGTGACCTCTCTTTGTTTGTTATAAATCTAATACTGCAAGTTTCAGTTGAATGCACGCGGGTTATATTTGGAATGTGAGTTTCAAGTCGCCTAAAGCTGGTAGAGTTGTGATTGTACCAGGCAGAGTTCACTTCTGTCTTGGTGGCCTGGCCTGAGGAGCCAAGACTGGGGCTGCAGGCTTGGGGTCATCTCCCTGGAAGAGCCCAACTTGAGAATCCCACATGTTGTGTCTGAGATGAACTTGATGTTTCACATATCATTTTGTGACTATTTGGCAGGATGGAAAACAAAACTGCACCCTTTTCTTACCAATGTTTCTTTTTGGTTTATTTGTTTTTGCCAGTACCAGGGTTTGAAGTCACAGTCTCACATTCAGTTGGCTTGTTTATCCAACTGGTGCTCTCTCTACTAGTTAACCATGCCTCCAGTCAGGTTTTTTGCTAGTGAAGTGGAAATAGAGACTCTCGGACTTTTCTGTCTGGACTGGCCTCAAACCATGATCCTCCAGATCTCAGCCTCCTGAGTAGCTGGGATTTGAGGCAGGAGCCATGGGTGTCCGCACTTTTAAGTTTCTTACATGATTGGCCTGTAGGAGGCTGGGTGGCACTAGACACCCCCAAACCAGACAGTAGCCCCCTCACAGTGGTGGCCCCACAACCATTTTGTAGAGCAGGAGTGAAGCTATCTTGGCTCACTGTGCACCCCCTTATTTGGGACCCTAGAGCAGTGGCTGAAGCTCGTGGGAAGTCTTTAGTCTCAAGAAGTCTGGTGATGCCTTCTGCCCTGGCCACACATCCTCGGCCATGGCCTGGCCTGGCCTCTGCTCCCAGAGCCTCTGCTCCTCAGCCTGCAGGCTTTCAAGTGGTACCTGGAGTCACCAGGGCTGCTCTGCTCCTGGCCGGGTGGGTTGGCCATGCACTGAAATCCCCCTGGCTCTGCAAGACAGAAGCTGAAGCCCAAACCTCTGCCGGTTGCTGTGCTCACGTTCCAGCTAGCAGATTCCTGCCTGCAGGGGAGGGGTGCTCAGCTATCTGTGCTCATGCTACTGGGGTCCCAGGGAGAGGAGGATGGGGGGGAGGAAGCAGAGGAGGAAGAGGAAGAGAAGAAGGAATTTGAGTGGAAAGTAAGAGAGGAAGAGAAGAAAGAAGAGGGAGAAGAGGAAAAGGAGGAGAAAGTAAAAGAGGAGAAGGAAGAGTAGGAAAAAGAGAAGGAAGAGGAAGAGGAGGAAGAAATAGGAAGAGGAAGACAAAAAAAGAGGAAAAGAAGAGGAGGATGAAGTAGGAAGAGGAAGACAAAAAGAAGGAAGCAGAAGAAGAAAAAGAAGAAAAGAGGAAGAGGAGGAAGAAAAAAGGAGGAAAAAGAAGAGGAGGGAGAGGAAGAGGAAGATGAGGAGAAAGAGGGAGACAAGGAGGAAGAAAAAGAAAAGTAGAAAGGAAGAGAGGAAGGAGAGGAAGAGGAGGAGGAAGAAGAGGAGGAAAAGGAGAAAAAAAAGGAAGGGGGAGGAAACAAAGAAGGAAGAAGGGGGAGGAGGAGAGAAGCAGAAAGAGGAGGAAGAGGTGGGGGTATCCCACGGGTCCCCCCATCCTTAGCCCCCTCATATCCCACAGTGGACTCCAGCCCGCCCTCCCCCATCCCTCTAGGTAATTGGCTGGCAGGTGAGTTTGTGGCTCTCTCTGTGGCTGTCCTCAGGTCAGGAGTCCTGTCTAGGTAACTTTACCACCAGCCTCCTTGCCACCAGCAAGGCTGGGCTCCATGGCTTCTGTGTAGGACAAACTCTACCTCCCAGGTCCTCCCAGACCCTCCCAATCTCTCTACTTGTTCCTGAGCACTTAAACTGCCTCTGGCAGGGTGAATCCTGTAATCACCCTGTGTGAGGACAGGTGTCCAGGAGTCCAGCATGGCAGAGGGCCCCATGGAGGCCTTTCCTGGGCCTCTACCACACTGTGGGGTTACGGTAGAACTGCCTCCCCTCTGGTCTCTGCCCTCACTGTTTCACTTGGGACTTTTCCAGTAGCCCTGGGGTACTGGCAGTGCCTGGACACTGAGGTCACTTAGCCTTGGTGCCAGGGCCAGCTCAGTTCCCTCCTCCAACAGTCCTATATTTGTGGCTGACAGAGGACAGGGACCAGCTCTAGTCTAGCCCCAAGTCAGGGCTATGGTTCGATTTCCAGGCCATACTTTGATGAGAAGCCAGGCTGTTTCTGCAAAAACTTCAGGGCCAGCCTGGTACTGGTGGATCGTACCTGCAATCCTTGGTACTCAGGTGGCTGAGATCTGAGGGTCATTGGTTTGAAGCCACTTAGTGCCCAAAAGTCCATGAGCCTCTTATCTCCAATTAATCACCAGAAAACCACAAGTGGCATCCACAATGGAAAAAAAGCAAAAAACAAAAACAAGAATTTGGAAGTGGAGCTTGATGCAAGGTGGTAGAATGCCTTGAACAAAAAAGCTCAAGTACAGCACACAGGCCCTGAGTTAAAGCCCTATGACAACAAATAAATAAATTAATTAATAAATAATCCACCTCCCCAAACTTCCCAAACCAAAAAACATCCCCCAGTACACAACACACCAAAAAGCAACCCAGGGTCCCAAGATGAACTCACTGTTTGCTGAGGCCCAGAGCCTGGGTTGGACCTGCAGACATCTGGGGCTGCAGCCCTGAAGCCCAGCCTGGGAAACAGAAGTTGGCACAGCTTTGTCAAGGAGCCTGGGCAGGGCCAGCAGGGCTACTGGCTGAGTCAAACAGTGGCATGAGCTGCCTGGAAGCACCCCATGAATCTGACACACTCCTGTTGCTCATGTCTGCTTAGATGCCTCTGTGGCCCTGGCCCCCGGCCTTCTTGTAGGACAGATGATGGGGGAAGCGGAGGGAGGTGTCCTGAGCTCTGCCTGGCCACGAGGGCTTCTGATGTTCTTTGGTTTGTTTTGGTGCCACTTCTGTGACTTGCACTGAGAGGTTTACATTCTCACTTGGTTTTCTCATTCAAGGCTGGCACTACCACTTGAACCACAGCTCTACTTTCTAGCCTTTTGTTGTTTAATTGAAGGTAAGAGGCTCACAAACTTTACCGCCCAGGCTGGCTTTGAACCGTGATCCTCAGATCTCAGCTTCCTGAGTAGCTAAGATTACAGGTGTGAGCCACCAGCTCTGGCACTGGTCCAGTCCCTTTGGCAGGCTAGGGTTCCCTTCTAACCTCAACGCTGGACTTCCTGTTTGTTTCCCTCCAGATCTCAGCTCATAATGGCCACCTACCTCAGAGCCCTTCCACCTTGTGATTTTGTCCATTGTCCCGCCATGCTATTGAATGGTGCTGTGGGGCCTGACACCACTAGTCAAGACTTGTGTTTGTTGAGTTGAGTAAACAATAGCCTTTTCCCCACAGGCAGGAGGCAGGCAGGGCTCAGCAGGTGGCAGTTGTAGCCCATTGCAGCCTGGTGTACAGGGAGGGTTCCAGTGTCAACCAAGGACTTTTCTGGAGGGACTTGAGGCTCGTTGGACTGCATGGGATACCCAGAGCTGGCTGCTCTGCCTGTACCCATGGAGAGCTTGACTGTGGAGTCCCTGCTTCCTAAAGCGCTTCTCAGGTGCTTCTTTCTCTCTACAGCACTTAGTAAAGACACCTTGAATCTCCCCCACGTGTTGGGGGAGAAAGAGTCTGGTACCCGGTGCTACCCAGCCTGGGAACTTTGATTGGGGCTGGAGTAATTTGCACAGTCTCCCCACAACTCTTGAGTTTGTTAATGGAAACCTGGCGATCCGTAACACGTGCATGGCAGACATCTGCTCGGGGGTAATGTGGTGGTAATGTGTGTATTGATGATCAATCTGTGGATTTGCAAGAGAGGCATAAAGTATTTAATTATAATTGCGTTGGGCAAGCCTGCATCTTGGCAGCGACATTTGAATAGGTCACGGCCAGCCCTCACCCCAGTTATGTTGTTGGGATTAAATGCCATTCACTCCAAGGGCTGGGAACATTCCCGAAGTTGTAGGAGATCACAGACTAGCAAATTGAAAATGTCCCTTTGCTTTTAAGAACATGATTGATATCCTTTGCAAAGCAAATTCTACACCTCATAATACACCGACTTTGCCCAGTGCCCAGCTCATTTCATGTGGCCGCCAAACAGGCATTTATTTGATCGGGTCACCAAGAAACCCTCTGGTTCTGAGGCCCAGTCCTGCAAAGATTCTGTCTTACTTAGAGGAAAGGGGTTTTCTGTTGCAAATCAAGCTAACTAGGAAAAAAAAATATAGAAAGCAAGAAGAAAGCAAGAACTCCAAAGATAAAATGTAAATTTTATTTGCTTTGTTGGTCACAGGAAAACAAAATCTCTTGGCATACTCTATGCCCTGTACTTCTGTATAGAACCATCTGGACCTCAATGGCATCTGAATTATGTCTAGTCTAATTTGAATCGACCACATTAACAAAGGGCTATAAATAACAGTGATGCTTAGGTACAAATGACACATGCTATCTATGACACATGCTGCCTGTTCCCACAGGCTAGATAAGCCCTAAACAGAGACAGAACTCAGAAGGGAGGCTCAATTTGTGCTCAGGTTCCAGCCATTAAATGGGCACACAGCTGGCATTGTATGCCAGCCACAGATGCATGATTGGACCTCTGCATTGTGTGCAGCCAGTAGGGGGAGCCCATGAGAACCTTGCATGGCAGGCTCAGCTCTGCCTTCAGGAAAGGGCAATGGAGGCCTGGTGTCCTCTCTTCCTGCTGGCCTGGAGGGCAGTGATGGGTAGAGGCTGTGGCAGGCTGAGCCTGAGGGCCAGGAGTGGCCATCTCACCCTGAGTGATAAGGCTAGCACCATTGGACAGCATCTGCTCTCTGCCCTCCACAATTCAAGAAAGGTGCAGATTCTCATCTCTGAGTAGGTGTGCAAAGCTGACACGTCAGGCCTTCCCAACAGAATGCAGCTGGATGCTGGTGGCTCATGCCTGAAATCCTACTCGGAAGGCTGAGATCTGAGGATCACGGTTCAAAGCCAGCCCATATAGAAATGAAGCCCAGTGGAAGTGGCTCTTTCTTATGGCTCTAGTCAGCCCCTATAGCCTACCCAACTTTGTTTCTGGAAAGAAAGCAAGACTGTAATAATAATTCCTAGCCCAGACAGCCAGCTTCATTTTGGGTGGGGTTTTGTCTTGTTTTGTGTTGCTATTCACAAAATTAGCCAATCATCTGTCACCCTAGTGAATCTGATTAGGTTGTAATCCATACTAATGTTCAAATTAAGTCACGGGAAGCAATTAACTGCACGCATGCATGCACGCACACACGCACACATGCACACACACACATACACACACAAAGGGCTGGTGAAAAATGATAAGGTTGGCCAAATAGTTTCACTGTACATAATTGTGGTTTTTAAAAAAAAATTGCCCATCTCTACACTGTAATTAAATCATTTGCATTTCAAATGGAGTGTGCCCACCTCCAATGCTAGTAATTGTGTGACGATGAATGTGGCAGGCTGTGAGAAGACTCACCATCCCTCATCCAGAGAGGGAAGGCAGCTTTTGGGACTCAGCTGTTAATGAACAGGGGCTGGCTTCCTTCCTAGGAAAAAAAGAAAACAGCCAGGAAATAGGGCTTTGTCCCCAATGTCCCCATTCACTTAAATTTGGGATCCTCCCTCTCACATTTCCTTCTTTTGTCCTTTTTTTGTAGACAAAGTGTAAGAGAACAAAATGCCTGTCATCCTAGCTACTCTGGAGGCTGAGATCTGAGGATGGCAGTTGAAAGCCAGCAGGGGCAGGAAAAGTAGGTGAGACTATCTCTAGTTAACCCCCCCTCCCCCAAGGTAGGACATGAAGCTGGGGCTCAAGTGGTAGAGCACTAGCCTTGAGCACAAATGCTCAGGACATTGCCCAGGTCCTAAGTTTAAGCCCAGGACTGGTACACACACACACACACACACACACACACTCGTAAAACCTTCACCAAAACACTCTGTGAACAACACAAGAAAGAGTTGTCACTTCTGATCATATTGTAACATGGACATGATCCTAAACCTGATGGTGGGGGGTGTGTGTGTGGAATTAATAGTCAGGTGACCCTATTTTACCTTATTTTCAGCTATGGAGGAGGCACACCCCAACTTGAACTCTTAGCTTCGCCAGTGCTCTGTCAGCTCTGGGATGAGTTTTTCTGGGAAGTCACTTCTCATGCTCCATCAAGGACAAAATACTACTCACGGTGGAGTTTCCATTCTTCAGAACAGCTGAGCTCTGGGGATCCCCAGCCAGTCTTGAGGCCACACTGAAACTAAGCTGGGATCCCCTTGCAAGAAATTCTCTCTCTCTCTCTCTCTCTCTCTCTCTGAGTGTTAAGTCATAACATCCTAATTAGTCTCAAGTCATCTTCCCTCCCCTTCCTACACGGGTGTGGGGTGGGTTTGAGTGTGGTAATCCCCCCACTTTCTTAGCTCTAGGTGGGACGACCCCGCAGCCACTACAGCAACTAGCCTCAGCTTCTGGGCCTCCCCTCATGCTGCCCAGAAGTGGAGGCTCATTGGCTGGGGCTCCAGCGGGGGGCCTCTGGCCTCCTGCGTGGACCGGGGCACCCTGAGCACGGGAAAGGGGTCGGGGGAGGAGAGGATGTAATCGATGCTGAATTTGATGTCGCTGTGGGCCCCGGCGGGGCTGGCGGGAGCCGGAGGCCCCCCCTGCGGGACGCGATCGCTCCTGGGGGACACGCGTGCCTCTGGGTCCGGGGGACCCGGAGGCTCCTCGCGCTTGAGGCCGCGTCTCCGGCGCCGCCGGCGGAAGTTTCCATTCTCGAAGAGGTCCAGGAGGGACTCGCAGCCACCTGCGAACGTCCAGTAATTGCCTTTGCCTTTCTCGTGGCCCTCGGTCCTGGGCACCTGTGGAACACCAGGGCCTCTGCACTTGTACGCGCGCGCGTGCTCACGGGCCTTGGGGAGTGGGGTGGGGTGGAGTGGGGGCAGCCTTGCGCCCGGGTACCAGAACTTTCCAGCCTCATCCACAGGGATGCGGGGGGTGGGGTGGGGTGGGGGGGGGCCTCACCTTGACGAAGCAGCTGTTGAGCGACAGGTTGTGGCGGATGGAGTTCTGCCAGGCGCGCTGGTTGGCGCGGTAGTAAGGGAACTTGCGCATGATGAAGTCGTAGATGCCGGACAGGGTGACCCTGCCTGCGGGGCTTTGCTGGATGGCCATGGCGATCAGAGCGATGTAGCTGTGGGGGGTGGGGGGGCGTCAGGCAACGCCGGGGCAGGGTGACCGGATCCCCCCTCCCTGAGACCTCTGGGCCCCTCAAGAACTCCGACACCCCGCAAGCACTCTGGATCTCCCCCTCCCCAAGAGCTGGACACTCCTGGGCAGGGAGTACCCCCAAAGCGCAGTGTGTGTGCGCCTTTAGGGGCCACCCCACCCCTTTTCAGGACTCCAGTAGCGTGTGCAGGTGCAGAGTGAGGGGGCTGTCTGCGTTCATGACTCCCCTCCCCGGTGCTCGCTGCTTCCCGCGTCCACCCAGGTCCAAGAAGGCTCGTGGGATATGGGGGACCCCCCCCACTGTGGCTCCCCCCAGATGAAGAATGCGGGGAGCTCACTCTCACTAGGGCAGAATGTGTTCGTGAATCCCTCCCGAAGGGAGGAAAACCCGTCCTCCCCCTCCAACCAGGACAGGTCCTGGAGACCCCCGCGCTCTGGAGGCCCCCCCATCCTCCTCCCTGTCCCTCAGCCCAGCGATCACCTGTACGCGGGCCGCGTGAGCCGCTTCTCCTCGTCGGAGCTGCAGGCAGGATAGTCGTCGGCGTCATAGTTGAAGCAGTTATAGGGGTACTGCGAGCTGTCGAACATCCTGGCGGGGCCTGAGTGCTGAGAGTCCCCGCCGCCGCCTCCTCCGCGCAGCCCGCCGGCCGCGCTGTCAGCGCCGCGTCGTCCCAGTAGCCAGCCAGCGGCGTCTGCGCCGAGGCAGTGGGGAGCCTGGGCTTCTGGGGTCCCTTCTGCGCCCCGCCCGGATCTCTCGTCCAATCCCGGTGCAGGGGAGGCCCCAGCCACCCGCAGAGTGGCGAGTGGAGCCGGGGTGTGTTGGGGACCCTGTGACCCACAGGGGAGGGGGACGGAGGGGGAGGCACGCACTGGGTGGTCGGATCCGGGACGGCCTCGCCGAGTCCCCGGCTGAGCGTCTCGCAGCCTCTGGACTCAGAGCTCCCAGGCGCGCGTGTCCCGTGCGCCTTGGGCGCGCCGCGCACCCGCGGCAACACTCATCCAGTGCGCAGATCCGACAGCTCTGAAAAGTCCTCAGCTGGGGACAGGCCACCCAGAGCTGGACTAGGGTCAGCCGCGGCAGACCAGGGGGAGACATTGTCTGGGGCCACGTGGCTTCAGGGGCCCTGCCTGGCTGCGTCCATCCCCGCACTCCAGAGACTCCTCTCTCAGCCTCTCCTCCAGCCTCTGTACCCTCGCCCCACGCTCACTCCTGCCCACACCGGGGTCTCCTCTGGTCTATGGATCCTGGGCAAAGGGCCTGCCCTTCTGGGAGGAGACTTCAGCTGAGCGGCCATAGATCTGGTGTGTACCCCCATGCTGTGGTTCCAGGATGGTGGGTACAGGTAGAGTGCAGAGGATAAGAGGTGGAAGTGTGCGTGTGTGTGTGTGTGTGTGTAGGAGAGAGAGGGAAGGAGGGAAGGGGAGGAAAGAGAGAGAGAGAGAGAGAGAGAGAGAGAGAGAGAGAGAGAGAGAGAGAGAGAGAGAGAGAGAGAGAGAGAGAGAGAGTGTCCTGGGGCTTGCAGGCAGGGCTTGAGCACTGTCCCTGAGCTTCTTTTGCTGAACACTAGCATTCCACTTGAGCCACAGGGCCACTTGCAGCCTTTTTTGGTAAAGTTCATTAGAGCTAAGAGTCTCCCAGATGCTCCTGCCCTGGCTGGCTTCAAAGGGAGATCCTCAGATCTCAGCTTCTTAGAGTAGCTGGGATTACAGGTGTGAGCCTCTGATGTCCAGCTGAGAAGTGGGGACTTAAGGGGAGGGGGCTTCACAGTGGGCATACATTTTTTCCAATAGTTGCACAAGTCTGGTTGACAGCTGCATCTGTGAGTTTGGCTGAGGCAGGAAGACCAGAGTCTTTTTTCTCTCCCTAACCCCCCAAACCCCAGCCCTGAACTCTGAGATGACCCCTCCCAACCCCCCCCCCCAACTGCTCAGGAGCTCCCAGGGCTACCCACTGGCCTGGCCCCTACAGCTCATGGTCCTCCTTGAAGGAGAAGCCTGGGTGAACCTGATCTAACCACAGGACCTGGATAGTGGCAGAATGCCAAGAAGTACCACTGTCCCTTGCTCCAGACATGGTTTGATTTGACCCTGAGCCTTATTTAGCGACAGTATTGCCCTTGTCATCAGAGGTCAGAATTAAGTACAAGAGTACAGGATTATAAACCATCACAGATCTGTTTGAAGACAGTGTTTTAAAAAAAAAATAGAATCTAAGCTGGGCACTGGTGGCTCATGCCTATAATCCCAGTTACTGAGATTGGAGGGATCAAGGTTCAAAGCCAACTGGTGTGGACAAATCTAAGAGAATCTTATATCTAATTACTCATAAGAAAATAAATGAATAGCAACGACCAAAAGAACCGAAAAGAAATGGAGGTGTGACTTAAGTGGTATAGTGCCAGCTTTGATTGAAGAAGTAAAGAGAGAGTACAAGATCCTGAGTTCAAACCCCATTCCCAGAAGAAAAAAAAAATGAAAGTCTTCTAATGCCCTAGACTAGGTAACATGGGATCTGAGTGTGGACAGTCATCTGTAGCCAGGACTACAGTCATAAACTACCACTACCAGCTTGTTTGAGATGGGCGGGGTCTCATTTTTTTTAAAAAAATTCAGGCTTATTCAGTATCCCAGCTCTCCTATCTCTCCCTGGGATTACAGAGGTGAGCCACTGTGTCAGTACCAGTCATCCTGAAGTCTCAGCAGCAGGGGAGATCCTTATTCTCCGCTAAATGCTGCTGATAGGTCCTGTGGTTTTATGTTAGTAACAATCACACCCACAGTGTCTTATATTTTAGGCTCCAAGCTCAATGGTTTATGTGCATCATCTCTCAAACTCAGCAATCCTGTGCAATAGAAAGCTTCTATCGCGGGGCCGAGAGTTTGGCCTAGTGGTAGAGTGCTTGCCTAGCATGCATGAAGTCCCTGGTTTGATTCCTTGGTACCACATATATAGAAAAGCCGGAAATGGTACTGTGGCTCAACTGCTAGAACACTAGCCTTGAGAAAGTCCAAGAACAGTGCTCAGGTCCTGAATCCAAGCCCCAGGACTGACAAAAAAAAAAGTAAGCAAGCAAGCTTCTATCACTGGCTTCATAGGGAAAAAAACCAAACAAACCTGTATTTATGCCCTAGATAAAACCTCTGACAGGTGGCTCGCTCCTGTAATTCTAAGTACTCAGGAGGCTAAGATCTGAGGATCTTGATTCAAAGCCAGGCCAGGCTCTAAAGTCTATGAGACCTTCAAATAACCACCAGAAAACTGGAAGTGATGCCATGGCTCAAGTGGCAGAGTGCTAGCCTTGAGCTGAATTGCTCAGGGACAGCGCCCAGACCCAGAGTTCAAGCCCCATGGCAAAACAATCCCCCCAAACAAAAACAAAACAAAAACTCTGACAGACCCAGAACACAGACTAAGTGACTCTTGAATGGCTTTAGATAAAGACTAGAGCCCATTTCTGCTTTGACTCTAGGTTTGCTTAGGGGTTCCATTAGTAGGTGAGGTAGCCAGCCCTGCTGCATGTAGAACAGCCACAGCTTTGCTGTGGGGCATCCAAAGGTAGGGAACAAAGGCTGATCTGATGTCTTCATGGTCCACGTTCGTATAGGGCCACTGAGGGAAAGAAATAGTACTGGGTGTGTGTGTGTGTGTGTGTGTGTGTGTGTGTGTGTGTGCCTGCCAGTATTGGGGCCTGAACTCAGGACAGTGGGTACATTCCCTTAGCTTTCACTCACATCTTGCTTTACCACTTGAGCCACATCTCCACTCCTGGATATATTTTTTTTTGCCAGTCCTGGGCTTGAGCTCAGGGCCTGAGCACTGCCCTTGGACTTTCTCAAGGCTAGAGCTCTACCACTTGAGCCACAGCACCACTTCTGGCTGGGTTTTTGTTGTTTTTGTTGTTGTTGCTGTTGTTGTTATTTTGTTTGTTTTTTTAATATGGTACCAAGGAATCGAACCTGGGTCTTTGTGCATGCTAGGCAAGTACTCTACCACTAGGCCAAACTCCCGGCCCCCACTTCTGGATTTTTGCTAGTTAACTGGAGAGAAGTCTCATGGACTGGCTTTGAACCATAACCCTTAGCTCTCAAGCCTCCTGAGTAAGTAGGCAATATTATAGCCTGAGCTGCAGGCATCCCATTCCTCTGAGTTCTGCCCGGTGCATAGCCCAAAGCCCATGATCTTTGTGACCTTGGGGCCTAGCCCCTGTCCCTGGCTTGTTCTTTACCTCTTTATGACCTCGCTCCTCAGCACCCACAGCTCACACCCAGCTGCTGGCCTTGCCCTCCCCATCTTCAATATCAAGGATGGTGTCCACTCCCCAGTGGACGTTCACCCATGAGGGGAGGGCAGGTAGTATGTGTCACATAGTGGATGACTGCCTCAGTGTCCTCAGGACTAGGCAGAGGCCCTGGCTGGAGGTCCAGGGAATGTCACTTTGAGGACATGTTACATTTCTGCACCTGTGCCATTAGCCATGGGAATTCAGTTCACATCTCAGGACAGGATCTTGAGCTCTCAGCTGTCTCAGCTGAGACTCAGACTAAAGGATTTGTGTTTTGTCACCATCATGTCTACTGTAGCTTCCTGGGGATCTGGATATGAGCCAATCATTAGCTGTTTCTCCCTGGGTTAAATGGGACTTCTCTGAGGAAATCCAGGCTGAGCAGCAGTTGGGATTCTATAGGTCCCTGCTGTGCTCCATTCTTATACAAACATGGTGTTTTACAGCTGATGCTCCTGCAAATGAAACCAGGGTATACCATGAGGTGGGGGGAGGGAGGGAGGAGAAACTCTTGTCACCTGGAAGATGTCCTAGAGTCACCTATCAGCAGGTCAGGCCCCTCTGCTCTCTCCACATACGAGTTCTGAGCAGGCAAAGAGCAATTTATTCCCAAGTTACCATTCCTTGTTTGATTGCCTCCGATTTAGGGGCTGGATTATCAGGCCCAGGAAATTCACAGTCTAACCTCAGAGAGTGTTGCTCCAGGTTTTAGAAGCCAGAGAATTAGGGCTCTCATTAGGCTTGAGGCTGATTGCTCTGGGCTTTAACCTCAGTGGCCCTGCATTGGCATCTGCTGTAATCCTGAGCTTCCACAAGCTGGGGGTAGCAGCATCAGGCAGTCCTTGCCAGGGTTCAGGTTCCTCAGTGGGCCTGCGGTACTGGGAGTCTTTGTTCCTACACTTGACTGTGTTATAGCTCTAGTCTAGGAGGTCTGAGACCCTTGAGACTCAAGGCTTGGCAGCTTGGCCCCCTATTTTTGTTCAGCTGCTCCCTATTTTCCTATTCCTCTCTACCCCTGTCAGTTCTCATTGTCCCCTCCTCTGTCCCCATGTTTCTGCACTGGCCACTTTCTGGAACTCTTCCAGAAAATGTGGCTCCCCCAACTGCCACTGCTTCTACTCTGCCACTTTTCCCATTTTCTTCTCTTTGTGTTACCAGCTCAGCTGAGGCTACTAACAATAGTGATGGAAGGTAGACAAGAAAAGACCAGAAAATGTTACAACAATAAGGGCTAGAATAGGTGTCTCTCAGGTGACTCAAAAATTGAGAACAGCCTGCTTATATAGCCCAAAGGCAGCATGGTAAGGGTGTTTGTACCAATCATGGTTCTTCATGCAAATAAAAGACTGAATTTGCACCAAACACAGCACAGCAAATAGTATTTTTTTTTTACCAATCATAGCAACCTTTCATGCAAACGAAGCACTGTATTTACACCAGTCACAGCTCAGCCTGACATGCAATTGAGAAATTATATTTTTATCCATCACAGGCCTTCTCATGTCCTCCAAGGGAAGTACTCTCTCTCTCTCTGGCCTGGGTGAAGAAGACTGTTTGAGTTCAAGGAGGCTCAGAATCTGAGGATGGCAGAAGGTCTGGTATAAGCTCTGGCCTGGGCAGTGTCTTCTATAGCTAGAGCTGTGTTTGGAGCAGCAAGCAGCTGGGATTGTAGGGTCGATTCTTCGAGGTTTGGGGCATGGTCCGGTGCTCAGGGCAGTAGAGCAGCAAGGAAGGTCTGACAACTGTCAACCAGGACTCAAGTAGCTCCAGTCCCCAAAGTCTTATGGGCTCACCCCTGTAATTCTAGGAGGTTGAGGATCTGAGGATCTTGGTTCAAAGCCATGCTGGGCACAACAATCCATGAGACTCTTTTTTTTTTTTTTTTTTTTTTTGCCAGTCCTGGGCTTGGGCTCAGGGCCTGACCACTGTTCTTGGGTTTTCTGAAGGCTAGAGCTCTACCACTTGACTCACAGCACCAGTGCTGGCTTTTTTCTATGTATGTGGTACCAAGGAATTGAACCCGGGTCTTCATGCATGCTAGGCAAGCATTCTAGCACTAGGCCAAACACCCGGGCCAGTTCATGAGACTCTTATCTCCAGTTAACTACCAGAAAGCCAGAAGTCGTGCCATGGCTCAAGTGGTAGAGCAGTAGCCTTGAGCTGAAGAGTTCAGGGAAATGCCCAAGCCTAGAGTTCATGTATATATGTATATATGTATATATATACATGTATATATATATATATATGCAGAGATATAACAGTATTTGACAGTGTTCTCACAATGCTTCACTCCTATCCCAGAACCCCAGGGAGAGGCTGGTTCCTCTTCCCCAACTCTCCAGTTCACTTAGAAACAACAATGAGACTAAAGAAGAGATAGGATGCGCCTGGACTTAGGGCATCAGTGACTCGATAGTGATTCTCCACACCTACCATCCCTCTTCCCTGCCTCCTAATAATTCTCATCCATTGTGAATCTCCAAAGACAAGTTTCTTTAGAAATAAATAGCTAAGAATCTTGAAAGGAAGCCATTTTGGACTTTTCAAAGGCAGTTTTTGCTGGGTGCCAGCACCCAGGCCCAGAGTTCAAGCCCCACAACAGACAAAAAAAAAAAAAAAAAAAGAAAGAAAAGAAAAGAAAAAAACAGTCCTTAATTCAATGCCAGGAATCCTTATTAAAAAAGAAGAGAAAAGCCTAGGCAGGGTGTATTGGGTATCTACCACTGAATAACACAGCAGAGTAAGTTTAGGATTTGTCATTGTACAAGATTTCTGAAGGTCAGCATTTCCTTGTGGGCTTAGCTGGGAATCTGATCTAGGGACTTAGGCTGGATTGGTTGAGCCTCAGATTCTTCATTCCCTGGGCCTCCACAGGCTGCTCACTATAGTAACCGCCCACAGAGGAGAGCCAGGGGAAAGTATACAGAACCTACTCTACTGGGGATTGAACCCAGAACCTTGTAAGTAAGTGCTAAGCAAATGCCATGCAAGCCATGCTCTAAGCCTTCTATTTTCTCAGACCTCAGTCTCCTGAGTAGTTTGGATTATAGGGCCACTTGATTGCAGTACAGCGGCTTCTAGGGTTCACCTAGCAGGTTTCCCTCTCTTTCTTTCTCTCTTTTTCTTTCTTTCATTTTCTTTTTCTTTCTTTCTTTTTTTTTTTTTTTGCCAGTCCTGGCCTTGAGCTCAGGGCCTGAGCACTGTCCTTGGGTTTTCTCAAGACTAGAGCTCTACCACTTGAGCCTCAGCACCACTTCCAGCTTTTTCTATATATGTGGTACCAAGGAATCGAACCCGGGTCTTCATGCTTGCTAGGCCAGCACTTTAACCACTAGGCCAAGTTCCTGGCCCCTCTTTCTTTCTTTCTTTCTTTCTTTCTTTCTTTCTTTCTTTCTTTCTTTCTTTCTTTTTTTGTCTCTCTTTCTTCCTTCCTTCCTTTCTTTCTTTCTTTCTTTCTTTCTTTCTTTCTTTCTTTCTTTCTTTCTTTCTTTCTTTCTTTCTTTCTTTCTTTCTTTTCTTTCCTTCTTTCGTACTACTACCGGGACTTAAACTCGGGGCCCAGGTGCTGTCCATTAACTTTTTCACTCAAAGCTACTACTTGAGTCATGCATACACTTCTGGTTTTTTTCTTTTGTTTTGTTTTTTTCCTGGTTAATTGGAGGCATGAGTGTCAGACTTTCTTCCCCTAGCTGGCTTTGAACAATGATCCTTAGAGCTCGGCCTCCTGGCTAACTAGGTCAAGTTTATCTTATTTTTTAAATATTTTTTTGGTCAGTTGTGAGGCCTGAACTCAGATAATGGCTAGTGTTCTACCACTTTGAGTAACAGTTCCACTTCTGGTTTTCTGGCAGTTAATTGGAAATAAGAGTCTCATAGACTTTCTTTCCTGGTCTGGTTTCAAGCTGCGATCCTCAGATTTCAGTCTCCTGAGGAGCTAGGATGGCAGGCGTGAGCCACCAGCATCCAGCTCGTTTATTTTATTGGACATTTTTGCCAGTCCTGGGGTTTGAACTCAGAGCCTGAACTGTCTTTGGGCTTTCTCAAGGCTAGAGCTCTGCCACTTATGCCACAGGACCACTTCTGGTTTTTTCTATGTATGTGATACCGAGGAATTGAACTCAGGGCTTCATGCATGCTAGGCAAACACTGTACCACTAGGCCAAACTCCTGGCCCTCCAATTTATCTCACTCTTAACGCTATACTGGCCTTAGACCCTATTTCTGAGTATCCGATGGGATTATAGACATGCACTACTATGCTCGGTTATGGTGCTGTGGCACAGGTGGGTTGTGTCACAAAACAGAGGTCTTCTGTGTGGAATGTCCTGTCTAGCGGAAATGAATACTGGCAGATGGATCTAAGACATGGCATGTGATTTCTAGTATGTGGATGAGGGTGGAGGCAGAGAAGAGGACACACTGAGACAGGAGGGGTTGACTAAGCCCAGGGACTGTTTGAATCATGTTCAGAACAGAGATAAACCAAGTGAGGAGAGGAAACAGGGACATGAGTTCTAGGATGAGATTTCTGGACATGCAAAGGCCCTATGGTACCATGGAAGTGGTGGCTTCCAGAAGTTTCCATGAGGCCAGAGTGTGCCAGTGCCACTGCCTTCTGGATATATTCATAACTTCTTACTTTGTGCCTCAGTACCTTCGTCAGCGGGCAGGAATCATCTTCACCACTTGTTAAGGACGTTTGTACTACATTTATATTACATCTACAGGCATGAGCCAGGTGCCGCGGCTCATGTCTGTAATCCGACCTATCCAGAATGTAGAGATCAAGAGGACTGACGTGTAAGGCCCACCTGAGTAAAAAGGTATTGCGATAATCATTTCAACAAAAAAGCTGGGTGCCGGGGCATGTGCCTATAATTCCAACTTTGTGGGGGTTGTAGGTTAAAGAATCTTTTGTCTAGGCCAGCCTCGGCAAAACAACAAAAAGAACAATGTGACATCTTATCTGAACAGTAAAAACAGAAAAAGTAGCAGGGCACGGTGGCTCACATCTGTAATCTTAGCTACTCAGGAGGTTGAGATCTGAGGATCAATGTTCAAAGCCAGCCTGGACACTAAAGCCTGTGAGACTCTTATCTCCAATTAACCACTAGAAACCAGGAAGTGGGGCTGTGGCTCAAGGGGTAGGCTGGGAGCCTTGAGCTGAAGAGCTCAGGGATAGCGCCCAGGCCCAGAGTTCAAGCCCCATGACCCCTCCCCTCCCCCACACAAAGTAAGTTCTGTGGCTCAAGTAAGAGCATCTGTTTAACAAGCACAACTCCTGGAGTTTAAACTCTAATTGACAACAAAAGACTGTATACATGGCCCGGAAGCATAGC
Source organism: Megascapheus bottae (assembly GCF_031878675.1). Taxonomy (NCBI): domain Eukaryota; kingdom Metazoa; phylum Chordata; class Mammalia; order Rodentia; family Geomyidae; genus Megascapheus; species Megascapheus bottae. The sequence goes on along the minus strand of NC_143542.1, from coordinate 394,613 downwards.
ATAGTGGGAGAGTGCTCGCCTGGCATGCACGAAGCCCTGGGTTCGATTCCTTGGAATCACATACTCAGAAAAAGCTGGAAGTGGTGCTGTGGACTCAAGTGGCAGAGTACTACTAGCCTTGAGCAAAAGTGACCAATGACAGTGCCCAGGCTCTGAGTTCAAGCCTCAGGAGTGGCAAAATAAAAAAAAAGAATGAATAATGTATACATTAGAGAATCTATTGATCAAACAGAAATTTTTGGAAAGCCAGATATATGCTGGGCCCAAAGTAGCTACAAGCTGAATTCTGACCACCTTTAGGCTTGACTGTGTGAGGCTGGTGGGGGACCCTGAAGCCCTGGACACTGGTAGGGTCCAGCTGGCTTGGATTTGAGACTGGCTGAGGATAGGCTGTTGTTTTTCTCTGGTTCTCCTCTAGATGGTGCAATGGACCAGGCAGAGCAGGTGCCCCAAGGATACTGGCCTCCCCTGTGCACAGCAGGCCAGACACACCTGGATATAGCCAGCACTGAAGAAGGTTCTGCAGTCCTGAGTAGATGTCCTGGGCAGGAAATGCCTCTTCCTTCCCTGCCCTCCCCTCCCATCTCCTTCCCTCCCCTCCCCTCCTCTCCCCTCAGCTCTCATCTCTCTACTCCCTCCCTTTCCCTCCCTCCTTTCCTTCCCTCCTTCCCTGCTTCCTTTTGTGTTGGCACTGAGGTTGGAATTCATGTCCTTGTGCTCTCACTTGGTGTTCTATCAACTGAGCCACACCTCCACTCGGGCTTTTTGCTGGGTAACTGGAGATAAGAGTCTCATGGACTTTCCTGACTTCGAACCTCAGTTCTCAGACCTTGGCCTCCTGAGTAACTAGGATGATAGGTGTGCACCATGGTGCCTGGATCTTCTCACCGACTTTCTGGTCACTCCCTTGGTCATTTTCTCACCATGCCCAAGGCTGCATCCCTGGGTTTTGTATCTGCCCAGGTGACTGGAGCCAACCTGCAGTTCATACGTACGCTTGAGACCTGCAGGTGAATATGTGTCCTTGTCCTCACTATCCCTCCTTGTCCTCCCTTCCCTCCCTGAGGACTCCAGTGACATTCTGGAAGTGTCCCTTTCTCCTCCTTTCCTCCCTTGCCTCCACTCAGCTCATCAAAAGATCTTGCCATTCACTGTGATGGATCACTGACATCCCCGAGCCAGGCTCACCCATATGCCAACCTCTGCTCCCCTGCTTCTTGCATATCCCTCCATCCTCCTAGCCCCCAAATTTGTTAAGCATTAATTAGATTAAGGCTGAATACCTAGCACTGACGACACTGGTTGTAATCCGAGCTAGTCAGAGGCTGGAATGTGAGGATTGCAGTGTGAAGTCGGTCTGTGAGACTCTTATCTTGCAGTAATCAACAAGAAAGCCTGAAAAGGAGGTTTGGCTCAAGTTAGTAGAGTGCCAGTCTTGAGCAAAAAAAGGTCTAAGGACAATGTACCCAGGCCCTGAGTTCAAGATCCAGGACCAGGACCGAGCAAGAGGGAGGGAGGGAGGGAGGGAGAGAGAGGAAATATTCCCCTTTTGCTGTTTCAGACTCTGCACCTCCATGGAGTGATGGTTCTCTTAATAGTCTACCTGCTTCTTGTCTCTCCCCGTCCCAGTCTCATCCTATCTATAACCCTGCCTGCTACCTGCTACGTGTGTCCTTAGTCCTAGCATGTCTCACCTAAGCCCTGGGCATCAGGTTCCAGGGACCCCCAAACCAAAGTAGTGAACCCTAGAACTCTGTTCTCACAGTGATGGGGGCTAGAGCCCCAGGGCCAGAAGGAGCAGGGGGGTCTCCTTCTGATATGGGTCCCTGGGCTGGCTTTTTCCCATCTCCTCATAGTTTGTCCCTCTGGGACTGTCCCCCAGAGGATTAGGTGAATTTATCTAATTGGTTTCTCCTCCATAAAGATCCCGTCCCTCAGAGTGTCACTGGAGACTGGGTATCAGCCCTGGGACTCAGGATCTGGGTGATATCCTTTCTATTCCCAGGAGATAATGTGTCTTTGGTGACTTTGGTCCCCTTAATGTCCCCATGGGCTGTGTGGAGAGCAGTGACTCATCTAGGTGAGTCTCTGATAATGACAGGGTCAGCCACAGGTCTTTGTAGGGCTGTTTATGACTGGCCAAAGCCATGAAGACACTGGAGGGATGGGGTGGAGATGTGATGGGTCCCCACCAGGCTGGTGACAGTCAGAATGTCCCTAGTCCTCAGACCCACATGTGAAGCTATGGCTGGCCTGTCCCCTGGCAGAAGGACAAGCAGGAGGTAACTCTGCTGCCTCCTCCACTGGGTAAATGTTGGGCTTTGTGCTAAGGCAGGAAGATGGGGAGTTTTCTGGGTCACTCTGTCACCCAATGCTTCCCTTCCAAGATTCACCAAAGCTGGAGCCCAGTTAGGGATTTGGAGTCCCACAGGGGCCTTTGTGTTCCTCTGGGACTTTAGGCTGTTCTGGGAATCCCCTTAACTCTTCCCTCTCAGCCTCAGTTTCCCATATGGGGAAATGAGAAAAAACAAGGTGCCTTCATGTTCAGTGTTACTTCCAGGTCTACAGCTCACTACAGCTGTATACCCCGACAGTGGAGGAGGACCAGCCACCAGTAAGGATATACCTAGAATAGGAGAGCTGGGTTGGCAAGTCACACCTAGCTCTTGGCTCCTTTTTGGGGGGTGGACAATCCTGGGGCTTGAACTCAGGGCCTGGACGCTGTCCCTGAGCCTCTTTGTGCTCAAGGCTAGCACTCTACCACTTGGGCCACAGTGCCACCTCCAGCTTTTTCTGAGATTTTTTTTTTTTTGGAGATAATGAGTTTCAGACCTTTGTGCCTGGGCTGGCTTTGAATTGCAATCCTCAAGTCTCAGCTTCTTGAGTAGCTGGAGGAGTGAGTTACTGATGCTCAAGATTCTTCATGTGTGTGTGTGTGTGCAGGTATTGGGACTTGAACTCAGAGCCTAGGTCCTATACCGACAGTTTTCTTTTCTTGTCTTCCTCCTCCTCCTCCTCCTCCTCCTCCTCCTCCTCCTCCTCCTCCTCCTCCTCCTCCTCCTCTTCTTCTTCTTCTTCTTCTTCTTCTTCTTCTTCTTCTTCTTCTTCTTCTTCTTCTTCTTCTTCTTCTATTTCTTCTTCTTCTTCTTCTTCTTCTTCTTCTTCTATTTCTTTTTCTTCTTCTTCTTCTTCTTCTTCTTCTTCTTCTTCTTCTTCTTCTTCTTCTTCTTCTTCTTCTTCTTCCTCTTCTTCCTCTTCTTCCTCTTCTTCTGAATAGCTAGGATTACAGGTATGAGCCACCAGTGCCCGGCAAGGATTCTTGTGATACAAGAGTACAGAGGTATTCATTCGAGAGTGTATTGAAAATGAACTGTGTGTAAGGATGGGAGAGAAAAACTGGGAGACAGTGAGGGAAAGGATGACATTGTCCACAAAAGAAATGTATTCAGTACCCAACATATATACCTGGAAGCCCCCTGTACATCACCTTTATAGTAACAACCCCCCGTCCCCCTGCTAACCAACCAGTACAGAGTATAGAGGCCTCTGTCACCTTGCCCCTGGACCCTGCTCCAGACATTTGACCCCAGCAGGGGACTCCACCAGCTGGAAGGAGCTGGGCTTCTGGGCTCAGTCCACAGCTAGCTGTGAGGGGGAGCTAGCTGTCCCAGGACCCCAGGGTCCTGGTCCTGGGGGGGTTCTGCTGGGCTCAGCCCTCCAGGCAAGGTAGGTAGGACACTGTCGCCCAGGACCTGCTGCAAATTTGTTCCTCTGATCCTTATGGGAGAGAAATGGCAGCTCTTGTCCCCTGTCCTGCTTCTTGGAAGCTGAGGGTTCCCCTATCTGTTTATCTTGGGGCTCAGCAAATAGTTTCCTCTGCAGACTCGGTAGGACTGCAGGCTCCTGGCCACCTGGGCATGGGAAAATGGGTCTTTGCCCAGGCCTCACTGTCTGGGAGGTGGGCTGGAGGGGGCAAGACAGACAGCCAAGCCTAGGAGGTAAGACCCCACCCAAGACAAAGCCAGGACCCACACTTGCTGTATCTTTATTATGACTTGTACCATACTGAAAACAATCCACAGAAATGTTGCACAGTTGGCCTTGTGAGGCTAGGGCCCATGGCCATGGGGCAACATTGCTACACCAACTGTCCCCATCAAAGCCGGGGTGCGCAGTGCCCCTGCCCACAGGGAAGGTCCAGCTACTGCCAAGCAGTGGACAAGTACATACACTAGCCATTGACACCCCAAAAGCCATGCTCTGGAGCCTGTCTGTCCACACATTTGGGCCCAGGTCCTCTTCTATGGTGGTAGAAATCGGCAGCCTGAGGTCAGAAGCCCCTGGAGGGAGAACTCACTTCCACTGAGGTTCTGAGTTTGAGAGTGAGCCAAGGAAATGGGGTCATGTAGGAGCTACTCTGCTCCCTCATTTAATCCCAGATGCAATGTGAGGTCTGTGTGGGTCGCTGCCCGTTGCGTTATATACACCTTATATAAATACAAAACAGTAAGTAAAGGCATGGTGTCTTTCTTAAAAAGGACATAGTGTTCCCACTGCAGCTGCTGGGTCGTGAGTTTCGGGCGACTCCTTCAGTCTCTGTTGCAGACACTTGGAAGGTCCAGGCCTCCAGGGTCGCAGTTCACACAAGGTGTGGGGATAGCCCCAAAGCTGCCTCTAATTCCTGTGTGGCTGCGCCCTCCTCCTTCCTCAAGGTCATTACAGACGGGCACAGGTCACTACCTCTCAGTGGTGGCTGTGTGCTCCGTGCCCAGGTCATCCTCCACCACACTGCCCAGTCCCTGCTTGTCCACGCAATCCCGCACGGCCTGCAGAGCGATGCGGAGCCGGCGGTCCAGGGCGTCCAGGTGCAGACGGTATAGGACAGGTGTCACCCGATCCCTCCGCAGGGACTCGGCCATCAGCAGGCTCAGTTTGTACTCCTCCTTGGCCAGCAGCTGCAACCGCAGGTAGGTGGACTTCCGGATTCTGGGGAAGAAAGAGAGAGCACTGGAGGTGACAGCCTTGGGAAGACAAGGCAGGCTGGCACCTTGGATGGGGTGGGGGGGGGGCAAGCTCAAAGGCCTCCTGGCTGCTGTGTTCTAGTGTTGGTTCTACCTTGAACATGTGCAGGGCCTGGTGGCACAGCTGGTGCCCTGTGTCCCTAGGGGACACTGGTAGTGGGCAGTTCACCAAGGGTACTGTCCCCAAGTAAATTGGTTGTCTATCTGGACAGATGGACATGGGGGGTGTTGGGCAGAGGGGCAGATGGGCATCCATTAAGGGCTGGTGGAAACCATACCTGCAACACTGCTGTAAAGGTGCTAGGATAGAAAGTTCATCGTGAGAATACTTCCCAAACCTGTGGAAAGAAGGAAGAGCTGTGAGGACCCCTTGATGGCTGCAGATACCCAGTCCTGGGACAGCCCATGTGACATCTCTTCAGGGGTCCATGACCACAGAGGGGCCAGCCAGGCGTTAAGCAGGCCTTCATGGCATCCAGCGTGTGCCATTTTTGTTGTCATTTCAGAATGGACTTTGGGAATTCCAAGATAGCTTTTCCCAGGTGTCTGCCTGTCAACCTTGTTCTTGGGGGGGAGGGGAGCAGTCTTTAGTCTCAGTTTCCCTAGGTGAACAAAACATAAGTCATAGGGGGACTGTCAGAGACCCTGCAGCTGGCCATTTCCCAGCCCTGTGCCCCTGTCCCTGCCTTTCCCAGTGGGAGGGGATGCCTATCTCCACTGGGGCCTGCTACTCTCCCCTGGGGTGGGCTGGATACCCATGGGCAAGGAAGGTGGGCAGCCATCTGGGGTCTTCAGGGCAGGAGGCCTCACCCTCGCCCGTTGTCCAGGTGAATGATAAAAGTCTCATTTCCGAATTTCTCAAAGGTCTCGTAGTGGTGACGGTCCATGTTCCCTAGGGGGATGAAGAATGCTCAGAGGCTTCTGTCCCTTCTCCCCCCACCCCCATGCAGGCTCAGGCCCCACACAGCCCAGCAACAGTGGCTCAATCAAGCTGCTCCTCAAGCCTCCAGGGTCCCCATTGCTGACTATGCCCAATCAGTGTTGCATGGGTGGGACCTGAGTCTGGACCTGGCCTTCCCATTGGCCAGCTCACCCTGATGGACATACCCATGAGGAAGTCAAAAATGGTCATGTCTATGATGTCCAGGATGCGGTGGCCGCTGTCATAGGGCGGGGTCTGCTTCACTTCTTCACAGTAATCGGGGTCTACTTCCCACCTGCAGAGAGCCAGCATGAGGGGTTCCTCCTCTGAGCAGGTAAGGGGGTGCAGTTCAGGAGGGCATGGAGCGAGTGGGGTGATGCTAGGAAGAACTGGAGCTGATCCCTTAGACTGAGTGTCTGCTGACATCCAGCCCTGGCCACAGGGCATTGGTAAAAGTATGGGGCTGGGAGGGGGCCAACAGAGCTCAAGCATTGAGGGGATGTGGACCCCAAGGGAGGGCAGGCTAAGCACATGTTGTTAGTCATGGGACTTGAACTCTGTCCCTGGGCTCTTAAGCTCAAGGCTACTGCTCTACCACTTTGAGTCATAGTGCCACTTCCAGTTTTCTGGTGGCTAACTGCGGATAAGAATCTCACAACTTTCCTACCCAGGCTGGCTTTGAACTGCAATCCTCAGATCTCAGCCTCCTGAGTAGCTAGGATACAGGTGTGAGCCACCAGCACTGGGCTATTCCTAGGAGTTTCTGATTCTCAGATCAGAACTCTGCTGGCCAGCCCATAACCCAGCCACTGTTGTCACACATATACTGGGGGTGCACATGTCCCTGTCACCCTCTATGTGTCCCGGGATAAGAATAACCTGACCCCCTCACTGGGTTGTGGGTACTATAATACTCCAGACTTTCCTCAGCCACAGCCAGGGGCCCGGCACTCACTCTGCCTTCTTGCGCTTATGGTAGGAACGGCGCCAAGGGTTCCGCCATGTCTTCCGCTTGGCCAGGGACAGGTCTGGCAGGAACGCAGCCAGGGACCCCTCTATCTGGTCCGGTCTCCCGCACAGGGCATGCTCCGTCGAGCAGTAGTATGAGCACTCTCCATAGAAGCAGATGTTGTTGGCTGATGGAGAGACAAAGCGGTCACCTGCAGTTATTCCCCCAATGTGGTCCCAAGGGGACTGATGTCCCTAGCCAGGCTTTGTTCCATGTGCCATCCCATACCCTTCTCAGGGTTCTGCCAAGATCTGCCTGGGCAGGAATCATCACCATCCTCACCCATCCTCAACAGCCACCTCTAGCTCGGAAAATTGAACTTCTAGAGCCACAAGGCTTGGAGTCAGAGCAAGGATCCAAACGACTTTGTCTCTCTCAGAACAATCAATGTTCAATAGCACCCCGTTACCCCCCAAATGATTCACATCACCAAGAAAGCGAAGAAATACTTCACAGAACAGGAGGAACTAATTTTGCAAAGAATACATTTGGCAAGCATTTTCTAGGATTTAGAACATGTGAAACACTTTTGGGTCAGGCATGTGGTACATCCCATAATCCTAACTCCTTGGAAGGCAGAAGTAGGAGGATCTTGGTAGACAAATATTATGTGAGATTGCCTGCAGAACAAACTAAAAAGTAAAAGGGGTGGGGGAATGGCTGAAGAGGTAGAGTGTCTGCCCAGCAAGTTCAACACCTTGAGATCAATCATTAATCACACACACACACACACACACACACGCGCGCGCACACACACACACAGAGTGAGAAAAGGAATACTTAAAACTCAATAACAAAAAAAAAGACAATCTGACTAATACATGGGCAACGGATGGAATTGGAGGTATACATCTTCTTTTTCTGTGTTGGTCTTGAACTTAGGACCTCAGTGCTGTCCCTGAGCTTCTTTTGCTTAAGGTTAGCATTCTACCCTCTGAGCCACAGCTCCACTTTAGGTTTTTTGGTGTTAGTTGGAGATAAGAGTCTCACGGACTAGGGTTGGCTGTCTGGCTGGCTTTGAACCACAATCCTCAGAGCTCAGCCTTCTGAGTAGCTGGAATGACAGGTGTGAGCCACCAGTACCTGGCTCCAGCTTCTTGAAGAAGCACAAGTGGTCCAGAAGCTCATGGCAAGACCATTGGTTATCCAGGCAACTGGGATAATTGTGACCAAGTATCAAGAGGATTGGAGCTTCAGAACCTGGGTGCAGACATCGAAGGAAAGCTGATCTCTCTCAGATCCTTCTTTCCACCATAATTATCCAGACCTGGTTGTGGCGTGCTGAGGCCTGGGGAGAGGGTGTGGCGGGGAGGGAGCGGCAGGAGGCTGAGCAGGGAGCTCAGCCAGTCCCCCTCAAGGTAATCACAAAAGAGAGGAGGGAAGCTATTTCTGTCAAGCTTAAGAATGTTCAAGGCAGCAGTGATAACACGTGTCACAAATGCCCAGAAGCTGGGCAGGTGATAGAGAAACATTCAAGTTTTCATATGGTGAAATATTACTTGCCACTGAAAAGGAATGTGGCTCAGATACAAGCTGTAGCTTGAATGAGCCACTAAGAACCTCCTGCACAGTGAGAAAAGCCAGGGTAAGTCATGAGTGGGATTCTACTTACACAAACCACCCAGAGCAGCTAAGGGCTGGGGGACAATCTTGGGGTTCTGTGACAGGTATGGGGGTTTGGTTCTGGGTTCTGGATTTAGTGAGGGGTCAGGTTTGAGCACATCAAGAATTGCTGGAATCACTCAGTCACTTGTTTACGATGATGAGTTTTATGCTGTGTGGATTACAGCTCGATTTTTCTTTAAGAATTTACAAGTTCCTATCTACTTATCAGGTACCTTCGTTCAAGGGTTTAAGCCTTCCCCCTTGGCAGGGGAGGGGGCGTGGGCTTCCGAGCAGATCACAGCCCCACAGCCCTAAGCTTCATTTGCCTGACAAGGAGACCCTTGAACACTTGGGGCTCTAGAGGTTCAGTTATGTTACTTCTTCCCTGAGTAACATGTCCAGAACTTTCCCAGGATCTCCCTGAAAACTCTTAGGGGATGGGGCAGCATTACCAATCTACAAGCTGAGGCCCATGGAGGCAGAAGTGCCAGCAGGGCCCACGGCACACTCACCTTGCCCTAGGCACAGCAAGCCAGGACCAGCTCCCCTGGCTCAGCCTCCTGCCTCTCCCTGTCCCCCCTCCCTCCCCAGGCCTCAGCACTTCACAACTAGGGCTGGATAATTATGGTAGAAGGAAGGATCTGAGAGATATCAGCTTGTGTGGCCCCAGGGTGCTGATACTGTTTAATCAGCAATCCAGAGATTTGGGGGCGGAAAAGAAATCCCAGGCTCAGCTTAGGCAACAGCTCTATTTTCAGATGGAAAAAAAGAAAACAAATCTCTATCTCATCTCTCACTGGCTGGAACTGTGAGATTGGATGGCTCTGTTGGGCTTCCTGTCTTGCCTAAGCTGGGTTTAGATGCTATCATGTTGAAAGGAAAAATGCATTTTGCAGTGCCCGTTCCTTCCTCTCCAGATGCAATGCTGGTAGTAAAACTGCACTCAGAGTGGAGAGATGGGGCTTGGTGGGCGGGGTACTCATCTCACCTGCTGTGTGACTTGGGGTGAGATGAATACCATTTTGTGTCCACTTGTCCAGCGAGGATCAAATAGGGCTCTATGTCCATTAAGACAGAGCCAGTGAGCTCCCTGGTGGCCAGAGAGTAGTGAATTCACATCCTTAGACTCCTGACCCCAAAGGGCTGTGTACCCACAAAGGGCGGTGTGACTGTCCCAGAGTTACTCAGTGGTCCCCAAGGAGGGAACCTTTTGTCCTCCCTGGAAACGCTATTACATGGGTCTGTTCACTTATGCAGGGTGGTGCTCTGGCCACCACCAGCAGAGGGCCACATAAGGACCTTCTTCCCCCCTGGAACTGGACAAGGTGCAGATGATCTGGAGGATTCCCCAGGTTCACCCAGGCAGCATGGCAGGAAAAGACGTTTATAATTATGAGCACTGGGCAGATCCCATCTCTGCTGCATGGGGCTGAGGTTGGGCAGTGCGGGGGGGGGGGGGGGGGGGACGGTATCTGGCTCTGGAGGAGCCACCTAGGCCTGTCTCCCTCCATAGAAGGGCATAGGCTGGCCCAGGTGACTAGGTTGAGTGTCACAGGTCTGGAAAACTTCAGAGTAAGGCTGGGAGCAGAGCTCAAGTGTAAAACACTGGCTTAGTAAATGTGAGGCCTTGAGTTCAAGCTCTAGTAGAGAAGAAGAGGAAGGAGGAGGAGGAGGAGGAAGAAGAGAAGGAGGAAGAAAGAGGAGGAGGAGAAGGAGGAGGAGGAGGAGGAGGAGGAGAATTCCACAGAGAAAGTTGTGTTCCATGGGATTGGGGGGACTTTGAAACCTGGGGTTCTCTCTTGACGCTGCTTCTCATAGCTATTCTGTGTGGGGCGACTTAACTGCCATCTCTGAACTCATTTCTGAGTTCCCTTTTGGTGCCAGGGTGAGGACTTGGGCCAGCCTGGGCTTGCAGAAGGGCCCTGGGATAATGGGGGGCAGCTATCCTCCTCTCCCCTCCCTGTCTTCCAGCTCTCCCTGGGCAGGACAGGGTTTTCTCTTTGACCTACTCAGGAGCAGAAGGAATCAAAGGATTTCCTGAACTTAGCGGCTGCAAAGCAATGAAGGCAAATCTGGCATTAAAGAGAGAGATGGGGAGAGAGAAAAGTCTAGAAGTACAAGCTAAGCAAAAAACCCAGACTCAGATGAATTCAAACAGGCTTCATTTTCTAAAGCAAGATCAAAGCTGCTTCCTGAGACCCCACACTTTGGAGAAACCAGACATTCATTCCCAAGGGCTTCTGGGGGAAAAAAAAAATCTTGCTGACAGACTCATGGTTGGGTAGACTGGGACAGCCCAGCAGAGAGAGAGGTGTGTGTGTGTGTGTGTGTGTGTGTGTGTGTGTGTGTGTGTGTGTGTGTGTGTGTGTGTGTGTGTGTGTCCCCTGGGTACTGGGGCTTAAACTCAGGGCCTGGGTGCTGTCCCTTAGTGTTTACACTGAAAGCTTGTATTCTACCACTTGAGAAACACTTCATTTTTTTTTCTTTTCCTTTTTTTTGCTAGTTAACTGGAGATAAGCATCTCACGACCTTTCTGTCCAGTTTGTCTTTGAACCATGATTCTCAGATCTCAGTTTCCTTAGTAGTTAGGATTTATATAGGTATAAGCTACTGGTGCCTAGTGGGAACTATATAAATTTATCTGCTTAGATTCTTAGCTGAAGACTTTATTTAAGAAAAAAAAGAACAACAACAAACTAATGGCTGGGTCCCCATGTGTGCCTCAAACCTGTAATCCTAGCTTTTTGGGAGGCAGAGATACATGGATCTTGGTTCAAGGCCAGCCAAGGCAAAAAAGAAGCTCAAGAGACTCCATCTCAATCAGTGGCTGGGCCTGCTAGTGTGTGCCTGTTATGGCAGCCATAGGGGTGAGCACAGTAGTGTGTGTCTGTCAAGCTCTGAATGGCCTGAGCATAAATTGATGCCTTTGCCTTAAAAATAACCAGTGCAGAAAGGGGTTGAAGATGTAGCTCATGCAGTGGAATCCCTGACCAGAAATTGTGAAGCCTTGCATTCAAATTTCAGTAATTTCTGCCTCCCCTCTCCCCCAAAAACCCCTAAGACACAGTAGATAGATGCACAGTAGATAGATGCCATTCCGCTATGATGCCCATGGGTTGACAACAGCTGGATAGAGGTGAGTTGGCTCCTTGGGCAGTGGGAGAAGGAAGTAGAGGTTGGGAGATAGAGAGGCTGGGATTTGAGATCTGAGGAGGGAAAATCGGGGCTGACGCCCCAATGACTGAAGCAGGCAGGAGCCCAGATATAAGGAACCCACTATGAAGCTCTGAGATGCGGCTGGAGGCAGGGTTCAGCCTTTTGGGAAGGAATCCCTTTCTAACTATGAATTACTCTCAGCCGGGATTATGCTATCTGGACCCCAAGATCTTCCCAATAGAGAGGGTCCTCTTTAGTTCTTTTAAGAAAAAAACACTTTCTCTTGTTAATAGGCTCTAAGGAAGAGACCATGCAAAAGTCAGAACTGGGTGAGTTTGGACAGAAGTGGCACTTAATTAAAACAAGCATTCATAGTCCTCGATTCTGACAAATCTCTGACTGCAGTAAAACAATGCAGAGAAGCTGGGTGCTGGTGGCTCATGCTTGTCATCCTAGCTACTCAGGAGGTTGAGATCTGATGATCATGGTTCGAAGCCAGCCCAGGCAGGCAAGTCTGGGAGACTCAGCTCCAATTAACCACCAAAATGCCAGAAGTGGAGATAATACGGCTCAAGTGGTAGAGTAGTAGCCCTTAAATGAAAAAGCCAATGTTGGCAACACCCAGTCCCTGAGATTAAGTACCAGTACCAGTTGAAGAAGCAAACAAGTAAGCAAACAAGTAAGAAAGCAAGTAAGCAAGTGAGGGAGAGAGAGAAGGAGGGAGGGAGGGAGAAAGGAAAAGTGTAGAGTATCAATCTCAAACATCTATAAGAAATGAGCTTTTAGATTGGGCTTTTATGTGCCAGCAAATCCTTAAGACCCAGCTGACAGAAGGTCTTATAAATAAACTGAATTTATCTATGGGAATGGCAGAGCTGGAGGGTACAGGGTTAGCTGGTGTTGGGAGGGGGTAGCCTCCAGACAAATCAGGTCTGCACAGCCCCAAAACTCTGCTTTGCCAGCATTTGTTGGCCACTCAGAACCTTCAAGAAGGGTCCACACATGGAAGGGGCTCATGGGAAAGAGCTCGGCTAAGCTCAGAAGAGCTCAAAGATCAGTGGGTCATCAGGGCCTGGGGAGCCAGGTCAAAGCATGCATGACAGCAAAGGGACATGACTTTATTCTCCGTGATTTTGGGGGTTCAGACAGTAAAGGCCTCGAGGGCTTGGAAACTTTCCATCTCGGCCATACACATCTTCTCACAAGGCAGGTCATGCTGGGTGACCTTGGGGCAGCATCAGGGATCAGAGAAACCACAGTTTAAGAACCACTGCTGTAGCCAGGCGTGGTGGCTCATGCTTGTAATCCTAGCTACTCAGGAGGTTGAGATCTGAGGATCTCGGTTCAAAGCCAGCCCAGGCACTAAAGTCCGTGAGACTCTTATCTCTAATTAACCATTAAAAAGCCAGAAGTGGTGCTATGGCTCAAGGCTCAAGGGGTCGAGAGGTAGCCTTGAGCAGAAGAGCTCAGGGACAATGCCCAGGCCCAGAATTTAAGCCCCACAACTGACAAAAAAAAAAAAAAAAAAAAAAAAGAACCACTGCTGTCTCCAGGAAGGGAGGCCATAAGCCCTTTACCAGGTGAGTCCTACTGTGGATGCTGTCAGATCTGGGCGGGCCTCTACCTGGAGGCTTCCTGGAGAAGCTAGGTACTCAGGAAGTGCTTCCATTGAGAGCTGGTATTCATACCTATCATCCTAGCTACTCAGGAGGCTGACATGTGAGGATCATGGTTTATAGCCAATCTGGAATAGAAAAATCCATAAGATTTTTTTTTTTTTTTTTTGCCAGTCCTGGGCTTGAGCTCAGGGCCTGAGCACTGTCCTTGGACTTTCTCAAGGCTAGAGCTCTACCGCTTGAGCCTCAGCACCATTTCTGCCTTTTTTCTATGTATGTGGTACCGAGGAATCGAAGCCGGGTCCTCGTGCATGCTAGGCAAGCACTTTAACCACTAGGCCAAACTCCCGGCCCCAAATCCATAAGACTTTTCTCTCTAATTAACCACCCAAAAAGTCAGAAGTGGAGGTATGGCTCAAGTGGTAGAGCATCAACCCTCAGGTCACACACACACACACACTTTTAAAATACACACTCAAGGTGGGGGGGACATTGTCTAATCAGAAACGCACCCTTTATCTGACTTATTTATATCACCTTTATAATAATAAAAGATTAAACAGTAATCCAAAATAATGCAGGAAAATAACTGACCAATAAAGAAAACTCTTTGATTAAACAACAACAACACAGCAAACCAGAATGGAACCAGCGGGTAGGAGGAGACAGAAAGAATGGTGGAAAGCTTTCCAACTCTTTCTTAGAGGGGACCAAGGTCATATGACAAGGTCATGTGAGGGCAATGCCCATGGAGGCTACCTGGAGAGACAAAGAAGGTCCGCCACAGCTTCTTGTCTCGGGTGACGTCCCGAATTTCCTTGGTCATATTGATCATCCTGCCGGCCACAGGAGGGACCCGGCGGAAGTCCAGGATCCTAGGGAGAAAATGTCAGGGGGAGAAAAATATCTTTATTTTCCATGGCTCATGGCTAGGGAGCTGCACCTCTCCCATCTTCATTTGAATCTGGCTTTGGGGGTTTGTGGCTCTACCTGAGTCCATTAGAAATGGAGAAAATGTACTCATATGGAGGCACCCTCACCCACACTTTATGTTCTTGATGCCAGCCCTACCAGGGCCCGGGGAACTAAAATATGCCCTCATTCTCGGGCTAAATTTAAAACAAAATTAAATTAACCCAACTTAATGGAACTCTTTCCGAACCGAAGTGCACACACGGCCACTTTCTTAATTAAGTGGGGATGCGGAAGTAGCTTTTCTGCTGACACAGGACGTCGCCATGGGCGATCCTGGCTGGGCCCTGCTCAGAGGTGGGGGGAGGGGCAGAAGGCAGAGTTGCGTGCCTGGGACCCAAGCTCTCAGCACCCTACACTGCCCAGCGTCCTGCCATCTCTCCACTGGTAAAAGCCCCCTAGAGTCTGCTGCTCTATTTTCTAGATGAGTTGACCTAAGGGTTAGCTGAGCTGAGATGCTGTGTCTGGCTGGGACTTTCCTTTACTTCTAACCATCCATCACCTGCCTCCTGTTTGACTGAGAGTATTAGGTGCTTTGAGATCAGTATTCACCTCCAGTTAAGGACATGGGCTCTGGGGAAATTGTTTTCTCAAGGCCTCGGTGTTCTAGTCTATAAGACAGGCTTGTGGTGGATCTCTCCACTTGTGTGTCTAAGCTCTGAACAGAGACCCAGGCATCGAGAACAGCAACTGTGGCAATAACCCCTACCCCCCACTCCCACCCCAGCCCAGGCATTTCTAGGACCAGTGTGGGCAGCTCCTCTGAGGAAGGCTGATGGGGAGAGGGACTCACCTGTCCAGGTGGAAGGCTGCAATCTCTGCATTGTGTCTCTCATAGTCTGAGAAATAAAAGAAGTCTGGGGGTGTTTCTTGCTCCCTTGTCTGCCTGGAGGAAAGGGGGCAGAGATGGAGGGGTTTGGTTCATGGAAGAACAGGGTTCAGGCTGGCTTTCAGGGCTCATGTGTACTTCTGAACATTCTGTTAACCAGTTCTCATGGCCATTAAACATTCAATTATAAAGCCAGGCACCTGTGGTTCAATCCTATAACCCCAGCACTCAGGAGGCTGAAATGTAAGCACTCAGACGGCAGACAAATCCATGAGACTCTTATGTCCAATAAGACAGCAAAAAGCCATTAGTGGAGATGTGGCTCAAGTGGTAGAGCATCAACCTTGAGTGAAAAAGCAAAGCCAAACCTCTAGGTCCTGTATTCAAGCCCCAGAACCAGCACAAAATAAAACATAGAATTAAATGATATACACATAGAGTGAATACATTGCATTTTTTTTTTTTGAGCTGCTGATGGAACCTAGGGCCTTGCAAAATCTAGGCAAGAGCTCTGCCACAGAGTGAATCCTAAATACACTAGACTAATTAAAAGTCATAAATATGAGGCTGATTGCTTATTAGTTGCTACATTTTGCTACTCTGGGATTGATAGCCCATAACTTTGGATAGAAATGCTGGTACTGAGCCAGCCCTGGCCCACACTTAGTGACCTCCCAGAGGAGCTCAAAATCAGCTCTCTAGACAGTGTCTACATCATGGGAATTGGTTAACTAAGAATCAGCACCTCTACCCCATGGTGCTGGGTGTTAAGTATTTACCACTCCATCAACAGCCAAACCTATCCTCTATTGAAAGGGCCAAAGGGCAGTACTTGCTTCTGGGCCAAGAGATTTGTGGCTCTGGATAGACAGAAGTCTGGCTGACAGACTAGACCAGCTTGACTTCTCTGGGGTATGTGGCCTAAGGGGTTAGGGCCAGTCTATTCTACACATTGGCCTTCTCCATAGCTATTCTTTCATCTGGCACTGAACCTGTGCCTCAGTTTCCCTGCTCTTTTGACCAGCTCCTGGGATTATGTCCTGACTACCTGCACCATCTCCAGGTCCTCCATCCCTGGCTTTCCTCAAACCTTCCTGTTCCACATGTGTGAACCCCGCATATGGGGTCCTTAGTAAGAGGAGTTGGGAGCTTGGCTCACAGAGGTCCCAGGATTCCCTCCTGGAGTCTCAGCAGTATACATTTACTTCATAAAGGCTCTGATAAGACCTGTAGTCACACTGCTTTTCCCAGCTATCCGTGGACCTGGAAATAGCTAGGATAGTAATTTGTCACTGTGACCTGCCCTTCCGGCAGCTCTGGCTAAGGGTTTAAACAGAACTCATTTCCAAACCCAGCTGGAAGACAAACCCCATCACCTGCCACCCCTGATGCCACAGCAGAGACACAGCCCTACCCGGATGTCCTCCTCGGCTGGGAGCCAACAGGGATATTCTGTTGCAAGCCACCTGGGGACACATGACACTGAGGCAGTGGGGCCACTGGATGCCTCAGCACTATGGCTGGCTAACTCACCTGTGGTGAGGGCTGGTTGTCCCAGAGGCCCCTCAAATACCCAGTGGCTGGGACAAGTTCAAGGTCACCTGGGACTGGGGGGGGGGAGCCATGCCCCTAGGGGTGAGGTGTGATGTCGTCACCAGGCGCCTGCTCCTCTGACTCTTAGTCTGCCCATCACCATCCAGGCTGTTGGGTCCTTGCTGGCAGCAGGCAGCCAGGTTCTGAGCAAGTGATGTCCCCTCCTCTCTAAGAGAATAAGTCCAGAGAGAAGCCCCCACAATGGACTAATAACCACCCCTGGGGCACTTCTGGATGAAAGAAATGCAGCCATCACAACTGACCCACATTAAGACAGAGATGCTAAGGTCAGGGAGAGAGGGGACTCCTCAGAGGCCTGAGAAGTGCTGGTGGCAGAGACGGGAGACTCTATCTGCACATCTGTCCCTATTTCTGTAAGTTAATTCACTTAGCAAGCCTGTGGGCTTTCTGTGTGCTGTAGTTCCTGCCCCACCATCAGGGGCTGGCAAGGGCTCACAGAGGCTCTGCAGGCAGCAGGAGCTGCAGCTGGGCTTCTGGAACACAGTCAAGGTCTAGCTGGGCCCTTCCTTTTGGAGGACAGGGTGTGGGAAGTCCTAGAGTCTGCCACTACATAGTGTTTGGCTCTGAAAGGTCGGCGTTGTTCTAAGCATCAACGTGCCCAGTATCTCAGGCTGAGGAAGACACACGCAAGGTTAAGGTCAGCCAAGGAACTGCCTTGAATGCCTGTCATCACACACAGATGACTGTCACAACGTGGACATGTTTATCTCTTGTCACCTGAGAACAGTGAAGTTTCTGGCATGACATCAGTCCTCCCATATCCCTTGCCTGCAACCACCATGGGAACTCTGGGAGGATTTTTCCCATCAATGCTGGCACCTGTTCAAGTGTGAAAGCACAGGCCTGGACCTTGCATTTGTGCCAGGTGGACCCCAGGCCTGTCCTGCCCAGAGCTGGCTTGTGTTGCCCAGTGTTGTTCTGTGCTGGCCTTTAGCTTCTCTGGCTAGGTCCTTCTCTCTAGGTGTGCAGTGGAGACCATTAAGCTTCTGAGTCTCCAGCATCATTCCAAGGCCAAGGTCATGGGTATGAAACTTAGAATGGTGGAGTATGAAGTTTGGTTGCAACTCAACTGGTGGGTGGATCCCCGTCTCCTTAGGTGCCATCCCAAAACTGTGCTCCCAAATGCCACGCCAAGAATGGATTCCTCAGCTTTCTAGGAAGCAGTGTGGACACCAGGTATGCGGGGGGCGGGGGGGGGGCGGGAAGGCTGCTCCTGGGACTCCAGGACTCCATGGACACATATTGCCACAGGACTCTGCTTGAAAGGGTCTGGGCCAAAGGCCACTTTAGAAGCTGTTAAAGGCATAGTACTATCAGGCACCAGAGGCTCACGCCTGTAATCCTAGCTACTCAAGGGGCTGAGATCTGAGAATCATGGTTTGAAGCCAGCCCGGCCAGAAAAGTCTGTGAGACTTGCAATTTACTTGTAGGTATGGTTTAAATGGTAAAGGACTAGCCCTGAACAAAAAAAGCTAAGAGACAGTGCCTAGGTCCTGAGTTTGAGCCCTGTACCCCAACCCTCTGCCACAAATAGTGTTTGTAAACTTAGCTTTCTTAGAATCACATGGAGGTGGTAGTTGTGGCTGTCTATGCACATATTTCAGCTGACAACAGAGGGTGCTAGAGGGTACTAATGTATAGGGCAGGGTAGCCAGGAGGGGCCAAGGATACCCAGAACTATCCAGCCCTGCCTGATAGTGGCCCAGCAGTGTGACTGTCCCTGCTGGAGGTTCAAGAGAAATTCTTGACTTTTTACATTAGCGTGTGTGTGTGTGTGTGTGTGTGTGTGTGTGTCTGTCCTGGGACTTGAACTCATGGCCTTGGTACTGTCCCTTATCTTTTTCACTCAAGGCTGGAGCTCTGCCACTCAAGCCACAGCTCCACTTATAGCTTCTTAATTGGTTAGTTGGAGATTAAGAATCTCAGGGATTTTTCTGTTCAGGGTGGCTTCGAACTATGTTCCTTAAATCTCAGCCTCCTGAATAGCTAGGATTACAGGTGTGAGCCACCGGTGACCCAGCCTGAGTGTGTTTTTTAAATGTGGGCAAGCAAATCACTGTGGCTCAAACAAAGTGCGTCAGATTGCTGTCTTCAGCCCGTGGCTTCAGAGTTCAGCAGTTTGAACAGTGGCCATTGTGGAGCTTGGAAGAAAATACTGGCTTAGCCAGAACTCCGGTTCCACTGGATTTTGGTTGGGTTAAAGCAGAAAAGAGGATATAATTAAGGCATGCTTTCTAGGCTTCAAGCTTCCTTGAGCTCTGTGTAGGCACATTGCTTCAAGGGTGACCTCATGCACCCGGAAGTGCTGTAATTCACACACACTCCTCCCAGACCCTAGTGTTGTGGGATTTCCTGGTGTGCTATGGAGAGTACTCTTCTCTTTGGAGAATACTGATGTGGACCACTGGTGCTGGGACAAGCGGGGCTCCCCCCGAGGGGACCAATGGATCTCATCTTACTGGCAGTCTGTGTGATCTCTGCCTATAACCTGGATTTCAAGCACTTCTTTCATTTGCAGTCCAGCCCAGGCCAAACTTGGAACTTTCCATGGTGATGGATGCATTGTTCTACACTATCATGCCTTATAGTTGCATGTAATCAAAGTCCTGGAGAACCCAGGACTCACCTGTCTGGTTACCCCTGCCCCACACACATGCCCACACACATACCACATCTTTCTCCTGCTTCTTTAGGCCCCTCTGCAGGCATCAGCTCCTTTTTTTTTTTTTTTTTTTTTTTAATTTGTGGGAGGAATCTCTGCCCTGCCTGCACAGCCCTTCTGGGAAGGAATTTATTGCCCTCACTGTCCCTATCCTGGGGCACACAGTCACTTCAACAGACACACAGAAAGGACATTCAGGGCTATGGATAAGGGATGGCTAAGTTTAGTTCTGCACATACGTGTGCAATCACACATACACACATTGAACATGCGCTGATACATGACTGTACCCTCACCTCCACAAAGCAGAGCCAGCAGATGGACCTTGGAAAGATGGGTTAGGATCTAGTTTGGCTGATTTCTCCAGAAGTGACCGCGCGGGTGGGGGTATGGGGGAGGGGGACAGGAATCGAACTAGTGGCCAGCTATGATGGTGGTCTGCGTCTCCCTCCTCCCAGTGTCCTCCCCACCCCATAACACACACAAATGAGCCTCTAAGACTGGCTGTAGTAGCACAGTTAGTTGCCTAACAGAGCCAGCTACACAAATCCAGTCACAGAAAGAACCCGAGACAACCTGTCAGGCAGCTCCCTCCATGTGTATGGTGACAGCAGTGGCAGATAATTTGAGGTAGCTGTCTTGGCTATTGACAAGGCTGTTGCCAAGACCCCAGGAATAGGATGGACAGCCCCAGGCAGGGGATGGCCGGGCCCAGTGCTGCATGCAAGCTGAAGATGGTGTCCATAAATTTAACACTCGTGTGTGTGTGTGTGTGTGTGTGTGTGTACGCGCGCGCGCACGCATGTATGAACACATGTGCGCCGGTCCTAGGACTTGAACTTGAGCTGGGGTGTGCTGTCCTGTTTTCTGCTCAAGGCTAGTATTCTATCACTTGAGACATAGCTCCACTTTCAGCTTTTTGGTGCTATTTAACACTTTTTTTTTTTGCCAACCCTGGGGCTTGAACTCAGGGCTTGAGCACTGACTTTGGACTTTCTCAAGGCTAGAGCTCTTCCACTGGAGCCACAGCACCACTTCTAGCTTATTTCTATGTATGTGGAATTGAAGAATCAAACCCAGGTCTTTGTGCATGTGGCATTCTACCACTAGGCCAAACCCCTGGCCCTAATTTAACATTTTTTAGTTTGTTTGTTTGTTTGTTTTTTTGCCAACCCTGGGGCTTGAACTCAGGGCCTGAGCACTGTCCTTGGGCTTTCTCAAGGCTAGAGCTCTACCACTTGAGCCACAGCCCCACTTCCGGCGTTTTCTATATATGTGGTACTGAGGAATCAAACCTGGGTTTTCATGCATGCTAGGCAAATACTCTAGGCCAAACTTCTGG
Source organism: Megascapheus bottae (assembly GCF_031878675.1). Taxonomy (NCBI): domain Eukaryota; kingdom Metazoa; phylum Chordata; class Mammalia; order Rodentia; family Geomyidae; genus Megascapheus; species Megascapheus bottae. The sequence continues at coordinate 373,865 of NC_143542.1, read as the reverse complement.
CCCTAATTTAACACTTTTTAAAGGAACCCATTCCTACCCTGGGGGATCACATCATCACATGGTCACCCCAAGGGCTCAATGCATGGCACAGATCACCTCCCAGGTGCCTTCTTGTCCTGGCACCTGCCACACTGGGCAGCATTGTTTATTAGGTTCAAGGGGAAAGGCCTGAGGATAGGAATGTTCTGTCCTCGGAATTCTGGGCACAGCCAAGGGCCTGCTGCAATGGAGCCATGGGGGTGGGGGTGGCAGGGAGGCCTCAATCTACCTGCATTCTCATGGCCACCTCCTGAGGCCTGGGGCTAGCACCCAGCTGATGGCCCTATGTGTGCAAAGACAAGGCACCTAGGACTAGACATGAGCAGGCCTTCTAGCCCACGGTCCAGCTTTATTCTCACCCTGCCCGGCTTTCTGAGGTCACACACCTGTAGTCCAGGTGGCTCTGAGCCCTGCAGCTCCAGGAGTCTGGACATTTCCTTGAAACCTCTCTGACCTGGCTCAGAACAGTTCCTGCTTCCCTATCCCTGAGTTCTGAGAACTATTGCCATCCTTTGTACCCCCTGCTATAGTACAGGAAGTTCAGGAAAGGGGTAAGGGGTTTCTCTCTCTATCCACCTGGTCCTTCCCAAAAGGCCTCTGAGGTGCTGTGGGGACCTTGCTTCTGGTGCCTCCTGACACACTCCAGACCCACCCAAACCCTGACACTTGATGCTCGCCTGCAAGAAACCCAACTGCAGCTCTGAGACTGCTTTGAGGATCCCATGAAGACCCCAGAAAGAGTGCTGGTCTCGGGCCTCAGTTTCCCTTTCTACATGATGAGGAGAATAAGAGGATCCTAAACGGGTCCTGCAGTGGAGGGGAGGAGAAAGGAGGAAGAAGCTGATCTCTACTGATGTCCATAGACCTCAACCAGTCTGCACAAGTCAAGTCTCTCTAGCCTGCTTTCTGGATGCTTCTCCTCCCACCTTTGGGGAGAGATCTCAGGACATGGAAAGAGAGCAGCAAAGGAGCACAGGTACCGTACTCCCCCCCACTGCTGGGACATGTGCTGCCTGCAGAGAAGCTTGGTTCTGGAGAGGCAAGTCACCACCACTGAAAGGGAGGGAGAGATGGAGGGAAGGACAATGGGAGGGAAAGAAAGAAGGGAGAGGAGAGAGGGAGGGGGAAGAGAGAGGAAGAGGAGAGAGGAAAGAAGATAGGGAGAGGAGGAAGGGAGGAAGAGGAGGGAAGGAGAGAAGGAGAGAGGAAAGGCAGGAGAAAAGGGAAGAAAGGAGGGAGGGAAGGAGTAATCCATTATGAATGAGGCCATTCTTGCTGCCTGTAGTTTGTCCTGTTGCCTGGAATGCACATGGGAGTTGGCATGGGGCGAATCATAGACTGCCCGGGCCGGAAGCAGCCGGAAGCAGTGGACCATGGATGGATGACAGACTGGAACAGTTTCCCATGGGCTGCACCAGCCTTGAAGATATGGCTGTGGACATAGGGCTATGGCCTGTTGTGTAACTCAGCTTCCAGGTGTTCTAGGAAGCTGTCCCTAACCTGGGTTGTCACTTGGGGAGTTTGGGAAGAGAAACAGACATGGTGTAGTCCTGCTCTGCCCCTGACTCCAGATACGCATGGTCAGGCTTGTCACTAATTCGCTCGGAGCACTGAAAGCCTCTGAGAGCTCAGTACCCACCAGAGACAGTGTGGATGAGGGGTGCAGGTGTGACAAGACCCTGGCCATGCACTGCTCTGAAGTCATGCTGGCCAGTGCCCCCCCTGAAGCAGCTTTGAAGTACCCCTCCCTATCCCTCTCTCTCCTCCCCCCCCCCGTGTGTGTGTGTGTGTGTGTGTGTGTGTGTGTGTGTGTGTTCCTCAGCCTCTGGCTATACTTTGGAAAAGTACTGGACCTGTCTCACTAGGTGGGGGGTGGACTTGCTGACCTCACCTGGCAGGGTGTGGAAGGCGGGAGAGGGTATAACCTTGTCTCCTGGACTGAGAAGTTGTTCTCAGATGCTTGGTTGGTTGAGCACCTGACACATGCTTCCTGAGACAGGAAAGTCCTGCTCCAAGCACCCTGGGAACCCAGGACCAAAGTCATATCATGCCCTCTCCAGCCTTGCCAGATCATAGAAGATGGATGGGGAGAAACAGGGTAAACCTCTTATATCACCCACCAGACACGGATGCATTCTGTAACCTGGGTCCAGGTGTGGGTTTCACAGTGGCCACCAGGCATTCAGCTGCCAGGCATCCAGACCAGCTGTCTAAGCCCAAAGCAGGAGGGCAGAGAATGAAATAATCAGCTGGAATCTCCATTCATGGGATAGGGGTGTTTACCTAAAAGTCACCATCTCTCCACACATGGTTCCTGGGCTGCAGGAAAAGCTTAGGAAGGGTGGGTGTGCAGAGTTTGGGGGGGGGCATGGTGCTGGTGGGTGGGAGAGGGGAAAATGAGTACTGGATTTGAGTGAGCAGGGGAGGGGCTGTATGTAGAATTGGGGTAGGTGGGGGACTACAGTATCCTCCCCCTCCCTTGTGACCAACATGTACCTCAGTTTTTGCTAACCTGCTTATAACTTTCATTATCTTTAATTTCCTGGGAAACTCCAAGAAGAAATAGGTGGCCTGTGGTCCATCCTTCCCGTGGCCTATCTTCCTGTGGTCCATTCTTCCAGTGGTTCAACCACCTTTTGGTCTAGCTGTCCAGAGTCCCTTGGGGCTTCCCTGGGTACTGGGGCAGTGCTGATGGGGACTTCAGGATGGGGGTGCTGTGGTAACCCCCTCTTGGAGAAGGACTCTGGCTTCTACAGACTCCTTCCATGGGGAGCAGCTGGGCTATTCCTGAACCTGGGATCCTGAAGAGCAGAACAGGCCTGGAGGAGTCTTAGACAACTGCCTTCTGTTCTTTGTAATCCACCTATTCAATTGTTCTGGAAGCTGACACATGCTGGGCAGACACTGGGCCCACTCCCCTCTCCCACTTGCCACATCTGTCACTGACCCTGGGTGCTCACCAACAGCTGGGCTGTCACCCAGAATGGTTCCCACATACCCACCATCTTCCATCTGCAGCAATGTTTCTTTCCATTAAATAGGAATGGGCACAGGTTGCTATAAAGCCATTTCTCTTTCTCTCTCACTGTGAGTTGACACTGTGTAATGTACATTAGGTGAATTTTTTTTCTAGAAACTCCAGGATGTCTATCCCCCAGATGAGACATGGCCAGTCTGAGGACAGAGCTCAGGGCCATTTGCTTGGGTCCAAGAGTATCCACCTCCAACAACTTCCTTGATGGAAGCCACAGGATATCCAGGGGATGGCCTCATTGGTGGGACACTGGGTAAGGACAGGGTCCCAGTTTTCCAGCTGACAACATAGGAGCTTTCAGAGGTATCCCCCAAATAGGGGTGGCTTCAGGGGTCACCCCAAGTGGAACAGAAGGCAGATGTCATCCCCCTTCCAGCTGGCCATGGCCAGGCAAGAAGAAGGTGGCCAGATCACAGCAGTGAGCCAGAAGCCTGCATGGTGTTCTCCATTCAGTGAATGAGAGCCACAGCAGAATCCCACCATGCATGACAGTACCATGAGTCAATTCTGGAAATACTTGTCCTATCACATTTCCGAAGAGGCTGGGCTCAGATGTCCCAGTGGAGCCTGCTCACAAATGGGAAACTGAGGCCTGGAGAGAGTGGGCACCTCTCTGGACACTTGACAGGATGCACTGTATCAGGCAGGGGAAGAAAAAGCCACTAGAAGAAAAATATCACTTCAAGGAAGAGGAGACACAGGAGTGAGTAGACACTGTATATGCCCATGGCTTGTCCTACAGATGGCCTATACCTCCGTCCCCCCAGCCACACTGGTTTTCCCACAGATGAGCGTCCCCAGATAAGCATCAGGCTGCCAGAATCAGGATGTACCACTATGTGCTTCTGGGCCTTTCCAGGGCCTTCCTTCCAGGGGGCAGTCTGACACGGGTCTGCAAGCACCACAGACCCTACCTGCTTCAATCCTCCTATCGTAGCCCTGGGTAACTGCTTCAGAGAACATTTCACATAGCAGACTCCATACCCTCAGATGTATGAGCCATCTGCCCAGCCACGTGTCTGTTCCACACGAGCCAGAACTGTGGCACCTGCTGGCCCAGATGTGAGGACACAGAGGGTTCACCTCTAAGTTCCTGAGGGTGGCCTCAGCAGAGAAGCACATGACAGCAACTAAAGATGACCACAGTATATCCCATGTCAGTCCTGGAAGCCTGGGGTACACTGTCAAATTGTGACAAAACCATGTTCCCTCTGGGGGCTCCATGAAGACTCTTCTTAACCCTTCCAACTTTCAGAGGCTCCAAGTGTTATTGGCTCCTAGCTCCATCTTTTTCTTCCTACCTCTGCCTTGACCTGGTGTCTTCAGTGCATGTGTTGCATTCCCCTCAGGTTCCCCCTTTCTTGGACACACGGTTACATTTGGAGCCTGGACAACCCAAGTGCTCCCCCATCTTAACATCCCTAATGTAGATGGGTACCAATGGCTCACGCCTATAAATCTTTGCCACGCAGGAAGCTGAGATCAATGGGTCTGGGGTTCAAAACCATCTGGGGCAGAAAAGTCCATGAGACTCTTATCTCCAACTAACTAGCAAAAAAAAAGCCACACTAGAGGTGTGGCTCAAGTGGTAAAACACCAGCCATGAGCCAGTAGGAGGCACTGAGCTCAAACCCCAATATGGCCAAGAGAAATCTTGAATGCAATCACATCTCCAAAGAAGAGACCCCACTTGGTCTCTTCTCAGGTTTTTGGAATTAGGATCTATATTCTGGGGTTCCCTCACCCATAGGGCTAATCTTAAGGAAGCAAAACCCCAGAGAAAACAGAAGCTTAGATTTTCTTCCCTGGAGCTGGGCGGTTCCCTGACTCACCAAATGAAAGCCCTGAAGGCAAAAATTAGACTTGCTGTCTTGGGTAATCTTCCCATCACTCTTGCAGGAGAGAGCAGCCACCTTGTCATTAACAAGATATATTAAGCTGTTTAATATCAGGTTTTCAGTGGGATGAATGTTGTAGAAGGTGAGGGGGCTTCTCCCTGGCAGGTGCTCAGTATGGTCTTTAGTCCTGGAGTGCCAGAGATGAGACACTTGGAGCTAAATCTGGCTCAAACCCCACAGGGGAGCTACCATGTACTGGTTTCTCTTCCTCAGAGCCTTGGGGGTACCTTTTCTAGTTCTCCAGTCTCTTAGATGGGGCACAGTCATGTTAGCCAATCAGGATTGGCCTGGCGGGCTCAGCCATGGAGACTTGTTTCCTTCTATGCTCGTGTCCCATTTTGGGTGCAGGTCATGGGAAATTGTAACTGAGGAAAGAAGGGGGCCCTAGGAAGGTAAGGGAAGGGCTCTGGCTATTAGGGGAGAGCCTGCTAGTTGGCCCTGTCCATACTCCTCACCCACAGAGGCCTCTAGAGGAGGTTCAGCCTCTAAAGGCGGACCAGGCCTAGCTGGTTGGTTCATGCTGACATGACACTGGCTCTGGGACCAGCTCTCTGCCCAGCCTGGGGGGGGGGGGGGTGTCCTCAGTGAGGACAGGGGGTTAAGCCTTCATATTGTCAGCGGGGACCCCTTGAGCTTTTCCAGGAAATTTACTTCTCTAGGACCCTGAGAGCAGGAGGTACCATGCCAAGGCTGGGCCCAGGGAGTAGAATTTCTTCCTAACTACCTCTGGAGCATCAGGAGAACTACACAGGGGACATGCATGGGCCTATCAACTGGTAATCTGTTACCAGGCAAGACCTGGGCACCCAGTCCTGACTCAGCTTCCCTATGCTCTCTGTCTGGCATCACGTACAGCCAAAAATTCAAAATCTAGCAGTCAAAATGATCCTACAAGCCGAGTTGATGAGCCCTCTCTCCCTCCCCGTGAGTCTTTGGGAACTGGGTGTTGGCCTTTCATAGCTGAACCACAGACAGGGGTCACTTTAGTGAAAGCAACTTAACAGTGAGTCAAACATTTAAAACTAATAAAAGTCTGAATTCACTCCTGCTTAAAAATAATTGTGGCTGGATGCCAGTGACTGATGCTTGAAATCCTAGCTACTCATGAGATCTGAGGATTGAGGTTCAAAGCTAGCCTGGGTACGAGAGTCTAAGAGACTCTTGTCTCTAACCAGCAAAATACTAGCAATGGAGGGATGGCTCAAGTAGTAGAGCCTTGAGTGAAAAAGCTCAGGGACAGTGCTTAGACTCTGAGTTCAAGCCTCAAAACCGACGTGCACATGCATGCACCCCTCCATCCCCCCCACAAAACAAAACCTGTGATGGGTTGAGATTTTGATTTAAGTTCCTCAAAAAACAAAATATAGAAGTACCCTATGACCAAGCAATCACACTGCTGGGCATTTATCTAAAAGAATACAAACAAGGCTACAGTAAAATCACCAGCACAACTATGGTCAGTGCATCATTATTCACCATAGCTAAGATATGGAATCAACCCAGATGCTCCTCAATGGACAAATGGATCAAGTAAACGTGTTATATATTCATAATGGAATTTTACTCTTTCATTTGAAAGAATGGTATTGTACCATTCGTAAGGAAATGGAAAGACCTGGAAAGAATTATGTTAAGTGAAGTGTAGGTCAGATCCAGAGAAGCAAAAGTTGCATGGTTTCCCTCATTTCTGATAGATAGAATGTGCCTATAAATGTATAAGTAAACACACTGGGTAGTATGCAAACAGCTACAAATGAGTTAACTGAAAAATAAGAGCCTCTATAGAGAGGTCAAATAGTATATATTTCTTTAAGAAAGACTAAATCAGAGCCCATCAGTACCAGGAGATGGGTACATGCAAGAGCGGGTGGGGCCAAGTGGAGAGGGGTAATGAATGAGAGGGGAAAGGGAGGGAGAATGCAGGCAAGAACTCTTTGTATATACCACACAATTAAAAAAAGGGCAGGGGTGGAGCCAAGGGGGTGGGGTGAGAATGTTGAAGGAGTGACATTAATAAGATCAATTGCATTCATAAGCCACTTTGTTATATGACACCTCATTTGTACAATTATTTATAGATATTTTTTTTCTAGTTGTGGGGCTTGAACTCTGGGCCTGGGTGCTGTTTCTGAGCTCCTCAGCTCAAGGCTACCACCCTATACCTAAAGCCACTCCTGATTTTCTAGTGGTTAATTGGAGATAAGAGTTTCACAGACTTTAGTGCCTCGGCTATCTTTGAACTGCGATCCTCAGATCTCAGCCTGAGTAGCTAGGATTACAGATGTGAGCCACTGTGCCAGTTAAAGATAATTTTTTAAGGTTTAAAAAAAGGCTAGCAGGTGTGGATCTAATGTATTTATGTGTTTTTTTTAGGCCTGCACTGGGACTTCAACTCATGTTCTTCCTAGCACTCTAACATCTGAGTCATGGCTCCAGCCTGGCTTTTTGCTAGTTAGTTGGAGATAAAATCTCATCTTTGAACAGTGATCCAGCCTCCAGAGTAGTTAGGATTATAAGTGTGAAGCCAACAGCCCTGGGTGTTCATCTGAGATTCCCATCTATGGCTAAGAGGCTATAGGGTGCTTAGTAAATGCTCTCTCCAGGGACCCAGAAATATGGGTGCCTGTTTCTCTCTGTGCTCTGGTTCTATGGTGCCTCATTTTATTTAAAGGTAATAAAAAGATGAGATGACACTTAAGGATGAAGTCTGGGATTAGATATTTAGTACCAGGTTGCTGCCACCACTTTTAATCTTCTCTGCTAGGAGCCTTAAACCTTTTGAAAAATATCAATAGGAGAAATAAACTAAATTCAGAGAGCGAGGCTTTGTGCCTCAGCCTGCTCTCTGAGCTGTGAAAGATCTGAATTCTGCTAGATATCCTTTAGGGATATTAAAAACAAAACAAAGAAACAAATAAGCAGACTCAATCTAAATGCTCTTGAGTAAGATTCCCAGATTTCCTTACTCAGAATGGGGTGGGAGGGAATGAAGGTCATATTTCCTTTCCCTTCCTTGACAGTTAGAAGCCCTGCCTCCACACACACACACACACACACACACACACACACTCACTCACACTCATCAGCGACTGCAACAACCATCAGAGAAAAAACACAGGAGGGGGGTGTGGAAAACGGTTGATTTGATTTTCCACTACAGGGGTCTCGCTGTATGTCTAGGGGCACCCAGGACATTAATGCTCCCAGGAGGGCAGGAAGGGAGTCTCAGGTATTTGGGCTATTATTGTTCAGCCCTAGTAGCTCCGAACATTGCCTTAGTTTCCCCACTGCGCTCTGGGGCAGGCAGGCATGGCCTGGGGCAGTGTTCTGAGGGCTTTCCTGGGTATGACTACTGAAGTTATTTCCCAGTGAGATTCCTGGTGCTGCTGGGGTGCAATGGCTCCCAATTCCATTTCCCTTCTATTGTGTGTGTGTGTGTGTGTGTGTGTGTGTGTGTGTGTGTACTGGGACTTGAATTCAAGGCCTGAGCATTGTCCTTTAGCTTCTTTGCTCAAAAGTGGCTCTCTACCACTTGAGCCACACCTCCACTTCTGGCTTTATGCTGGTAAAAGAATCTCAAGGGCTTTCCTGTCCAGGCTGGCTTTGAACCATGATCCATGGATCACAGCCTCCTGGGTAGCTAAGATTACAGGCCTGAGCCACCTGTGCCTGCACCCACTCTCGGGTCTTTCTTTGCTGGTCTCTGCTTTGCACACCGGAATTGGAAGAGCAGGCTCATTTCTCCAGGGCTCACAGCCCTGGTTGGAGGCCTGGAATTATCTGCCTCAGGCTCCTAAGGACCTTCAGTGCCAGGCCACTCTGGACTGAATCTCTCCAGCCTTGTGGCTGATGCTACGGCCAAGGCTTACTAGGCCTCCCCTGAGAACACGCTGGTCCCCAGGCAGCTCAGCTTAGGACTCAGCAGGAAGCAGATGATATCACAGCATGGCCCCTGGCCCTCAGGGCCAGACGTCAGCAAGGCCCCAGGCTCTGCACAGCCCCCAGGCTTCCCTTGGGTCCCTAGGTTCCAGCCATCCTCACTGGTCCCACTGTACAATTCTGCAAATGCCACGCTCCCCACAGTGCCTGCCTGAGCCAACTCCTCTTCACTTGCTAAAGCCCAGATGGGAAGAGCCACATAGTTCCCTTTCTTGCCCTAGAGGCTGTTCTGGGCATCATGTCCCATATCAATATCTCCTGGCCCACTTGTCCAGGCTAGTACCTTGTACATGATGTGACCCTTAGCAGAGAAATGTCACAGAAAACAAAAGGGTTGCAACAGTCCCAACTTCTCATCAGAGGCACCACCTGTCTCTGCTCAGGTCCATGGGGATCTCTCCCAGAAGCAGCCTGATCATGCCAGGTCTAAAGTCATGCTGTGAAGGGCCTTATGATACCTGATTGCTGCCTGCTTTGATCTTGTAGCTTGGGCTTCGGCATAAAGATTGAGGCTGGAGTAGAGTGGGTGCATTTGTGTGTATCATAGGGGGAACCAATGGGCATCACTGCTGGAGAGACCTTGCCTGTCCCTGAACCCATCTTCAACCACATCCTTCCCCCAAAGGCTCCCTTTCTCTCCGAGTTCCCCCATGTATCTGTGCATGTGTCCACTGCTTGTTGTGGAAGAATGGAGTTGGCCTTGAGACAAGGTCTTGATCAGATTCACAAGAGACACCTTTCCTACAGGGCAGGAGGCCGGCCAGCTGTCGTCCTGTGGCTCTAAGTGTGGGAGATTCCCCAGAAGCCTGGAGGGCTAGAGGAGTCTGGGCCCTCCTCTTCCCAGTGCACCAGAATCTGACTAAGGGTCCTGGCTTGGTGTCCCCTCCCCCTCACCTCTGGCCCCCCACCAGGGAGGAGGAGGCACCATTACAGCCAGTGGCAGGGTAGGAGCAGGCTGGGAGGTGGCCCCAGCCCAGTGTGGGCACAAAAGGGTACTTGTCCACTTCTGGTCAGTCCCAGGCTTCGGCTGGCTGCGCACCCACCGCTAAGGATTGGGCAATATGTTTGCCTTCAGGGCCTGGTGAGGGCATGGCACAGGAAAAACATGAATTATTTATGAACCCAACAGTAAATCCTTGGAAATTCCAAACCTTGCCCTCTGTTTCTCAGAATCCGTGGTCTGCGTGGCCTGTACCTAGAAGGTACCCCCAGGGTGCCCCTGGACAAACTTCCCAACCTACAACCCCCAACAGAGCACCGCTGTTCACCCCCAAACCACACAGGGGTCTCTTGTTTTCCCCAGAACCAAGCAGAAATTTCTGGCTCATCCCAAGATCCTGTAGAGGTGCCCTCTTCACCCCAGGGCCACACAGGAAGGCCTTCCGCCCAAGGCCACACAAAGCTCTTTATCAGGGTTGTCCAGAATCCAAGATTCCCCATTCCCAGCCCTGCACAGCAGGGGTCACAATTCCTGTAGGCTATGTGCAGGGAAAAACTGATCTCCCCCCCCCCTCTCTCTCCTCCTTCTTTCATATGTGTCCATACTGGGATTGAACTCAGGACCTCACACTCCTTTATTTTATATGTGTGTGTGTGTGTGTGTGTGTGTGTGTGCGCGTGCGCGTGTGCACATGCTGGTCCTAGGGTTTGAACTCAGGGCCTGGGCACTGTCTGAGCCTTTTCCCTAAGGTTAGGGCTTTACCATTTGAATCATACCTCCACTTCTAGCTTTTTGAGCACTTACTTGGAGATAGGCATCTCAGGGACTTTCCTGCCTGAGTTGGCTTGAAATTGCAATGCTTAAATGTCTGGCTCCTGAGTAGCTGGGATCACAGGTGTGAGCCACCAGTGCCCACACTTCCTTGGCTTTTTCACGAGACTGTCACTTTACCACTTGAACCACAGCTGCACTTCTGGCTTTTTTTTTTTCCTAGTTAGCCGGATACAAGAGTCTCAAGAGCTTTCCTGCCCTGGCTGGCTTTGAACTGTAATCCACAGATCTCTGCCTCCTGAATAGCTGAGATTACAGGCCTGAACCACTGATTCATTCCTCTGTTCATCCACTCGGCAACTTCAGTCTGTGTCTGCAGCAGAGTGAACACACAGACCCTTGTCCTCAGGTCTCTGTCCCCTCACACCTCTGCCAGTTCCTCCCAGCCTTTCCCTTACTGGGGGTCTATATCTACTCCTGGCACCTGGAAGCAGGAGGTCGACACCTGGCCACTGTGTCAGACAAGCCCTCAGTGACCCCAGGTTGTGGGGAGGCACACCTGTGCCCAGCTGGGTGCAGGCTGTGTAGTGGGTCTCGGGCTTGTCCCTATCATATCTCACTTTATTTCCCAATCAGATTGACAAGTGGGTACTGGCTTGGTGAGGCCAGGTGTGAGGACCTTGGCTAGCTCAGACCAGGGCTGAGACAGGCTGTGGACTCAGTCCTGCACAGAAAGTGGGAGAGGTGGAAGGCCACTGCTGTCCACACACTAGTCCACTCAGCCCTGCCGTGCCCCTGGGGGACCAGGATCATGGTTTATCTATTTACCCCTAGTTTGACTCTGAGCTTCCTGAGGACACTTGGACCAGTAGTGTCAGGGGGCACATGGTCCCAGCTCCCCTAAGAACCCACCAAGTTCCCAGCTCATGACCCAGAGTTGGACAAAGCCTCAGAGCGGCTGAACCCAGAGGTGCAGCATGCAGTCTTGGCACTCAGGAGGCTGGGACACACAGCTAGAGTACACTATAATTGGGAAACAGATTATGGACCAGATGAGAGAGACAGGGAGAAAAAAGACACCCACCCACCCCACTTGCCCAAAGTCCAGACCAATCTCTGAATTCTTTCTTCCTGCTCTGTTTAAAATTCAGTTCCAAAATCAAACCCACAAACCCTGGCTTGTCCTGGAAGAGACATGGCAGAAAAAGACCTGCGAGACAACGAAACAACGAGAGATAGAAAAAACCCTCTCGAAGCCGGGCATGGTAGCTTACGCCTGAATCCTAGCTATTCAGGATGCTGAGATCTGAGGACCACAATACAAAGCCAGTCCAGGCACTAAAGTCTGTGAGACTTATTTCTCCAATTAATTGGAGAAATGATGCCTTGGCTCAAGGGGTAGGGTGTCCCTGAGCTGAAGAGCTCAGTGACAATGCCCAGGCTTAAAGTTCAAGTCCCACAACTGACACAAAACAAAAAAAAAAGAAAAAGAGAGGACCAGGAGTTTGGCCTAGTGGTAGAGTGCTTGCCTAGCATGCATGAAGACTGGGGTTCGATTCCTCAGTACCACAGACAGAGAAAAAAGCTGAAAGTGGTACTGAGGCTCAAGTGGTAGAGCTCCAACCTTGAGAAATTCCAAGGACAGTGCTCAGGCCCTGAGCTCAAGCCCAGGACTGGCAAAAAAAAAAGAAAAAAGAAAAATAAAAAGAAAAAAAGAAAGAAAGAGAAAAAGAAAACCCCCACTTGAGAAGCAGAGTCAGGTACAAGAAGCTCCTGCTGTCTGCAGGTCTAAAGAAAAGGTGATGGTCTAGAGGGGCCCTGTTGCCTAGGTAAGGTACAAGAAGATGGGGAGGAGGAAGAGAAGGGAAGAGGAGGAGGAGGAAGGGGTGGAGAAAGAGGAAAACAGGAAAGAGGAGGCAGAGGAGGGAGAGGTAGAAGTAAAGAAGGAGCAAAAGGAAGAGGAGGAAGAGGAAGGAGAGGAAGAAAAGGAAGAGAAGGAAGAAGAGGAGGAAGAAAAAGAGAAGGAAGAGGAGAGGAGGAAAAGGAGGAGGAAGAAGAGGAAGTAGATGAGAGGAGGAAGAAAAGAGAGGAGAATGGGGAGGAAAATAAAGACATCCATTTGGTTAAAAAAATTACCAAAAGGTCTAACTTGAGGTCTAACTTGGCCAACCTGGCCGGGCTATGGGCTACCTGACAGCGGCTGTCCCCGTCCGCAGAACAAGCCTGGCTAGGGGTACCGCCATTTCTCTGGGCCAGAATCCTCCACTTCAGAGCCCACACTGACCCAGAACAGCAGCACAGTTTGGGAGCTCTGCAGGCTCGGTGCATATCCCCCCTCATTGCTTACCCGTAGGCCACCATTTTAGAGAGAAGGGGCTTAGGGGGAAAGGTCACAGTGTTACAGAGTGACTACAGTTTATAGGAATGATGGCAACTTTCCCATCAACTGGACCAGGGTCGTGCACTGAGTGGGGTGGGCACGGGCCAAGGCTGAAGTTCTGGATATCATCAGCTTCCATATGGCACCCCACACCTGTGGGCAACTTGGGCTCCACGGAAAGGTCCATAGCCAGGGCCTGAGAGCTGGCCAAGTGCGCCATCTCAAACTAGCAAGCTAGTACCAAAGCCCCACGCCCAGCTCACACCTCCCTGTCAGGTCTGCCAAGAAGGCTCATGCTCTGCCACTCCTGCCCTGGCCAGCAAGTTTCTACGCAGACACTACTGTCCGTGTGACTGGACCCTGAGGACGGCCTGTGCCTAGGGACAGCTGTTCGGGGTGACAACGATACATGGCTACCTTTTCTTTTTTGTACTTGTCCTGGGACTTGAACTCAGGGACCTCACATTCTTGCTTGACATTTTCACTCAAATCTGGGGTTGTACCACTTGAACCACACCTCCACTTCTAGCTTTTGCTGGGTTAAATGGAGTTAAGAGTCTTCCAGACTTTTCTGCCTGGGATGGCTTTGCTCCAGGATCCTCAGATCTCAGCCTTCATTCATTCATTACATGATTTTTAAGTAGCTGCACAAAAAGGGTCTCAATTCAACCAATCAGTTAATGGGTATGGTGCATCTTGATCCATCTTTCTCCATCTCTCCCAGCCCTACCCATCCCAAGTTACCTGGATCCATTTTTATACACATATATTGATTATTATGACTGCCTTCGCCTACCCTTCCTCCCCCCATTTGTCTGCTCCCCCTTCCCTTTACCCAATTCCCACTCCCCTCAAAACACAAGTTCCAGCTTCTTTGTACTCATTTCTTAAACATTAAGTTAGCTGTTCAAAGGAGTTATATCACTGCAAGCCATACTTTATATTATACTTCAGTAAATAGTTTGTGTCTGTCTGCATATGATACTATGTTTTCATATCTGTTAATAATTTAAATCTTATTTTTCATCTACGAGGGAAAAGCTGTGTCTATTGTTTTTCTGAGTCTAGATCTCAGCCTCCTTGAGTAGCTGGGATTGCAGGTACAAGCCACAATACCTAGCTCACATACATGTTTGTATTGTTTATAAAAGGAGGGAGGATGGGGAGACACAGGGAAGGCCCCGCAACTCATGGGCTGTGACTTTCAGAGAAATGCATGGTAGTGCTCAGAGGTCCTGGAAGCCAAGCTAGGGACTAGGGATATGTAGCAGGGCTGGTCACCTGCTCAGTGCTTACCTTTGACCTTCCTGAAGTCAATGTTTTCCCTTATGAAACTGTCATTACCTACAGTTCTCTGACTGCCTATACCCACCAGTCTCTAAGAATTGTCACCACAGAGCATCCATCCATCAGCACAGCCCACAGAAACTGCACAATCCTGGAAGGTATTGAAGCCCTGAACTCAGGGCCTTTGCACAGATTGCTCCTGTGGCCTAGAAGTGAACGTTCCCACCCCGGGCTGCCTGCCCACTTCTCTGCCTACTCAAGTTTTCTCTCTATATGTGGCCTCCCTACACACAGAAAGCACAGCTGTTCCCCTTTTCTCTCCCTCAGCAGCGGGGCTGTTTAGGGAACAGCTGTAGTGGACCCGAATTCTGGGGTCAGACGGGTCTGAGTCATGTCTGGATTCCCAGTACTTGGCACCAGGCCTGACCCAGGGGCTCTGTGAGTGTCTGTAGAGTTAACTAAATGAGTATGTGCCAGGCAGCGGTCATGGCTGTGTCCTGGGCAGCCATGGGCATGCCTGGAAGGATCCTTTCAAAGATGCAGGTTGGAATCTGTGCTGGTGACACAGGCTCTGACCCCACCCAGCTCCTCCCAGGCCAATTCAACAAGGGTTACTTAGCCCCAGAAGTCTTGAGACTTGCTCTTACAAGGCCTGTTGACACACAGGGAAACTGAGTCCTACTGGGTAAGTCTGGCTGTGGGCCATGACCCTAGAGCCAGCTGCCTCGCTGATAAGCACACCATAACAGTGCTTCCCTAATGTGTTCATTATTTTCTATATTAAAACTTACAACCTAGCGCTGATAGCACATGCTTATAATCCCAGCTACTCACAAGGCTGAGATCTGAGGATCTTGGTTCAAAGCCAGCCAAGGCAGGAAAGTCCATGAGACTTATTGTCAATGAACCACCAAAAAAGCCAGAAGTAGAGCTATGGCTTAAGTGGTAGAGTGCTAGCCTTGAGCAAAAAACTCAAGGATAGCACCCAGGCCCTGGGCTCAAGCTCCAGAATCAGCACAAAACAAGCAACATTACATACTGCAACAAAAGCCCAAACAACAAATAAAGGAAGTATCCTGTGCTTCAAATGGCATCAATTATAACCGTCCCATCTTCAGGATATGTAAAGACTTTTACTACTTAATGATGAAAGGACAAATACCCTAATTAAGAGAGAGAAAATGAGCATTGATGGCCAACGCCAATCCACTTAGGAGTCTGAGATCTAGAGAATCTTAGTATCAAGACAGACTGGACAGAAAGTCCTCAGGACTCGATGTCTAAAATCACCAGCTATAAACCAGACTGTAGGTTTGGTTCAAGTGATAGAGCACTAGTTGAGAAGTCTGACAGACACTGTTGTTAATTAACCAGCAGAAAGTATGGCAAAGGCATGGCTAACGAGTGCCAGCCAAGTAAGAAAGTCAAGCAAGAGCTGCTGTGGAAACATGCTACAATATAGTTAAACTCAGTTGTCATGAGACTCAGACTCTGAAAGAACTAAAAACACATTAAATGTTCAAAGGGATGTTAGTCCTTACTGACAAATGATAATAGCAACCCAAATATCCATGAGCAGATGGATGGATGGATGGAGAAGGCAGGGTTCACATATATGATGGAATATTACTCAGCTGTGAATAGGAGTGATGCTCCAGCATCTGCTACAATGTGCATGAATCATCAAAGTACCACATGACAGGAAACCAGCTTGACACAGAACACTGTCTAGAGTAAACAGTTCTATACGAAGGTGAAAGGAGAAGGACGATTCTAGGGTGGTAAGACAAATGTGCTCAGGGGTCAATTTTAAAGAGATTTTTCTTTTTTGAATAATGAAAAGTTGGTGGGGCCTAATGTATAAACAATGCTGCTGCCTTAGCACCAGCTGCTCTGACATTCTCCCAAATGCTGAGACGATAGATGTGTGTCACTGTGCACAGCAAAGTTGGCTATTCTCGGTTTTTACTAAGACAGGTAGCCACTAACATCTCAGATGGTCTCCCATCTGTCTTCTCTATCACATTTTGTGCCCCCAACTGAGATGCTCCCATTTCCTGGGCTCCCCTTTTCTAGTCACACCCACTAAGATCCCAGAGGTAAAATTCCATGTCCATCTAATTAATCGATGCTTCTGTACTGAGAATTTAGTATGAGCCCACCAGAGAAAGTCCCTTCTTGGACAGAACTGTTAATTATAGATTTTTTAATTTCTTAATGTAAATGCTTGTGAACCACAGCCATTTTTGATTTAAACCACAGCCACCTGGGAGTAAGAATCTGTGGGCAGTAGCCCAGACCTTAAGCCTAGGCTGAGATGACCAGAATCACCAGTCAGCAGACTCTAATCCATGATAGACTGGGGTCTGGGTTGGCAGAGGGAAGGCCCAGGTACCCAGAATTGACTGGACCCAACCAGGTAGAATCAGCAAGAAGTCACAGCTGGAGGAGGGGTGGAGTGAGGGCAGTGTGCCATATACTGGTCATCTGGGATATCCTCTGGAGTCCAGGGCCTGGCCATTATTGAGTAAATTCTCTACCGCTTGTGCCATGTCCTGCCACACCCCCTCTCCATGGAGGAGGAGCCCAGGCTGGCCTCAGCATGCCTTGCTCTACCTCTCACTGTCCAACATATTCTTTTACTTCCTGGGCCTCAGTTTCTCCAACTGCTGCAGGATCTCAATGCTGTCTCCGTACCTACATCCTGAGCTAGCCTCCACCTCCTGATCCCTAAACACTCCACTTATGCTGACGGGGTGGCCCTGGGGCGGGGGGTCTCCCAGGCCCCAGAAAAACTGGGAGAGTGGGAAAGTTCTGATCCCACCTAAGGGCTTCCCAAGGGAGCAGAGCACCTGGTGTCACCAGAGGCAGGTCATCTGAGCTCTGAACTAATCCCTGCACTCACCACAAAGGGATGCAGAAGGGGGAAGGGGTCTGGGTTCCATGGACTTCTTGTCTGCACAGGGCCATGAGCCCAACTTTCTGCCAGTGTCATGGATTAAAATGACCCTCAGCACAGAGCCCACTGTACCCTGTGGCTGATGGAGGAGGCTGGCAGGGTGACATGGGATGGTCCAGTGTCCCCAGAAGAAGTCTGAGGGACCCAGCAGGGACAGGGGGAAGCCTGGAATCCTGAATCTCTGCTGCTGTCCACAGATCCTGGTGAATAGCTGATGGTTCAGCCCTGTCCCTTCCCTCATTGGCCTTCTGTGCCATCAAGAGAACTAGGAGCCTAAGAGGGTCTCTGTGAGAGGCTGAAATCCCTCACTCCTGTTCCCAGATCAGCTCCATTCCACCCTTCAGGACATCCCCTACCCCAACCCCAAGAACCTTCAGGTTCCACACCTGGGGTGGTCAGAGTAAAGAGCTGTACAGCAGGCTGGTGGGAAAGGGTGGTAGACCAGCTGCTTGTCACCCACAAGTCAACTCTCCTGGGAAGAGACACTGTCTTTCTTGTCTGGACCTCCATCCTGTACCTATCTCCCCACCTTACCCCACACCCAACACCCCCAGCACTTACTTCATGGGCTTGAACAGCGCTTGCCCGTAATTCTGGAACGTCATAATGAGCTTCAGCTGCGTGCCCCCTGACTTCATGGCTGCAAGAAAGCAAGAGATTTTTTTTGGGGGGGGGTGTCCTAGAAATGATGTCTCCCCCCACCCTACGTTGGTACTGTCCTGTTGTCACAGCAGTTGGAAGGGCAGGGTGGGCCCACAGAGAGAGGACTGGGCAAGCACACACGTGCAGGTGTACACACAGCTCCCCCTCCCCCCACACCTGGTACCTACAGGGCTGGAGAGGCCGACCCAGGAAAAGGGCAGAAGACCAGAGGGTGGCTATGTGCCTGCCTGGGAAGAGAAAGTTCTCTCCTCCCCCTAGAGCTGGTTCTGGGGTTTACAAGAAGCTTGAGCAGAGTTTCGGGGAGATCCTAGAATAAAGCAACTCTGATCAGGATATGATAGCTATGGACACTTCCAGAAAGTATATGACTCAGCCTCTTGCCAGCTGAGAAGGATGAAGAATTTCCTAAAAAGACACTTTTGTTTTTTTTAAACAGTCCTAGGGCTTGAACTCAGGGGCTGGTTCTTCAGCACTTTTACTCAAGGCTAGTGCTCTACCACTTGAGCCATAGCACCACTTCTGGTTGTTTCTGTATATATGGTACTGTATATATGGTTCTATATATATAGAACCCAGGGTTTTGTGCCTGCTAGGCAAGCATTCTACCACTAGGCCCCATTCCTGGCCCCACTGACTTTTTCTTTTCTTTTCTTTGGGGTATTTGGGCTTGAGCTCAGGGCTACATATCTGTTGGACTGGTTTCTTGGTTGGTACTCTGCCTCAAGCCCTGTTCTTTTGAGTTGTTCTTTTTGAGAAGTTTTCTGCCTGGGATCAGCTGTGATCCTCTGGATCTCAGCCTCCTGAGTAGCTAGGATAACGTCATGGTGCAAGCCACCCATGGCTGACTTGGATTTTCCTTTCTGCCAGTGGAGAAGTAACTACTGGAGGGTCACCCACACTGGCAGGGACACCACGAGGTACAAGGCTGTGGAGGAACAGGTGCAAAGTGGCCGAGGCCAGGCACATCAGCATGGAGGGGAGGCTGTGCAGCGATGAACACAGTTGGGTCCCCAAGTGCCAACCTGGATAGCTGAGCACCAAAATCGGAAGCCAGAAGTGTGGGGTGCAGGGCAGGTACAGGAGTGTCCAGTGATGGCAGTTAAGGTGAGATGGACATGGTAGATGCCAGGAAACACCTGGCAGAGTGGTATGGGCTGTGGAGGATGGAGAGACTGGGACCACCTTGAGTGACAGCTGGAGATGTTGGTTACCATGGAAACAGTAGCTAGGAGACAGAATGAAGTGCTCTGGGGCCTCAGGATGACATCTGCCAAGCATGTAGGAAGGCCTGAGGTGCTAAGGCTATCCCACATTTGGGGAAGTCCTGAAGCACAGATCCCTTGGGGGATCTAGTGTGGAGATGGAGGGTTGAGTAGGAGATGGCAGAGTAGTCTGAGGGGTCTCCAGGATCCCTTTAAAGAAGGCTTAAGGTGCTAGGGGGCCCCTGTTTGGATAGTAGGGGCCAGGAGGTGTGGGTATGGCTGAGGGGATGGGGGAGGATGAGGGACTTGGAGGTGTGGGGTGGATGCTGCCAAAGGGTTAATTTGTAGATACAAAAAAAGATGCATGTGAGGGAGGGCCCCCTTTCTAGTCTGTTCAGTTTCTCAAAGGCAGCACTTTAGAGGGAAGGAGGGAGGGAGGGAGGGAGGGAGGGAGGGAGGGAGGGATAGAGGTAGGGAGGGAGAAGTCTTCACCTGTTCTGCCTCAGTTTCTCCTTCTGTAAAATGGGGCTCAGGTTGCTTGCTTAGCCTCCTTCATTCACAAGACTGTGGGACTGAGGAGTTTCTGGGGTGCCAGTATCTCAGGCTGCTCTCCTGTGTACTGCAATGTTTTGTTAAAGGAACTTCCAGGTTCCTACAACACAGGTGAGGCAGAGGCCCAGCGCTGAGGGGTGTGGACAGGGACTGGCTGGGGTGCTGCATGAGTCAGGTAGGCCTGTCTTTTACCCTCAGATCAAGCAAGGGCTTAGCGCCAGGAGCCTGGTGGCTTATGCCTGTAATCCAAGCTACTCAGGAGGCTAAGATCTGCAAACAGCAGTTCAAAGCCAGCCTGGACAGGAAAGTCTGTGTGACCCTCATCGCCAGTTAACCACTAAGAAGCTGGAAGTGGAGCTGTGGCTCCAGTGGTAGAGAGTTAGCCTTGAGAGGAAAAGGTAAGGGACAATAATAAGGCCCTGAGTTCAAGCCCTAGGACCAGCACTAAAAGAAAAAGAGAGGAGGCTTTTGGAGGCCATGATCCGACCATTAAGCAAGCAGTTTAAGGAAATGTTTCTTCTGAAAAGGCAGGCATGCAAAGCCCACACCTTTCCCAAACTAGAGTGCACAAACTGACACCCCAGAGTCTGACTTACTTCTCAGGAGAAAACCTGCAGGTGACTTTCATTCCCTACTTTTCTTTATCCTAACTTTCTAGATCTCTGCAATGAACACTTGGGGGTAAAATGATTCAACAATTATTGAGTCTATTCAACTGTATTGGATGGCCCAATTTGTGTTTAATAAATGGGGAGTGGAGGGTCTCTTGGATTTAGTTATTCCTTCCTGGATGGGTCTTGAGAATGGCACATTAGTGACTATAAATTCTGATTCTAAAACAACAGAATATTATTCAACTCTGGTCAGCTATAATCTTTTATGGGAGGTACTGGGTATGAACGCAGGGCCTTGTGTTTTCTAGGCAGGCTTTCTTTTTTCAGATAGTTATCTTTTCTTTTAGGGGATTGGGAGGGTAGGGACCAGTCCCAGTCTGCAGTTCGCCTACTTATGCTTCCTGCAGAATTACAGAAAGCACCACCAAACCCAGTTTATTAGTTGAGATGGGGGGGAGGGAGTGTCTTGCTAACATTTTGCTCAGTCTGGCCTTCCACCACAATCCTCTTTGTCTCTGCTTCCCTAATATCAGGATTGCAGTCATGAGCAACCTAGTCCAATCATTCTTGTTCTAAGTAAATTCTCATTAGTTCCCTGACCCTCCCCAGGGAGCAGACAAGTGACTATTACCAGGCAGAGCTGGGCATCAGCAGGTCATGCCTTTAATCTTAGCTATTTTAGAAGCTGAGATCTGAGGCTCAGGAAGACAACTCTGAGAGATACTTCAATGAAACAGAAGGGTGGAAAACGCCAGAAGTAGCTACAGTAGTAGAACCCCAACTGTGTGGAAAAAGCTAAGCCAGAGAACAAGGTCCTGAGTTCAAATCCCAGCACAAAGAAACCAACAAAAGATGTTATAACAACCTCATAGAAGTGCTTTACTCCAAACACATCTTGGTTGACTTTGCCTCCCACTTTTTCCACCTCCATCTATAGCCATTCCCCAGGTTGCCATACCATTGTCTAAACCAGACCCTGCTAGGCCTCCACATTGAGTCCCTCTCCCCCCAATCACCCTCCCCCTCTGGTCAACCCTACTGTCTGCAGAACCTCACCAGACAGCTGTGCCCCTGCAGCCCCTGACATGTGCTAACATAGGCTGTTAATTAACACTGATTATATTTTGACATGTACCATCGCCATACTTCTTTTTTTTTTTTTTTGCCTGTCCTGGGGCTTGAGCTCAGGGCTGGAGCATTGACCTTGGGCTTTCTCAAGGCTAGAGCACTATCACTTGAGCCACAGCACCATTTCTGGCTTTTTTTTTTCTTTTCTTTTTGCCAGTCTTGGGCCTTGAACTCAGAGCCCAGGCACTGTCCTTGGGCTTTCTCAAGGCTAGAACTCTACCACTTGAGCTAAAGCACCATTTCTGGCTTTTTTTCTACGTAAGTGGTACCAAGAAATCGAACCCGGGTCTTCGTGCATGCTAGGCATGCACTCTACCACTAGGCTAAACTCCAGGCCCCTACTTCTGGCTTTTTCTATGTATGTGGTACCAAGGAATTGGAACCCAGCCTTTGTACATGCTAGGCAAGCACTCTACCACTAGGCCAAACTCCTGGCCCATTGCCATACTTTTCAACAGTAGAGTGATATCTTTATCTCATAATCTCACTGCCATCTTCATCTCATAACCTCCAAACTTTGCCCATCTTTGTCCCCCAAAACACAGCACAAAGTGAGGAAATATTTCATACATAGTAAAGATCTTTAGGGGGCTTCTAGAATGCTCTGGCAACCTACCAGGGACTCCTGGAACACAAGGCACACATGGAAGGAGAAATGAACACTTGAAGGAGAAAAATGTGGGCAGGGCTAGGGTCTCTTGCCCTGCCATGGGAGGATGAGGAGGCCCGGAAGAGGAGAGGCATTTTATGTAAATTAATTCTTTTTTTTTTTTTTTTTGGTCTGTGGGCTAGCTCAAACCTGTAATCGTAGCTACTCAGGAGATCTGAGGACCAAGGTTCAAAGCCAACCTTGGGCAGAAAAGTAAAGGAGGATTATTTCCAATTTACCAGAATAAAAAGCTGGAAGCAGAGCTGCTGTGGCTGAAGTGGTAGAAAGCTAGCCTTGAGTGAAAACCTAAGGGACAGCACTCAGGTCCTAAGTTCAAGTCCTAGTACCACAGCAGTAGTCCTTGTATAGTACTACCTTGGCCATGAGTACAGGGATAATCTTTGGGAAAAATATTTTGGTAGCACTTGGATTTGAACTCGAGACTAATGTCTTGAAACTATGACCCCAGCTTTATGACCCCAGCTTTTTTTTTTTTTTTTGGCCTTGGGCTGGCATTGGTCCATGATCTCACAATCCTCCTGAGTAGCTGGGATTACAGGTATGCACAACCATAAACAGCTTCCGTTGTCTTGTTTTTGTTTTAAAGGTCAGAGTAAAGATTGTTCAGGGAGATTAATGGGAATGTCATACCAGGTTCTTTCTTGTCCATTGACTCGACCAGTCCCCTGGATGGAAGAGGAGCTTGGCTAAGTGACTCAGACACATGCAATCCCAATGCCCACTGACCTGAAGCTCACAGACTAGGGCATGGGGTGTGTCTACCTGTCAGGGGTCCACACCCTCCAAGGGCTGACGGCTTGGAAGCTGGAACTATGGGTACCTACACTGATATGAGAATTTGGGTGGTTGCCACTATCTGCTCCAGAAAAGGTGGGGGAGGAGTCTTCCACCCCCCAACCCGCTGGGAGGCCCCTCTGGGAGGCCTCCAGCCTGGGGTTATTTATGTCCCCGTCTACCAGGCAGCTCACTTTTATTTTGAGAGTTGCAGTCACCAGATGCTCCCAGCACAGCTCTGTTCTAGTAGAGCCGTGTCACCCCTGCAGTGAGAACAGAACCATCAGTCCCTTCCTTGGGGTGCATTCTAAGTGTCCCAAATCACAGCTGTCCCAGAACACCAGTCCTGGTCTCCCAGCTGATGTCAGGGGCTGAGCTACTACCTCATCCTGGTACCCTGCAACCAGCCTGTGCTCGTGGGGTCCTGGAGGGGGGTCCAGCATTTGGGTATCTTTGGGTCTTTCTCTCTGTCTGGGCCTGTGAGGGGCCATCCAGGTAAGAGGGAGGGGCACCAGACCCCACCCCCTGGCACTGCTTTCCTGGGCTGCCCCTAGCCAAGGACTCTTTATTCCTTGGAAAGTTCCAGGCCAGTTATCCTAGATTCCAATCTGGTTCATTTTTTTTGTCCTGCCCACCCCCCTTTTGTTCGCCATTCTCTCAGACAGGCTTTCCTCCTGAGCTGGAGGGAACAATTTTGAATTCTGCTCTTCTGGGTCAGAGGCTGTACCATCCATCTCTCCTAGACCACCATGGTGGAATTTCTTCTTTTTTTTTTCTAGTTTAAAGTAAAATCCAAAGTGTTGAGCTGCTAATTGTATCATTTATTCTTTCGCATCCTTAATTGTATATGATAGCAGTGGAATTCTCACTGGCTCTAACGGAAGCTGCTGTCAGGCCTGACTTCAAGCTGAGCAGAGGTGGAGAGAATGTGGAGCCTCTTGAAAGGCGGCAGAGGCCGCTTACCAGGCAGTCTGCAGCCTGGCTATAAATAATCTCTGTTACAGAAGCCAGCTGTGCTGTAGGCCACACGAATTGGATCGAGTGGTTCTGAACAGGGGAGATTTAATGGAATGGGGGGGGGAGGAGAAGGGAGGGAGGGAGAAGAAGGAGAAGGAGGAGGAGAAGGAGGAGGAGGAGGAAAAGGAGAAGGAGAAGGAGGAGGAGGAGGAGGAGGCAGCGACTCAGAATCTCTCGGGTTACATTACAACATTTCCAGGCTCAGGTTTAATATTGGGATGAATAACTTGAAGATTAAAGTCATCACCCGTGGGCTAGAAGCAAAGAAGTGGTACCCTGGGGCAAAATCTCCCCTCTCCTGGGGTCTCAGCTGATCTAGCTGTGATGTTGGGGTTGGAAAGCAGGATTGGCCTTCAAAGGTTTCACTGTGTGTGTGTGTGTGTGTGTGTGTGTGTGTGTGTGTGTGTGTGTGCGCGCGCGCGCGCGTGTGCGGAGGGGGGGGAGAGTCACAGTTATGCTGGATCTGGGCAGTAGGCAGATTTTGTCAAGGGGGGTGGGATTTGGCTTGGTGCCTCAAATACCGACAGCTGACTGGATGAAAACTTCACTAGAGCCGTATGTGTGTGTGAGTGCGTGCACGTGTGCGGAGACAAACATGTGTGTGTGCAATGTCAGTACAAGGACTTGAGCTCACAGCTTGTGTGTCCTTTAGCTTTTTCACCCTGGGCTGGTGCTCTACACAGCTCTACTTACAGCTTTATGTTGGTTTTATTGGAGGTGAGAATCTCATGGACTTTCCTGCCCAGGCTGGAAAACCATGATCCTCAGATCTCAGCTTCCTGAGTAGCAAAAATATTGACATGAGCTATCATTGACTGGCCAGAGGCAGCCATATTTTAAGTATCCATCAAAGGCCTCTGACAGGGTCTTCAAACCCACAGATCTACTGTCATTTTTCTCCTCCCACCTCCAGCTGTGGGGCTTGAACTCTGGGCCTGGGCATTGTCCGTGAACTCTTCAGCTCAAGCCTAGCTCTCTACTACTTGAACCACAGCTCACAGACTTTGGTGCCTGAGCTGACTTTGAACTGTGATCCTCAGATCTCAGCCTCCTGAATAGCTAGGATTACAGGTGTGAGCCTGGCTGCTGTTATGTTTCTTGAGGCTGAGTTAGTTATCCCAGGAATCTGGGAAGGGGGATACTGCACTCTGCCACCTCCAAGAGGGGTGCATTCTCTGGAGACACTGTGGTATGGCTGGGGGACGACCCTGCAGAGCAGGACAGCTGGGTCTGGGTACCTGGCACTGCTGCTGTGGTCTGCTATACCCATGGCATCTCTCTCTGGCTTCCTTAGATAGGCAGGGTTTCCATGAATGAGAGCTCAATTCTGGGTCACCGGGCCCTAGAGCAGCAGGGTGAGATGAAGCCCGGGGAAGACTGAGACATCGCTAAAGCCTGGTTTCCTTGATCAGGGTGCTCAGCCTGCCCAAAATGTGTGTCCCACATAGAGACTATCTGGTAGTTTCTGCCCAGATCTGCGCTCACCCCTTGGATGTATGTACTCAGTGGAGGATCTAGGGGTCTGTTTGGCAGGGGTCACAGGGACAGGTCTTTTTATACCGAGCAATATCTAGGGATTCACCGTCTGCACATACATCTCCCTAGCAATGAGGACCAGAGCCAGTAACTAAGACTCCCAGGCATCTAGGTTGGGCCAAGATTTGCTATTGTGTGGGTTTGGGTTTCTGGTGGGTGGTAGAGATTAGATTATCATTATTCCTTCTGCAGGTGACAGTCAGAGGCACTAGGGGACGGCACTGGTTTGCCTGAAGTCACCTTGGCCAGTAGCTGAGTAGAGCTGGCATAGTTTCCATCCTCTATGTCCTGCCTGGGGACAGCCTGTCTAAAACTCCACTTTCCAACACCTCCTGGGGATCTGAATACTGACGGACCCCACTATTGAAGGACAGGCCCCTACCCAGGAGACCACAATGATCAAGGGACAAGTGTGACATCTACTCATACAGAGATGGGTACTAGGTTGACCTCAAGGAGGACTGAGTTATAGGCCTCGACAGAGCTAGGGTTTTCTGGCAATAGAGAAGGGGTGCTTCCACTGAGCTGTGATGTCAAGTACTCACTGCTCTCCCTGGAGAGTCAGATCCAATGGAGGACCCCAAAGCCAGGCCTGTCAAGAGGAGCAAAGGGTCGCTCAGGTGGGCCAAGGAGGTCCCGGAGGCCCCTATCCATCCCTGCTTTCCTGAGCCCAAGATAGATCCCCACACTTCTGACCCAGTGGGTGCCAGTGACTGCAGCGACATGGCAGGTTGGCAGTACCCACCAGAAACCAACTGGCCGTAGGGATCACACAGCTTTTTCTCCACTCTAGCCTGTCTCTGCACATATCTGAGGCCACCCACACCTTTGTCAAGGTGCCTACAATGCAGGAAGCGTCCATTAAACTTTGCTGAAAAAGATCACTAAGTAGATAGTTCTTTGGAGTCATGTCTACATACTTGGGAGCGAAAGGGGAGCTAACAGCTAACACTGGTAGCTCACACCTGTAATTCTAGCTACTCAGGAGGCTGAGATCTGAGGATGGCAGTTCAAAGCCAGCCTGGGCAGGAGAGTCTGTGAGACTCCAACTAACCAGCAAAAATAAAACAAAACATGCTGAAAGTAGAGCTCTGGCTCAGGTGGTACAGTGCCATTCATAAGATAAAAAGCTAAAGAATGTGCTGTGAACTCAGGCTCTGAGTTCGGACCCCAGTATTGGCATGCGTGCACATAAGTGTGCTCACAGATAAAAGGGACATTCTACTGGGGCTGTGTGACACAGTCCTCACATCCACAAGAACCTCTCCCTCAGCCCAGAGCCTCTGATCTTTCCCCCAAAGAACAGGACAGCATTGAGATTCCTCCTGCCAGTGAGTGGGGTTAGAGGAAGACAACTTTCAGCCTATATTCTGATTGAGCCTGGTTGGCTGGGAGAGGTGGGGGGGGGGAGCTGGACATGGACACGACAGGGAGCAGCCTGTCTAAATTTCCTCAGCCTAGCGATGTCCTGTAAATAGCTCAGCTGAACCACAAATGCCTCAAAAAGAGACACTTGCTGGCCTTCAGGCCACTCTTAAGCACTCTGTATCAGCAACTGGATCAAAGCCTGTGACAGGAGGGGGCCTTTTGTGCAGAACCTGGGTGAAGAAAACCAAAGGAAGACAGGCTTAGGGTTGTGTCCAGGCTTGAGGCTGTGTCCAGGCATGGAGGGAGGCTTGCCCTATGTGCAGGTGTAGAGCCTGGGCCCTCAGCTGGTTCCTCACAACAAGCCTCTCCAGCCATGGGTGACTCACAGGAACAGAACAAACAAACAATCGCCTGAAGCCCAGCTGAGACCCAGCTTTGTGCTCAGAAACCACCCCTGACACATTTTCCTGAAATCAGAAACTGGATGCTGTTATTTTTGTTTTCCTTTTTTTTTTGGACCAATCAGATTACAAAGCCCTTAGGGAAGTCACCTTTGAATCCCTATACCCTGGAGATCCAGGTTTCAGGATACCTCATCAAGGGAAGACCCCTGAGTATTTGTGCTGGGAGAGGAGTAGAACCCAGGCTCTACAGACCCTAACTAACTCCTACCTGGTACTAATCAGAATGAAAGCTGAGTCCTGGAAGGACAGGCCAGCCACGGCCACTGGGGGTGTCCTCTTTCCTGTGGATGATGTGTGGCCAGGCCCTTTCTGAGGACTGTGTAACCACACCTTACAGCCTACATTGCTAGAAGCATCCAGGGCAACTCTCCCTTCCCATCACAGCTCAGAGGTACTTAACCGAAGAGCGGCTTCATAACAAGGGAATTGGACTGCCAAGATCCAACCAGGAAGCCAGGCCTGTGCAACCCTGCCACCTCCAGGTAGTCAGTCCCATGTGTGTCTCTGGCACGCAGGTCACCTACCCACACTGGTGATCTTCTGGGACCCGAGGTCCTGTAGCAGAGCCTCGATGGCTGGGTTGTGTCTGGAGTATAGCTCGTATCGGTTAATACCGATGTGGAATTTGAGCCAGTTAGGGTAGAAATCCACTGCCCCTTCCCCAGTGGGTAGAAATTCTGCGCCTTGGGCACCTTCATGTGGCCTAGAAGAGAGGGAGATATGTCAGAGTCAAAAAAAAAACCCCCCAAAGTCCAAGGAGCTGGTGTGGGTGCCAGGGGTTGGGAGCTGGGGTTCAAAGTGCAAGTTTGTAAAAAGGTTCTGCTCAGAGAGGGGGCCTGCAGAGTTTGCACTTTCCTCCAGGCCTATGGTTCTACCCCCTAATCATAGACCCGAAGGCCTGTAATTCCTACTCATCCATAAGAGACACCACAGACAGGGAGCTTAGACTACAGTAAGCTGTCAGCGCTCTTCCTGGGGTTACCAAAAGTGCCTGTCAGGTGTGTGGGGGATGGGGATGGGGTGGGAGATGTCAGCCCTTCCCCAGAGCAGAGGTCAGGAGGATATCTGCACCAGACAGCCTGAAATTCACAGACATCCTGCAAATTGCCAGCAATCTCTCCAGGTCACTGCTTATGTTCCGAGAACCAGAGACAGAGCCTCGCTGGATTTTAATCAAAGTCATCCTAGGTGAAGAACCAAGAATTGAGTGAAGGCAGTCTTTCACTCCAGCCCAGGTTCCAAGGGAGAACCTGCCAGCCACATGGCATGTCCTGGCTTCTGTGGTCACAGGGCAGTCTGATAGCCTCTGTCAGTCTGCTTGCTGGGCCTGTAGGAAAAAGAACTTAACAGACCCAACTGCTAGGTTAAGACTTTCTTGCTCAAATTCTGTCCTACCATGGACAGAAAGAGTAAGCTGGATACTCCCCCCACCCCCTCAGAACAGTGCCCTGACCCCTGGACCTGGACTGGACTGTCCCATTCCCCAGGCTTGGATCTCCTGTTGTGACCTATATTTCTAAGCATTTTCTCAAATCGGGCCAGCAAAGCTCACAGGCTGCCAAATGGCTCACAGGTGCAGAGCTAACACATAGCCTTCACTCCCCACCCTCTTCAGATTTCAGAGGAGAAAGGGTTTTGTGGATGTTTTCAGAGTTCTGGCCTTCTCTTCTCTCTGCTGCTGGGTAACCTTTGCAGGTAGTTGTTTGTTCTGGCCTCGCTGGTAGTTAATATTTCACTGCCCTGGGCCCAAGCATCTGCTTATTTGGATCTGGGTGACTGAGAGAGAAGGGCCTTGGGTGGGGAGGGGGAGGCAAAGCAGGGCTACTGTAAAGATGTGTGTGATTTTGTGTTCAATGAGTGAGTTCTCAAGACTAATAGGTGCATCCAAGCCTTCTCAAAGTGCTACCCAGAACAGCTCTCCAAGTCTCGGAAAGCTGATGGCCCAGCCGCTGTCCTGGGAAGATGGCTCCTACTCCCTCTCTCCCTAGCTAGCTCTAGGCTCTCTAATGTATGCATTCATTATTGGCTACCCAGGCCAAGTTTAGCCAAGCTCTTCCTTGTAAGAGAAGCATTGGGGCCTGAAGTTGGTAGCTCGTGCCTATAATTTCAGCTACTCAGGAGGCTGAGATCTGAAAATGGAAGGTTGGAGCCAACCTGGACAGGAAAATCCATGAGGCTCTTATCTCTAACTGATCACCAAAAAGCTAGAAGTGGAGGTGTGTCTTTACTGACAGAGCACCAGCCTTCAGAGGAAAAGGGATAGTGTCCAGGCCCTGAGTTCATGCCCCAGTACCGGCACCAAAAAAATAAATTTTAAAAAAGAGGAACTCTGAGGACCCTGGAGTCCTGCCTGCCCCCCACACACGGGCCAAAACCAGGAGCCCTACTCCAGGAAGAAGTCACCATCAGCACAGCAGACAAAGAGTAGAGGAGCATCTGCCCCGCCCACGGGGTGTCTCTAGGGGGGGGCCTTTCCGAGGGGTCCCCAAACATGCATGCACAATGCTAATGCCCAGGATGTGGAACAGAGATTCTGGGGAGCACCTTTACTATGGAAGGGTGTGCCCTATTCTTCCAGAGGCTCTGGTCCATCCCTGCCCACTTTCACTTCCAAAAGCCCTGCTCACCAGTCCGGGTTCTCTGCCGCCTTAGGGTTGAACCTGAGGTCGGTGTTCACATTAAACAGGACGTCGTCCTCAATCAGGGGTGGGACAGCCCCCAGGTAGAGTGGATGCTCGAACAGCCTGGCCAAGAGAGAGCCTTCCCGGCTGGGAGAAAGGGGCGGTGCGGGCCTCCGGATTCCCGGGTCTCGCAACAGCGGCCGGTGAGCAGGGTCTCGGGGTCGTGGGGCTCCAGGTTCCTGTCTGCCCCGTGGGGCGCGCTCGGCCGGCTCGGCTGCGGGTGGCAGCTTTTCCAACGAGTGGGACGTTAGGTTGGAGGCCGGGTCAGAGCTGAAGTCCTGTAGGATGCGTAGCGTGTGTTTGTTCGGCCAGCTTGCATCGCCGGCGGCCGAGGCGGCAGCCAGAGGCTCTCCAGCCCGGCTTCCCCGTGCTTGGGCCCAGCCGGGAGCCGCTGCCTCGGCCCCGGTCTGCGCGCAGGAGCAGCCGGGCTCCCTGGAGGGCCGCGCGGCGCGCCTCTCTAGCTTAGGCAGTAGGTCCAGCACGATGTGTAAGGCGCAGGCCAACAGGAAAACCATCAGGATGAGCACGCGGAACCTGCGAACCAGGATCATCTTCATGGCCGGCTGCGCTTTGGGAAAGCCGGGGTCTGGCACTTAAGGAGCCCCCTCTCCCCGCCACCGAGAGTCGCGCTCCGTCTTCGCCCCTCAGTTGGAGCTCGGCACAAATGCGGTGGCGCCTGGCAGGTCAAGGTCCATCCGGAGCCAGTGCAGCTAAGCTACCAGCTCCCGGGTTGTTCCCAAGCAAGGACGACGTGGAGAGCGAGGACCTGCCGCCAATGCATTGGTTTTCTGGGCCATCTCGGGGCTGGTCCCTTTTGGTCTCTCGGGAGCGCCCAGCGACGGGTGGCAGAGGGCGCAGCCGGTACTCATCTGACCCTGAGGGCCGCGATGCAGTTGCCCAGCGCGGCTGGGAACCGGCGATCGATTTCACTGCACGGTTCTCCCGCTGGGCCACGCTAGGCGCAGCGCGCCAGAACGCGCGGGTGCTTAGCGCACGGCTAGGTTTTGCTCAGGCCGCGCGGCCCCGGAGACCCACGCCTCGGGGAAGGGGCGGGAGAGCGCTGGACACGATGGCGGCGGGACCGGGCAGGTGCAGCTGCTTGGTCCTAGGGAGCGCAGTCCGCCGCTTCCACCAAGCTCTCGGCGCCCCGCGCCCGGCCGGCTGATATCCGAGCGGCCCGGAGCCGCCCCCCCGCGTCAGCGCCCGCAGATTGGCGGAGCCGCAACCCCGCGAGGCACGGCTGGGCCCAGCTGCGCGCTCGTTCGGCGGCTTTCTCCTCCCCTCGGCCGCGCCCAGCGATGCCGCCGCAGCTCCCGGGGGCCACCGAGGAGAGAGAGGTCGCCTTCCTCCGCGGGGCCCAGCTTGGAGAAGCGGCAGCCTTGGCTCCGGCAGCTGCCCAGTCCAGCAGGATCTCAGCTCAGCCACCTCTTCAGGACCTCCACTCGCCGCCGAGCCTGTGGCCCGGAGCCCGGAGCCCGGAGCCGGCAGCAGCCTCCCGGACTCCTCCCAGAAGAGCCGGGGCCGCGCGCAGGCCAAGTCCCTCCCCGGGGCCGCTGGGCGTCTGCTCTGCCCGACGAGCTCCCCGCCGGGCAGCGACCTTGTGCCTTGCGCCTGGATCTGCCAGGAGGACGAAGGGGAGACCGGGCCGCCACGCCGCAGACACAGAGGAAGGCGGAGAGCGCGCTGGGCCCTGGTCCTAGACGATGGATGCCTGGATCGCGCCGAAGCCGCCAACTAGCCCGCCTGGCCGGGCCCACCCCGCCCCGAGGGGCTACGCCTGCGCCTTAACCCCAACGGCGCCGCGCCCAGCCAGCTCCCAAGTGCGCCGGGGAGCGTGAGGCGGGCGGTCCTCGCCCCAGGACGGGGGTGGGGGTGGGTGGGGTGCGTCTTTCCGCCTTCCCTGGAGCCAAATCAGGATGCACACCCTGGGAAAGAAACTCTGCTTCTACATCGGGGCCTCCCTGGCTGCCTTGGGCCTTTTGGATTAACAGCAACCCCTCCCCCCATAGGGATTAGCTATCAATATGCTTTTTGCCTCAAATCCCTCAAATTGTAGGAAGGTAAGTGGGGAAGACACACAGATCCAACACCAAGTGAGAGCCCTCCGCCCCCCATGCACCTGCAGGTTTTCCACGCAGGTGTAGGAGGATTCTGGCTCAGTAGCCTCTCTTAGTGGGATGCAGGGATGGAGGGTCTGGGAGGGAGGGGAAGCTCCTTCTTTGTTATGGATCCCCCAAGCCTGTGTTGCCTGTGTTGCTCTGTTTGTGCCTGATTCTTCTCGATCGAATCAAGCACCCTGAGCAAATTCTTCCTGTTGTTATCCCACTGAGTCTAGTACCTGACATCCACTGGCTTCTTGCTGAGTGAGAAGGTTAGGCGTTGGTCAGTTTGACCAGTCTCTTAGGTCATTTGAAAAGTGAAAGGAGTCCTCAAATTCAGCCTCCCTGGAGCTTGAGCTGGAGGCTCACCCCCAGGGTGAAGGTGGGTGGGACCTGGAAGTGGATCCCTGGGAAGTCACAGGCTGGTGGAAGTGTCCTTTCTTCCTTCTAGTCACACCGAATGCATTTTTGTACTGAGGAGAGATTCCAGAAGGCCAGGTAAATACTGAGATGAGGGGTTGACCTCCCAGGCCTTGGGGGTGAGCAGTGTTAGGAGCCTTCCTCTCCCCTCCCCCAACTAGCTAGCCTGTCCCTCAGCTTTATCCTGTCCACAGCCTCTAGGTTCTGGAACAGTAGAGCTATAGCCAGTGTCCTGAAGGCAGACACATTGGGCAGCTGGACCTGAGGAATGGGGGTACACCACAGGGGTGGGTCTCTGGGACTTCCTGGAGTCTCCAGGTGTCACCATGTCTCCCGGCCACCACTGGATGGCTCCCTTGTGTGGTTCTTGCCTCTGTGGCTCCTACACTAAGAAAATGTCTGGTAACCAGTCATGGGGAGCCCCTTTCTGTCGGGGTCCTTCGTCCCTGGGCCCCCTCTGCTAGTAGGGGGATGGGGAAAAACACACCCCGACCAGGCCAAGCCGAGAGAGGAAGGGGCCCAATGTCCTCCCGCACCCAGCCTTCTTACCCCAGAGCACGAACAGAGACGCCACCCAGATTCATCAAGGCAGGAAGATATCTCTCTCTCTCTCTCTCTCTCTCTCTCTCTCTCTCTCTCTCTCTCTCTCTCTCTCTCTCTCTCTCTCTCTCTCTCTCTCTTCCCTAAATCCCTCCTCCTTATATTGAGTGAGGGAGCCTATCAGTATACAAGATGGACAGGACAAAGAGATCCCCGTGTTTTATCCCTACTACAAGCCTCAGCAGAAAGTTATTAGGCATGGCGTTACTCGGCCCTCAACACCTTTCTCCCTGTCCTACTCCATCTAGTTTTCCCAGACACTCTCACCCACATTCGATGACAGTGGATTCTCTTCTCCCATATGTATGCACTCCCCCAGGGAAGGGTCCCCACAAAGGCTGGGGAGGGAGCTTGACTCAGAACCTGTGCTTATGAATGGGGCTACATTCAGTCAGGTCAGATATCAATAGACCAAGGAGACACATGCAACAAAGGCCTGCCCCTTTCTGCTTTGAACTGGAGAATATCTTGATGTGATTTAGTCCTTTTATGGAAATCACGGGCAGCCGAAACGAGGGAGATACAGACACAGGCCCATGTACACACAGGACACAAAGACACATACACAAGTACACTGAGGTCCACACAGACTCGAATTAGACCCACCTCCAATATCCAGGGGAAGAAAACAGATATGTGCAGGTGACACCCCCATCACAGACTGCAGGATAGCTCTGTGGCTTTTGTCACCGATGCCTGAGTTCCAGCAAACATGTGTAGAACATGTCCAAGGGGTGACAGAAGCTAGGGACTGCACAGAAGGATGACACTTCTGCTGTGAGGACATTGCTACTTTATCTGGGTGGTCAGGGATGACTCAAGAGTGCCATTTTAATGAAAACTACCTGTGCTTCTGGGAGTTCAGAGATGGTCCAGGCAGAGGTGTAGGTGTAAAGGCCCTGGGGAAGAGATTGAGAGACCATTCAGGAAGCCTGAGGAGAGGTGAGAGTCTAGAAATGAGTGGAAAGTATTAAATGGGAGGTTAGGGAGCAGTGGGATTAATTTCCTTAACCCCTCCTCAGTCTGCTGAGAGTGGCCCCAAAGGGAAGGCAGCAATGAAGCATTTAATATGGACACCTCGGGCTCCATTCAAGGCACTGAGGAAGCCTAGTGGCTGCTGCTTACAGTTGTAAATATTGTTGTACAGGAAACATGGAGAGAAGACAAAGGCAGGTGAAGATGAACTGATTGCTGTTTCCTGTCCTTCTTCCTGTGGAAGAAGAACTAGGGCCCGAGGAGGCCATTCATTTTTTGTTTGTTTGTCAGCCGTGGGACTTGAACTCAGGGCCTGGCACTGTCCTTGAGCTCTTTTGCTCAAGGCTTACATTTTATCACTTGGAGCCACAAATCTCCTTCCAGTTTTCTGGTGATTAACTGAAGATAAGTCTCACAGACTTTCCTGCCCCGGCTGGTTTTTAAACTGTGATCCTCAGATTTCAGCCTCCTGAGTAGCTAGGATTATAGGCGTGAGCCACTGGCATCCAACTCCATTGATTTTTCATGTCATGGCTGATGCAAGAAAGATGCAGGGTGAGGGCCATGAACTCCATGCGTGTGCAAAGCCTCAGCTAGCCTTGGCTAAGAGCTGCTATGGCCTCAGTAACAAGGTGGGCAGAGCAAAACTGTGGGGAGGGGAGCTTGCATGTGGATGGCTGTACCCAGGTTGAGTGGAAGAGAACTGAACAAGACAGGAAAGAGATTTGGGGCTGGGACGTGAGGGTGAATGGTGGGGAGTGTGGAAGGATCTAGAGGAGGGCTTTCTGGAGCTACATGTTAAGTGGGTCATATTTAGACAGGGGCTTTGCCTATCTCCTGTTCCCCTAGGCTTAGCTTTCCTGCCTCAGTGGCTGAGGAACATTCTAGAAGGACCCAGCACTTCCTTTCTGGGTGTTAGAACAAAGCAGTATGGTTGAGAACCCCTGTGCTCTGCTGCCCCAGACAGGCCACGAGTGGCACAGCCTAGGAGGCAGGGCTGGCTAGAGAGGCCCCCCGGCTCTGGTTGGCCACTGTCCTGTCCTGTCCGGATCCTGTGGTGTTTTTTTCCAAGGTTTCCTCGCCCACGATCCCCAGGAGGCTCCAGAGCTACTGACCACAGGCCAGCTCTGGCCACAGACTATTCTGGGAGCTGGGAGTGGGCAGCTGGCTGCAGTGGACAGAGCTGGTGCCCAGGCAGCAACAGGAAGAGCAGTGCCTAGTGCTATATGTGGTCTCATGTACTTTAGTGTCTCTCTTGTTTTATCATGGGGGAATAAGACAGAGACTCCCTTCTTCCCCCCCACCCCCTCTCTGCATCCCACCTTACTTGGCCTGGTTATTGAGATTCTCTCTGCAAACCAGATACCAGCACTTTGTGGGAAAGGAAGCTGACATGAGCTGAGACCTATGGATTGAACCCAAGCGGGGACAACTGGGGCAGGGGGCCATGCCTGCTGGGGCCCTACATGGCTGCATTGGGAGCAATTGTCTGCTTTAGGTAAAAGCAATAGGTCAAGGAGCCAAAAGCTACACAGATGTAGCGATGAAAAGGCTAGATTTAACCACGTGCCAGTAGCTCATGGGAATAATCGTAAGCTGTTCAGGAAGCTGAGCTAGGAGGGTCAAGGTTTGAATCCATCCTGGCAGGACAGTTCATGAGACTCTTATCTCCACTTTACTAAAAGTGGAACTGTGGCTCAGGTAGTAGGATGCCAGCTTTGGCTGCAAATAGTTATTGAGTTCAAGCAGTAGCAATGAGTTCAAGCCCCAGAACCAAAGTCTGTTTGCACGTGCATGCGTGCACACACACAGACACATGAATTGTTTGATGATATTGGGATTTCAACTTACAGCCCCATGTTTGCTAAGTGGGTACTCTACCTGCTCTACTTGAACTACACCTCCAGCTCATTTTCTTTCTTTCTTTCTTTCTTTCTTTCTTTCTTTCTTTCTTTCTTTCTTTCTTTCTTTCTTTCTTTTTTTTGCCAGTCCTGGGCTTGAGCTCAGGGCCTGAGCACTGTCCTTGGATTTTCTCAAGGCTAGAGCGCTACCACTTGAGCCTCAGCACCACTTCCGGCTTTTTTTTCTATGTATGTGGTACCAAGGAATTGAACCCGGGTCTTCATGCATGCTAGGCAAGCACTTTAACCACTATGCCAAACTCCTGGCCCCTCATTTTCTTTTTAACAGGGTCTTATCTTGTTGCCCAGGCCAGGCTTCAACTGAGAGTCTCCTATGCCTCCCTTGTAGCTGAGATTACAGTTGTGCACCACCACGACTTGCTTGTTGGTTGGGAGAGTACATTTCATGAAATTGTTGCCCAGACTAACCTCCAACTGTGATCCTCCAATTTCTTCCTCCTTCATAGCTAGATGTGAGCCACCATACCTAGTTTAAAAATAGGTTTTTGAGGTAGATATTTTGTTAGCTCAGGCTCGCCTGGAACTCATAATGCTCTTGCTTCAACTTCATGAGTGCTGGGATTGCAGGGGAGTACCTCTGTTCCTGGCTTTCCTTAGGGCTCATTTTCTGGTCATGATACCCCTTTTGAAACTCTCTCCTCACTTCTCTCCCTACCTCTTGTCCCTGCGAGAACCAGTCCTATCCTAGCCTCTCCCCTGATCCCTGTTGGCTCCCATGTCCTAGCTGATAAGGTTTGTACGTTGAGCACCCTACATTTTTGTGTCAAGCTAGATCTCCCCTGAGCCCAGAACTCTTGTTACATGACTGATTAGAAACTTGTGTCCAAGACTGAAATTTCCCAGTATTAATTCTGAGTCGAGTTACTTAGGCCCCAACCATGACGTCATTGAACCCTTCACTGACATATATCCCATTAACACCATTTTCTTTTTTCCCTCCCTCCTTCCCTCTCTCCCTCCTTCCCTTCCTTCCTTCTTTCTTCCCTTCCTTCCTTCCTTCCTTCCTTCCTTCCTTCCTTCCTTCCTTCCTTCCTTCCTTCCTTCCTCTCTCCCTCTCTCCCTCCCTTTCTTTCCCCCTCCCTCCTTCCCTTTCTCCTTTCCTCCTTTCTTTTCTCTCCCACTCCCTCTCCCTCTTCCCCTTTCCTCCCCCCTCTCCTCCTTCTCCCCCCACTTGTGCTGGTCCTGGGACTTGAACCCAGAGCTTGGGTGCTGTTCCTTAGCTCAAAGCTAGTGCTCTATCATTTGAGCCACAGCTCTACTTCCAGCTTTTTTTTTTGCCAGTCCCAGGGCTTGAACTCAGGGCCTGAGCACTGTCCTTGGGCTTTCTCAAGGCTAGAACTCTACCACTCGAGCCACAGTACCATTTCTGCTTTTTTCTATACATGTGGTGCTGAGAAATCAAATCCAGGATAGGCCAGTACTCTACCACTAGGCCAAACTCCCAGCCCCTACTTCCAGCTTTTTGTGGTTAATTGGAGATAAGAATCTCATAGACTTTTCCTGGTCTGGTTTTGAACCACAATCCTCAGATCTGTCTCCTGAGTAGCTAGGGTGATGGGCATGAGCTTCTAGCACCTGGCCATTTTTTTTTTTAAATCTGCAGTTTGGATTTAGGGGCTTAAGCTCTCACTTAGCTTTATTGTGTGTAGATGGTGAGCTGTCATTTGAGCCACACCTCGTGGCAAACCTTTGCTGGTTGATTGGCCATAGAGTTTCTTAGCCCTTTCCCTCCAAGCTGGCCTGGAATTGTGATCTTTCAGGCCTCAACCTTCTCAGTAGCTAGGCTGACAGGCCTGAGCCACCTGCACCAGCACATTGACACCATTTTTAAAGTGTCACTCCCACCTTAGTGTGAAGTATAGCTGTGCTCTGTGCTCTAAGTCAGGGTATCACAGAAACCTGAGCCAGCCTCCTGCTTTCTCAGCCTGTCTGCCACAGAGAAAAGCCACAGCTAGGGCTCCACTTAGCAGTACATCGCACCCACTGGGAGGAAAAGAGTTAGCAGGAAGGCAGGAGTCTGAGGTGTTTGCTTTGAGGCAGGATCAGGCTGTATACATACTGAATTCCAGCCTGGCATAGAATTATATCTGTAGCTCAGGCTGCCTTAAACTCTTCCTGATTTGGTCTCTCAAGTAGCAGAGATTACAGATGTGAACCACCACACCTGATTTGATATATTTATCATTGCAGGAGTGTAGAGCAGAGCTGATGAGTATTCCAGTTTTTAGGACCCATGGTACACAGAATGTGTAGATTTCAGACTTTCTGAGAGGCCAGCTTCCATACTATGTTCTTTGTCTTGGAGAAAAGTGAATGTGTAATTTTGTATAACAAAATGGTGTCCTAGAATTCATAAAATAACCACTCTGCTGAATGGAGAAATGAAACAACCTTTAAGAACAGTAGAGCCCTGGGCCTGGATCACGCATAGATCCTCCTTGTGAGTGAATTCATATTTCAGACAATATCTAAGTCTTTAAAACGAGTTGTTAAAACCAAGTGCTGTGACTCACACCTGTAATCCTCTCTACTCAGGAGACTGAGATCTGAGTCATCAGAAAGTCCATAGGAATCCATCTCCAATTAACTAGTAAAAAGCTGGATGATTGGGAGTATGGGTTCAAGTGGCAGAACACTATGAACAAGAAAGCTGAGCAATGGGCCTAGAGTGCAGCCTGGTGGTAGAGTGCTTGCCTAGAACGAACAAAGCCCTGAGTTTAATTCCTCAGTATCACATACACTGAAAAAGGCACAACTGGTGCTGTGGCTCAAGTGATAGATTGCTAGCCTTGAGAAAGCTTAAGGACAGGACCTAGGCACTGAGTTCAAACTCCAGGACTGGAAAAGAAAAAGAAAGAAATCTGAATAAGAGCATGAGGCCCCTAGTTCAAGTCCTAGTTCCTGAACACACTCAAAAAGGAGTTGTTAATGGGCACTAGTGGATTGTTTCTGTTGTACCCGAATCCCTAGAACCCCGAAAAGACCACCAGAGGCCAAAGTCAAAGCTAAAAAGCAGGGATCGTTTTATTTATGAGTCTAGACTCGGGCCTCCGCGTACCAGCAGCCAGCAACGCTGAAAAGGCCCTGAGCAAGAACTTTCCACTGCTTTTATAGGAAAAGTACAATTACCTGATTGGCTATTTAACTCAAACCACTGGTCGAATCAGAGCTCAGGTGTCTAACCACTGAGCACCAAGCTGTTACCACCTGGGGTTCAAGTACATGGGCCCTAAACAAGGGGGGGAGGAGGTCATTCCCAGAACATGGAACAATCTTGGCACAACATTCCCCCCTTGCCCATGATACTTTTAGAGCCAATCTTGGATCTATCTAGTTAAAAATCACACAAGGGCCTAAGGGTCCAGCTAAAACAACAACAACAAAAAAACCAGGGTTATCAACCAAGGGGAAAAAATGCCTTCACTTTACTCCCTTTCCCATTTTAACACCATTAGGTGGAAATGCACAACTATGAGTATTTACCCACACAAAGTCCCTATCCAAATACTGCCCATAACTATTATTGATTTTGGTGGCATAACTTAATTTTTAAAGGGCTACTTTTGGTCCAATCAGTCTTCCAAGCTGTTTTGGACAAGGGTACTATGAAGTCTGGAAACGGATCCACTGGCTTGGCATGGGTGTAATGGACCCAAGAAGCCACTCCGTCTACTTTGAGGGCGGTGGGTGTTGTCAGGATGACCTGAAGGGTCCTTTCCATCGTGGCTCCAGATTTTCTTGCTGGTGGCATTTCATGAGTACCCAATCACCTGGTCTATAGCGATGAGGCACCAGAGATGGTTCCGTCTTGTACAGGTCCCTCAGCTTGGGCCAGACTTCTTGGTGAGCCCTTTGCAGGGCTTGGAGTGAAAACAAAAATTCAAAATCACCATCCTCTTCTTTTCTAACAAGATTTTCTTTAAAATTGGGTATTATAGGGGGAGGTCTACCAAACATTATTTCATAGGGGGTAAGTCCTAATTTAAAAGGGGAGTTTCAAACCCTGAACAGAGCATAGGGGAGAGGAGCTACCCAGTTTGCGCCAGTCTCCATGGTCAATTTGGTCAGGGTCTCTTTTAATGTTGTATTCATTCTCTCTACCTCTCCTGAACTTTGGGGTCTATAGGCACAATGTAATTTCCAATCTGCCCCAAGTATGGAAGCCAGTCCCTGACTTACCTTCAAGACAAATGCAGGTCCATTGTCTGAACCTATCATTACTGGAAAGCCATACCTGGGTAAAATGTCCTCAAGTATCTTCTTAGCCACTATCTGTGCAGTTTCCCTTTTAGTGGGGAAAGCCTTGACCCATCCTGAGAAGGTATCTACAAAAACTAACAAATACTTACATCCATACTTCCCTGGTTTTACTTCAGTAAAATCTACCTCCCAATACGCTCCTAGCTTATCCCCTTGCTGTCTTGCCCCTAAATTTTGCTGATTTCTCCCTACATTATTTAGCTGACATACTCTGCAACCTGAAATAATCTGATCAGTTTTGATGGTTGCTTCCTTAATTCGTAGTCCAGTTTGTCTTATTAAGTCTTGCATCTTTCTGGCTCCCAGATGAGTACTATGGTGAATTTTTTGTAACACCTTCATCCCTAATTTTTCTGGAAGTACTATGTGACTTCTGGAATCTCTCCACCATCCATCAAGGAGCTATACCATAGGTAGTTTCTCAATCCATTGCAAGTCTTCCTCCGTATACCCTAGGATTGGTGGTAAGACTCTGGATCCTGGGTCTGGGAGTTGGAGGGCTAGAGCTGGAGTTGAAGATAAGGCCACCTCCCGGGCAGTCTGATCAGCCTAATGATTGCCCCTGGACACTAGATCTACAGGTTTCTGGGGTCCTGGGCAATGGACTAGTGCAGTTTCTTTGGTTCCCAAAGAGCAGCCAGGAGTGCCAATATTTCCTCCTCATTTTTGATAGTCTTTCCTTCTGCTGTAAGGAGGCCCCTCTCTCTGTATATTGCCACGTGTATGTGGGCGGTGGCAAAAGCATACCGACTGTCTGTATAAACTGTCAGTCTTGTATCCTTACCCAGTCTTAAAGCTTGGGTTAAAGCCACCAATTCTGCTCTTTGTGCTGAAGTTCCTGCAGGCAGGGACTCAGCCCAGATTACTTCAGTCTCTGAGACTACTGAAGCCCCTGCATACCTCTGTCCTTGGTGTATAAAGCTGCTTCCATCGGTGAACCAGACAATCTCCGCATTTGACATAGGCTTATCTTGCAAATCCTCTCTTACTCCATGCACTTGGGCCAAAACCTCAGCACAATCATGAAGTGGGGTTTCCAGGTCTGGATCGGGCAGCAGCGAGGCTGGTTAAGGGCAGTTGGAGGCTGGAAAAGAATCTTGAGAGGGTTTAGCAATAGTCCTTGATAATGAATGAGTCGGGCATTACTAAGCCATCGGTCTGGGGGCTGTTTAAGAATGCCCTCGATAGCATGAGGTGTTGTAATCTGTAACTCCTGTCCCAGGGTCAACTTATTTGCATCCTTTACCATCAATGCTGTGGCTGCAATCATTCGGAGGCAGGGAGGCCATCCAGCAGCCACAGAGTCCAGCTTTTTAGATAGATAAGCAACGGGTCATCTCCAGGGACTCAGGTATTGAGTCAGAACTCCTTTAGCTACCCCTTTACTCTCATCCACAAATAACTGGAAGGGTTTAAGAACATCCGGGAGTCCCAAGGCTGTGGCTGTCTTTTTTAAGTTAAAAAGGGGGAGATGTTGGGGGCCGAGTAACGCCATGTGTAATAACTTTCTGCTGAAGCTTGTAGTAGGGATAAAACACGGGGATCTCTTTGTCCTGTCCATCTTGTATACTGATAGGCTCCCTCACCCAGTGTAAGGAGGAGGGATTTAGGGAATAAAGAGAAAGAGAGATCTTCCTGCCTTGCTGAAGCTGGGTGGCGTCTCTGTTCGTGCTCTGGGGTAAGAAGGCTGGGTGCGGGAGGACATTGGGCCCCTTCCTCATGCAGCTTGGCCTGGTCGGGGTGTGTTTTTCTCCATCCCTCTACTAGTAGAGGGGGACTGGGGATGAAGGACCCCGACAATCCTGTGCAGGGAAGTCTGTGTGAGTCTTATTGCCACAAAATCCAAAAGGAGATTGCCAGGCGTGGTGACTCATGCTTGTATTCTTAGCTATTCAGGAGGCTGAGATCTGAGGATTGTGGTTCAAAGCCAACCCGGGCACTAAAGACTGTGAGACTCTTATCTCCAGTTAACCACTAGAAAATGGGAAGAGGCGCTGTAGCTCAAGAGGTAGGGCAGTAGCCTTGAGCTGAAGAGCTCAGGGACAGTGCCCAGGCCCAAAGTTCAAGCCTATGAACACACACACACACACAAAATCAAGTAGAGTCATGGTTCAAGTAGTAGAGTGCCAGACTTGAGTGCAAAAGCTCAGAAACAGCACCCATGCACTGAGTTCTGAGGTCAAATGCCAGGATCAACACACACATACACACACAAGGAGTTGTTAATTGTAGATCAAAGGGGGTGAAAGCATGACCACTTGTCCCCTAGCAGATTAAACAAAATGCCTCTAGCCAGCTAAGATGAAAGCAGCAGGCAAAAGGTCCCACACCAATATGCTAAGTGGCCATTGGCCATCTGAATGACAGAGTTGTTTAAGGAGGCAAGCAGGGCAGGAGCTGTGGCCCTGTGCTTGGCTTTGCTGGCATCGTGAAACCTACCAGAGCCCTGGCAATGCAAGGCCTTCATTGCTGACCACCCAGCCGGGAAGCCGGGCAGCTGTGGGTCATTCCTGTGTAAAACTCAGTCTGTGGGCTCCAGCCTAGGAGAAGGGAAGGGAGAGGGGTACCTGGGCTCAAGGGGGAAACTGCAGGGCTCAGAGTGGCCAAGAGGACCAGCTGGCTCCAGCCTCCTGGCCTCCGCATGGGAGGCCTCCCCTCAGGGCTCTTGGAAACTGCACCCTGAATTGGAAGTGAATGGGAACAAGGTCTCTTTTGACACAGAGGACCCCGAAACCTAGAACAGTGCCTCGCACAGAGCCAGGCTCACTCATTATTTTTATTGAATGGATAGGTATGAGCACCTCTGGGCTAGTTAGATTTCTTAGAGGGGAATTCACCCTTAAATTATTCTTGAGATAAATAAAGGTCAGGTCACCAGCAAGCACCCCTCCCTTCATGGACTGAATCTCCTGGTCTACAGCGGAGGCCCTCTGGGAAGAGGCAGGGCAAAGTGGGTGGGTCTGGACTAATCAGGGGATGATTGAAAGGTAGGCCAGAGGCCTTCTGGGAAGAAGAGAGCCAAGAGCAGCTTCAGATCCACAGCCCTGTGCTTGCATTAATGCTTGTTGGAGGAAGTGGATTCCCGCCAGAGCAGCCTCCTGTGGGCTGAGAGAGGCACGGGTGGACAGAGAGGTGTGGGTGGAAGGTCCAGAAAATGTGTATTCCTAGCCCCTGTGGGCATAAGGAAGCCCCTGGGACAGTCTTGGGGCCCAGCATATTTGGGGAAGGGCTGGCTTCCTTCCTTGCCAGCTACGTGAAGTGGTATTAGAATAAATCACTCAGCCCAGCTTCCCAGCTAGGTTTTCCCCCCCTCCCAGGGGGCAGGGCTGGCATAGGAAATGCCATGCTTCCCCCTCCTGCATATCCTATCTGGGAAATGCCAGGGTGCTAGGCTCTTCTGCACCTGCCCTCTCATTGGGCAGTTGGAGTGCACCTCACTTCTC
This sequence comes from Megascapheus bottae, assembly GCF_031878675.1. Lineage (NCBI taxonomy): Eukaryota > Metazoa > Chordata > Mammalia > Rodentia > Geomyidae > Megascapheus > Megascapheus bottae. The sequence continues at coordinate 330,230 of NC_143542.1, read as the reverse complement.
TGAGCTTAGGGCACCCCAGCTCCAAGGGGCCTGGTGTGCCCAGCATCTATGAGATGATTCTGGTCTCTTTTTCATAAGGGGTGGAGCCCACAGGCTGCTCTGGCATCTCCTGCCTGGTAACTGGGTGTTGGGAGCGCTTGCATGTGTTACTGGAATTAGGAGAAGCAGATGAGCAGAAGCAGACCTGTAAGTATCTGCCAGGAAAAATTTAGGGAGGGAAGGAGACTGTGTGAGGAATCCAGGGGTAGGGGAAGATGCAGAGGGAAAATGCGAGGGCAGATGCCCATCCTGGCATCTCAGCATGATGGGCACCTCAGACCAATAGGTGGCAGAGCGCCCCAGGGACACCATAGGCCACACTGTCTCTGGCAGACGTCCTGGCCTAATTGCTCTGGCTCCCAGTGCTGTCTGGAGTCTGGCCCTTGCTCTGGAGCTTATGCTTTCTTGTGAATGCATGGATGTTTATTGGAAAGCACCTCCAGTTGGAATCCAAAGTATTTGGGGGGAGGGAGTGCTGCTTCTGTGGCCACAGAACATAGAGGGACCTGGAGAACAATAGAAAGATAATGGGCCGAGAGTGTGGCCTAGTGGTAGAGTGCTTGCTTAGCATGCCTGAAGACCACATACACAGAAAAAGCCAGAAGTGGTCCCAAGGCTTAAGTGGTAGAGTGCTAAACTTGAGAAAGCCCAAGGATAGTGCTCAGGCCCTGAGTTCAAGCCCCAGGACAGATAAAAAAAGAAAAAGAAAAAAAGAAAGAGGTTGACAATATCGTCATTTAAGTGGTCTTCCTCAATAGTAACAATATGATTCTGAGGTCTTCAACAGTGGCTAATTCCAGTGCAGAAGCAAAATGGGTAGGATTTGGCCACGAGTGGTGGTGCTCACTTGTAATCTCAGTGCTCAGAAGGCTGAGGCCCAAGGATCACACTTTCAAGGCTAGCATGGGCTATTCAACAAGACCTTATCTCAGATACTAAAGCCAAACAACTACAACTAAAAAAGAAAACAAAAACTTGCAAACTACTGTGTGTGTGTGTATATGTGTGCGTGTGCGCGCACGCATGCGTGCATGGGCATGCACGAGTGCATGCGTGCACGTGTACATAAACACACAATATCAGTGCTTGAACTCAGGGATTCAGCTCTATTGCTCATAGATGGTGCTTCACTACTTGAGCCATGCCACCAGACAGGCATTTTTCTGGTTGCTTGGAGATGGGGCAGAAAAGTCCAAGACTGATTGAGACTTTCTTTTTTGGTGTAGGTCATGGGGCTTGAACTCAGGGACTGGGTACTGTCCCTGAGCTGGTTTTCTAACAAGTAGGACACAGCTCCACTTCCAGCTTTTCTGGTGGCTAATTAGAGATAGGAGTCTCATGGACTTTCTTGCCTGGCTCACTTGCAGGTATGATCCTCAGATCTGACTCCTGAGTAGCTGGGATTACAGGCGTGAGTCAGCAGCACCCAGCCTGGCTGAGACATTTGAAGGACTTTTATTTCTCAGTTGCCAGTGAGATCATTCTCTCTCTTTCAGGACCTGGAGAAATACTCCAGGAGAAGACATTGAGTCAAATTCAAAGGCATTTAAACCCACATTACCTTCTGCATGAATGCAATTCACAGGTTAGATAATTAGGTATGAACATGCAAATACCAGACAAATGAAGAGGAGATATTTAGAGGCCGGTACAAAAGCCAAGGAAAAGAATAAATTACAAGGAAATGGATTTCCACTCTCAATTTGCAGGGGTCTAGAAGAGAAACCTCAGGCTCTGCTCTCCTTACTGCAGGAGGACAGGCACCCTCCAGCCAACCAACTACCCTGCCTAGTTTTCTCTTTTGCCAAACCACTTACATTGCATCATCTCTTGGGGTGGGATGAGTCTAGGTGTGCCAGCCTTCTGTTTCCACACACTAAGCTTCTACGTACCACGTGTTGCCTGGGCCCAGAGGTCATAAGCAGAGGGACCCTCTGACAGAGCAATTGTTGGGGAGCATAGTATACTGCTCTTGGAACCTCATTTAGGCCCAAACATCCCACGACAGAAACCTGCAATTGTCAACATTCCCCATAGAAACAAAGGAGCTCAACTGGGCACTGGTCCTACTAGCTACTCAGGAAGTTACAATCTGATGATTGAGGTTCAAAGCCAGCCTGGGCAGGAAAGTCCATGCGGCTCTTATCTTCAATTAACAACCAGGAAACTGGAAGTAGAGCTATGGCTCAAGTGGTAGAGCATCAGCCTTGAATGAAATGGAAGGGAAGGGAAATTAAAAAAAGGAAAACGCAGCTCAGCAACAGAGACTCTGCTCTCAGAGAGTGAGTGGAGCCTCCTGGTCACCTGCACACATCTGATATTAAAGGCCTCTGTGAGCATACTGGGTCACTTGTCTCCAGAGAGCAGATCCCAGAGCCCACCAGCATGTCACAGACACTTTAGTGCCAAAGCAAGAAGGGACCAGACACTGACAGAGAAATAATGATGAGCATCAAATTATTGCACACAAATAAATCCTGGAAACAGCTGCCAGGAAGCTTTGCTATATTGGAAAGTGCCTACACTGAGGTCATTACTTAGGATTTTATAGGCCATTTTGTGGCTCAGCCCCAGGATGACTTATGGCTTTGTAGGAAAGCAACTTGGCACTGTGTGAATAACAGATGGTTTTTAACACACCTTGCTCCATCACTCAAGGTAATGGGACTGGGCAGCCCAATGAGTAGAGCC